>NC_041385.1:415214143-415253503 GCF_002162155.2 Triticum dicoccoides
TGGACACTCGAAAAGAAACCAAATGCGATGAGGCAATGGAGGATAACCCCTCAAGGAAGAAGGCAAAGCATGGGCGTCATCGGCGCCGCTCCAAGCCCCGCCACAACAATACCGGCACAGGAGACGAAAACAATCCGGATGGTGCCGAAGATGAATACAACCCAGATCAGCCGGCCTTTGAGCAGTCCAAACAGGAAGATGGGCATGTCAGCCCAGACGAACGGGCAACAGACGGATACCCGGAGGAGGACAACCACATGCCCCCCCTCCGAAGACGAGATGAGCCTCGGAGACGATGAATTCGGCGTGCCTGAGGACCCCGTAGAGCAGGAGCGCTTCAAGTGCCGGCTTATGGCCACTACAAGGAGCCTGAAAAAGAAGCAGCAACAGCTCCAAGCTGATCAAGATCTGCTCACAGACAGATGGACTGAAGCCCTGGCAGCCGAGGAATATGGACTCAAGCGCCACACCAAAGGCTACCCAAAGCACAAGTTGCAACCTCAACTCGAGGGGGAACCTATACTACCAACACAGGACGAGGCTGACCGGCCACCTCGTGGCCGGGATAAAATGGTGTACCAGCCCGAATACCAGCCCGCACCCCCACGGCAATGAACTACGGCCTGGGGCAATAGGCAGGACCTGCGAGACATACTGGAAAACAAGGCAGGACAGCCAAGATCAATCTACGGATCGCGGGGGCGCGCCCCAACACGTGACGATGATCGTCACGCCGGATACACTATTAACAAGTCCGGACGGGCCGAACATAGCCAACTAGACTTATTCAAACTGCGTAGCCACATAGCCCGACATAGAGGCGCCGCACACCCCCTCTGCTTCACTGACGAAGTGATGGATCACGAATTCCAAGAAGGGTTTAAACCCATAAACATCGAATCATACGATGGCACAACAGACCATGTAGTATGGATTGAAGACTTCCTTCTCCACATTCACATGGCCTCGGTGACGATCTACATGCCATCAAGTATCTTCCCCTTAAACTCAAAGGACCGGCCCAACACTGGCTAAATAGCCTGCCGGCAAATTCCATCGGCAGTTGGGAAAACCTGGAGGACGCGTTCCTTGACAACTTCCAGGGCATGTACGTGCAACCACCGGATGCTGATGACTTGAGTCACATTACCCAATAGCCAGGAGAGTCAGCCAGGAAATTATGGACTTGGTTCCTAACTAAAAAGAACCAAATTGTCGACTGTCTGGACGCTGAAGCCTTGGCGGCCTTTAAGCATAATATCCGCGACGAGTGGCTCGCCCGACACCTCGGCCAGGAAAAGCCAAAGTCCATGGCAGCCCTCATGACACTCATGACCCGCTTTTGCGCGGCCGAGGATAGCTGGTTGGCTCGCAGCAGCACCACGCTAATAAAATCCGGCACTTCAGATGTCCGCGACAGTAACGGCAAGCCATGGCGCAACAGACATAAGCGTCGGAACAATGGCGACAACACTGAAGACACGACAGTCAATGCCAAATTCAGTGGCTCAAAATCTGGTCAGCAGAAAAAGCCGTTCAAAAGAAACAATCCGGGATCGTCTAGACTGGACCGCATACTTGATCGCTCGTGCCAAATTCACGGCACCCCTGATAAACCAGCAAACCACACTAACAGAGATTGCTGGGTGTTCAAACAAGCCGGCAAAATAAATGCTGAAAACAAGGACAAGGGGCTGCACAACAATGATGACGAGGAGCCCCGGCGTCCGAACACGGGGGGACAGAAGAAATTTCCTCCCCAGGTGAAAACGGTCAATATGATCTATGCCACCCACATTCCCAAATGGGAACGAAAGCGAGCACTAAGGGACGTCTATGCGATGGAGCCAGTCGCCCCAAAGTTCAACCCATGGTCAGCCTATCCGATCACTTTTGATCGTAGGGATCACCCTACCAGCATCCGTCACGGTGGTTCAGCCGCATTAGTCCTAGACCCAATCATTGATGGATTCCACCTCACGCGAGTCCTTATGGACGGTGGCAGTAGCCTGAACCTGCTCTATCAGGACACAGTGCGCAAAATGGGCATCGATCCTTCAAGGATCAAGCCCACCAAAACCACCTTCAAAGGTGTAATTCCAGGAGTAGAGGTCGTTGTACAAGCTCCATAACACTGGAAGTGGTCTTCGGATCCCCGGATAACTTCTGAAGCGAGGAGTTAATCTTTGATATCGTCCCTTTCCGTAATGGCTATCATGCACTGCTTGGACGAACCGCATTCGCTTGATTCAATGCGGTACCACACTACGCATACGTCAAGCTCAAGATGCCAGGACCTCGCGGGGTTATAACAGTCAATGGCAACACATAACGCTCTCTCCGTACATAAGAGCACACTACGGCCCTCGTGGCAGAAGTACAAAGCAGCCTTCTCCGGCAAACCACCAATCCGGCGACAACAACCCCGAACACCATTAAGCGAGTCCGGAGTACCCTGCAACAGGATTGCCAGGCACGCCAAGAGCGCGACTAGTAGTCCGGCCTCCGCCCTAGCCCCATTCAGGCAGCATTAGTGCCGAACGTACACAATTATGCACTAAAAATACCATGGGCATAGGAGGAGGCGCAATGGTGATATGGTCAACAGTGCGGTTCAGCCGCAACATACTTTAATAACCTTCTTTCTCTTTCAGGACCCTACTTTTGGGCAGCCCCTTTAGAGAGCCAGATCATCGGACTTATCACAGGAGGGAAAGCCAAGGAGGCAAAAGGCTTTGTGCACAAAAGGAATACCCAGGTGGTATCTGTCAATGATCATTATACTTGTTTTGCATACCCGCATGTGGCCCGCCCTTGGATAGGACATGTCAAATAGTCCTATTTTGATTCTGCTGAACGCATCAATTGTACACATACGCTCAGACATATTATCTCACAATGGGAAACAATATATAGCGTCAGGTTATTATTCCTATCTTCACATTTTTCCTATAAATGTTTATTTAATATTGAATCCGTACACTTTGGTACGTTCAGTTTGCTAGGGGCTTCTTATGGCGCCCCATAATACGGCAAGATAAGTCCGAACACTTTCGACAGTGCGGCACCCCGAATTTATAGCATTATATGCATCAGCTCAGAATCATGTCTTGGGTCAATAGTTGGGTTTGCCCGGCTCCCTTGTTTTGGTACCTTACGTTCCGTTATATCGGCTAAGGTAGCACAGGGAGAACTACTACGATTGTGTCCCGGTTCTTCCGGATGAGCACCTCAGTAGAGAAAGCCGAAAACTGACTATCATGATGCGGCGAGAGCTGGTCGCTATTCGAGAGGTCTTAAAATCCTTAAAGATTTTTTCCGCTTTAGGCAAGGAATCGGCCTCGTCCAATTTAGGTGTATATAGCGCCCCAATTCGGCTTTTCGAAATCTAGAGGCTTCGCCGAAATTTAAAATTGTAGACTTCTATGGGTAAGTGAGAGTTATAAAGCCGCATAGTCCGATTGCCTTGTTCGCTGCGCCGAACACCTCCTTCAGGGACCAAAAATTTGGATAAAGAGTGTTTGGGTTTTCCACGAACACCCCGGTACTAGTTACGTGGGGGCGGAAGCCGACGACTGGCCTACTTTTAGAATTTTATAAATAGCCACATAGAAGGTAATATTTTAAATCAACAAAGCACTATATAGTGCAAACAAATTCGTTTTCATATTACAAAAATGACAGGAGTACATTCACTCAAAGATTGTGTCCTTGGTACATTCATCGGCCACGAGGCGAGCGGCTTTCATATCGCCATCATAATATTTCTCGGGATAGCGATGCGCCTTGCCCTCCGGCGGTCCATCCTTCACCAGCTTCTCTGCATCCAGCTTGGCCCAATGCATCTTCGCACGGGCAAAGGCCCGGCGGGCACCCTCAGTGCAAACGGATCGCTTGATAACTTCAAGCTGCGGACATGCATTTACCATCCGCTTTATAAGGCTGAAGTAGCTGGCAGGCAGGGGCTCACTAGGCCACATCCAGACTATGAAATCTTTCATGGCCACTTCAGCCGCCCTGTGGAGTTCAACCAATTGCTTCAATTGGTCACTCAGAGGCATTGGGTGTTCGGCTCCAGCATACTAGGACCAGAACAGCTTCTCCGTTGAGCTCCCCTCTTCAGCACGGTAGAACTCCGTGGCATCCGATATGCTGCTCGGCAGATCTGTGAATGCCCCTGGAGAGCTCCGAATTCGGGTAAGTAAAAGAAATGTCTCCTCCACATGCTTGCTTTGCATAATGAATGCCTTATGCGCCGCTATCTTCTTGGCCGTCTGGATTTCCTGCTGGGCCTTTTGGGCTTCGGCCTTGGCATCTTTCGTGCTCAAAAGGGCCTTCGCAAGCTCAGACTCTTTCGTCTTGTAGTCACGCTCCAAGGACTCGAACTTCTTGCCGAGCTCCTGGAGCTCTTGGTGTACCTCGCCCACCCTAGCATCTTGCTTTTCACGCTCAATGCGCTCCGTGGCCGCCTTATCTTCGGCCTCGGATAGCGCTTCTTCAGGGCCGCCACTTCGGTCGTGGCCCCTATTACAAAATCATGGCGCTTTTTGTTAGTGTCACCAATTTTCTCTCCTCTATATGATATGTGAACAGGGTATCACTCACCTTTGTTCTCTTCAAGCTGCCTCTTCGTGAGGCTGAGCTCCTCTTCGGCCTGCTCCAGGTCCCATTTGAGTCCGATGACCTTTGCTGTGCGGGCAGCAGCGGCAAGTAGCACTGCCTGCTTATTCACATAGACACATACTTTAGACTATTGCAGTTTAGAGTTAACCCTCCGTTTGGCTTTTCTTTCCGAACACCAAACAGAGTATCAGGGGCTACTGTCTATTGGGTGATAACTTCTCACACTTTTTACTTACCTGAAAGCCTGTCAGGAGGCTGGTACAGGCTTCGGTCAATCCGCTTTTGGCGGACCGAACCTTCTGAATCACCGCACTCATAAGAGTATGGTGCTCTTCATCCATGGAAGCTCCGCGAAGCACTTCCAGCAGACTAGCCGATGCCTCTGGCGCAACATTGTCATCGGCACGGGAGGCTCATCCTCCTTAGCAAGGGGCTGCCTACCCGAATCCGGAACCTTTGGAGGTTCCGGTACAGTGTCCGACTAGGAGCCCAACCTGCTGCGGCTCTCGTCAGCATAATCTGCGGGGATCTTGCACCCCATGTGCCTGGCGTCTGGAATTTCGCCTTGGGGCGTCTCCAGAGTCGCCTCCCCCAGCTCTGGGACCCTCTGGGACCATACCTCCATGTCATCCGCAGGCTGGGGGGAGGTGGCCATCGGGAGCGAATTCATCGCCGAATCGCTCAAAGACCCATCCGAAGAGGATACCTCGGGATGGGCCCTGGACGGACTGCATATACGTGTTCGGCGTTATAACAAACTATGGAGCTAAGTGGCACTACAGTGTTACAAAGTGCGGATACTTACGATCTCACCAGGGGCTTGCCCCTGGGCAGCCACTCCTCCTTGCTGTAAGCGGCCATGGTGGAGTGTTCCGGAAGGGACACCTTTCCGTTCTTTGGCGTCCTGGCCTCCCCCTGTGGGGCGGCTTTCCTTTTCTTCTCCTTCCCAATGTGGGGAGGCAGAATTTCTTCGTGTTTCCCCCCGCCTCCGCAGGAGGAGTCTGCCTCGTCATCCTCGGACGACGAGCCTATGACGGCCTTGCGCCGAGGACCCTTCCTGGTCCCCAGGGCCGCCCTCTTAGACCCTTCGGCCTCCCCGGATGGTGTGTCCCTTTTCTTATCCTCCTCCCCTTCATGGGAGGAGCGTGCCTCATCGTCTTCGGATGAGGCGTCCGGTGTGACCTTACGCCGGAGACCCTTCCTGGTCCCCGTGGCCTTCTTTTCGGCCTTCTTTCCCGCACCTTGTAAGGCGCCAGGACTAGCATCTCTGTCAGGAGAGCGGTTGCTGGGCCTTCTAGCAGTGGAGTCGGATAGTCGATCCGCTCCAACGTCACCACGTAATCCTGATTAAATACACACGATGACTTAAAATCCTCCCATGAGTATGCGGAGAAAGCTACATCTGGTGATGGTCAGAAAACTCACCGGATGGGGGAGCCGCGTGACGTGGAGTCCGTGGTCCTCGAATGTGGGAGGAGGTATTTCGGAGGCCTTGAATAGCACCTTCCACGCGTCCTTGTGCGTTGTGCCGTAAAGCTCTTGAAGTGTCTGGTGTTCGGCCAGATCGAACTCCCACAGATTGAATGCCCGTCTTTGGCAAGGAAGGATTCGGCGGACGAGCATGACCTGGACCACATTGACAAGCTTGATCTTCTTGTCCATCATATTTTTGATGCAGTTCTGAAGTCCTGTCAGCTCTGCAGGTTCGCCCCAGGCCAGGCCCTTCTTTTCCCAGGAAGTGACCCGCATGGGAATTCCGGATCGGAATTCGATGGCCGCTGCCTAGTTGGCGTCACGCGGCTCGGTGATGTAGAACCACCCCGATTGCCACCCTTTCATGGTCTCTGCGAAAGAACTATCAAGCCAGGTAACATTGGGCATCCTGCCCACCATGGCGCCTCCGCACTCCGCTTGCTGGCCACTCACGATCTTCGGCTTCACACAGAAGATTCGTTGCCACAAGCCGAAGTGGGGCTTGATGCGGAGGAAGTCCTCACACACGATGATAAACGCCGAGATGTTGAGGACGAAATTTGGGGCTAGATCATGGAAGTCCAGCCCATAGTAAACATGAGCCTGCGGACCAAGGGATGAAGTGGAAATCCCAGTCCACGGACAAAGTGGGCGAGGAACACGACCCTCTCGTGGGGTCCCGGAGTTGGAATGATCTGCCCTACGTCTGGCAGTTGGTGCGCGATATCTGCAGCCAAGTATCCGGCCTCCCGGAGCTTTGTAATATGCTCCTCCTTGACGGTGGAGGCCACCCACTTGCCTCTTGCTCCGGACATGTTTGGCTGTGCGGAGAAGGTGTGAACTAGGGCGCTGGAGCTGGAGGGTGCGAGAATGGATAAGCGAAGGAGGAAGAAGGCGTGGGTAAAAATGGGGAATCCTTATCCCTTTATAGAGGCGACGAAAACGATGCGCCTCCCCACTTGCCTGTTGAAAATCGCTTATTTCCCAAGCGCCACGATTGATGGCGCAGTTGGGTTACCTGTACCCGTATTGATGAGAATCCCGTGATAAGGGGACATGATCTCTGCTTCGACAAGACGTGTCGAGGAAACCTCCTCGCGATATGTACGGTAGCTGGCTGTGGGAAGACGATTCAATAATGACTCGACCATGGTGTCGTGTCATGTTATCTAAAGTTGTCAGCAGATTATATTTGTGGAATATCGTTCTCTCTACGGCGGAATGTGAAAGTCGTCTTGTAGAGCCGGATACGATTTAAGTGTTCGAGGTTTACTTTGGAGTATTCGGAGATGGAACCCGCCTTGCAATTCCGAAGACAAACTGTACGCTGGACTCATCGTCATTGAAGCATGGTTAAGGGGATACTGAGGGAGTCCTGGATTAGGGGGTATCCGGATAGCAGGACTATATACTTTGGCAGGACTATTGGACCGTGAAGATACAAGACTCAAGACTTCGTCCCGTGTCTGGATGGGACTCTCCTTTGCGGGGAAGACAAGCTTGACGATCCAGATATTAGATCTCCTTCTTTGTAACCGACTCTGTGTAAACCCTAGCCCCCTCCGGTGTCTATATAAACCGGAGGGTTTGGTCCATAGAGAACAATCATAATCATCATAGGCTAGCTTCTAGGGTTTAGCCTCTACGATCTCATGGTAGATCAACTCTTGTAATACTTGTATCATCAAGATCAATCAAGCAGGAAGTAGGGTTTTACCTCCATCGAGAGGGCCCAAACCTGGGTAAAACATCGTGTCCCCTGCCTCCTGTTACCATTAGCCTTAGACGCACAGATCGGGACCCCCTACCCGAGATCCGCCGGTTTTGACACCGACACCAGCTATCCAAAATATCCTACCACCTAAAGGTCATATCATGGAAGGGCATTTATGTCTTATCATGTCGGGCTGCTCCCTAGGCTATAAATAGCCGCCCCCTACAACCACTAGCTGGCCGGCTGCTTCGAGAGAAACTGACACTTGTCATTGAGAGCATCCCGTCCTCTGAGGACTTTGAGCGAAAATCATCAAGTGAGGAAAACCTAAAATCCAAACCCAAAGTGATTGAGCATCACTGAAGAGATTGTTCCTATGTGGAACCGATGTTTGTTACCTTTGAGGACTATGTATCCTCCAGACGGTTAGGCGTCATGGTCTGAGCATCCAAGAGAATTGTGGATTGCCGAGTGACCAAGTATGTGAAGGTTGGGAAGTCACCTGTGAAGACTTACCATGAGTGTTGGGCGAGGTCTGTGTGACTTTAGCTCAAGGAGAATACGGTGAGGACCGTGTGTCCGGGATTGTGTGTCCTCGAGTTTAAATACTCAGCCGCTCCAACCAGACGTACAACTGTCACAACAGTTGGAACTGGTCTACCAAATCATTGTCTTCACCAAGCCAACTGGTTCTATTTCCTCAACCCTTTCATTTCCTCATTCATGTGTTGATGAACCTGATCATTACTGTTTGAAGACTTTGACTGAGGACTTTCTCTATTTCCTCTATCCTACTTCTTCAGTCACTTAGTCTTTAGCCTGCTTATCCTGTTATCACGCTTTTTGTACTGTGTGTTTGTTTTCATTTCATCATGATGACTATGCTACTGCTTTGTTATGCTTATACCTTAGTACTTATTCCACTGCTAGTTGTACGTGACTTAGGAATTTCCTCACCCTGAAATTTCTCGGTGACGAATTTGTAAAAATCGCCTATTCACAAACCCCCCCTCTAGTCGACTTAACGTACTTTCAGTTGGTATCAGAGAAAGGTACTCCCTTGTTCTGTGTGATTTTGGTTTAACCACCTGAAGTTCTAGTTATGTCGACTGTAGGAATGAAGAAAGTGTCTTGCCCCATCTTCGACGACACGAGTATCACAAGTGTAAGGCCATGATGAAGAAGCGACTCATGGCAACAAACAACGAACTATGGACCGTCACTGAGATTGATCTTACCGATCTATGCAAGATGGCGGAGGCTGATGATATTCGCTAGTACACTCTACTCAACCTCACGGCGAAGGATATCATCTGCTCGTGTTTGTCCCAACATCAGTTCAGGAACATCATGCATCTCAACCATGCGAAGCTTATCTGGGACTGACTCTCTGAGGTCCATGAAGGCCATCGTACTCATCATGATCCTTGGTTTGAGGATTTTAAGGAATCTCTCAAGGAGATGACTTTCGCCCTAGAATCATCATCCACTGCACCATGCCTTATGGAAAAGGGTGTCAAGGTAACTAAATGCTACCTTTCTGAATCTAGTGATGATGAATCGGGTGATGAATTTGGACCCAGCTACACTAAACTTGCTTCCCTTGACACTAAACAACAAAGAGATCTTGAAAAAGTTCAAAACATGCTTGATGAAAGCGATGATATGTTGGGTGAGGAATTGAATCGAACTAAGGCCTTGACTGATAGTCTTCAGAAACTTCAGTCTAAGTTTGATAACCTTCTAAATCATCATAACACTCTCTTAACTGATCATGAGAAGCTTTCTTATGAATTTCTTCAGAGAAAGCAAGATCTTGAGAAGTTAAAACTGGGTTATGAAGATCTTCAGAAGGAAAATGATTCATTTCTTGCTCAACTGATCAGTTCCGCTTAGGAAGAATTTATTCCACCATGTCTGAAATTCATTGAGCATGAATCTGCTAATTCTTCACCTGAATGTTCAAATGCTTCTATTGCTGCAAATTCTTCAACTGTCTCTTTGGTCACAAATTCCTCATCTAAGGATACCACATGTATCACTGATGATAATGCAGGGTTGAAGGAATTGTATGTGACAGGCATATACAAAAGCCTCAAAGGGCATCAGACTCTTTGTGATGTGCTCAAAAAGCAGATCTTGAACAGGAACCCTAGGAAAGAGGGTATTGCCTTTAAGAGGAAACTCAATGTTGATGGGACCTACTGGAAACCTGAGCAGTACCCCAAAACCTCACGGGTTGCTACCAAGGGACCCTCCATAGATCCATGCACATTATCTGGCTTTACCTGTGAATCTTCATATTCCTCTGATGAGTCATTTGACTCCAACTATAAACTATTCAAGAATCAGAATGGTGAAGTATTTGCTCGATATGTTGGAACTAACTGCAGGAACGGCCCCCCTATGAAGAAAATCTGGGTTCCCAAAAGGTGCCTTGAAAATCTTCGGGTGGATGTCATCATGACACCACCTATGAAGAATAGGAACCCCAGATCAAAATCTTCATCCGGATCAAATTCCTCATGTGGATCAAAATCCTCATATGAACATCATCATGCTAACACTTCTATTTCGCAGGGAAAGTCTAAAGGCTATGAATATGTGAATTATTCTTCAAACCATTATGTTCATAAGTCCTCGAAGACTTTCTCTGCTTATTCATATGCTTATCCCAACCCCTCTTCTGTGAAACGAAGTGCACTGGCTTCAATGCCATACTTTTCTTATGGAGCTCATAGAATGACGAACTCTTTGCCACCCCTCCAGACGTGGGTGGTGAAGAAAAAGAACTAATCTCTTATGCAGGGTCAGGTATCTAGACGAACTTAATCATCTGAAGAATTTGCTGGAGACCTGAATATGCTTGAATGGACGCAAGCTAATCATGAAGAAATGAATTACTCATTTCTTCACATCCTCATATTGCTATATCTGTTACTGTTGATGAAATTGATATCATATTTTCACTGATGAAGTATATGGTTTCGTAAGTTGCACTAATTCATCTGCAGGATGAACAACCCAAAGCTACTGAGTGGGTCCTCGACATTGGATGTACAAATCACATGACCGGTGACAGGAACTTATTGATGGACACTAATTTATCTCCATCTCATCTGAAGCATATAACCTACACTGACAAAGGCAAAAGCAAGGTATTGGGTCTAGGTAGGGTTGCGATCTCAAGGGATAGACACATGGACAAAGTCATGCTTGTCGAGTCATTAGGATTCAACCCCATGTCTGTCTCAATGCTTTGTGATCTTGATATGGTTGTCGTCTTTGGCAAATATCGTTACATTGTGCTAATGGAATATGACAAATCCAAAGTCTTCGAAGGCTTCAGGAAAGGATTTGTATATTGTTGATTTCCCTGTAGGACCATAGCCTGCCACATGTCTACTGGCAAAAGCTTCAAAAGGCTGGTTATGGCATCGACGACTTGGTCATGCTGGGATGAGGAACTTGCATACTCTAGCGAAGAAGAAGCATGTCATTGGCATCAAGGGTGTGAAATTCCTCAAAGATCATCTTTGCGGGGCTTGTGAGGCTGGAAATATCACCAGAGCCAAGCATCCCTCGAAGACTACCATGACCCCTTCTCATCCCTTTGAATTACTTCATATGGATCTCTTTGGCCCTACTCATTATGCCACGTTCACTAGTTATGCATCATTATATGGCTTTGTCATTGTTGATGATTATTCTCGTTATACCTGGGTGCATATCATCACTTACAAAAATGAAGTGCTGGAAGTCTTCAGACGATTTTCCTCAAGAGCATCTACGAACTTTGGTGTGAAGATCAAGCATATTATGAGTGATAATGGAACTGAGTTCAAGAACACTAGTCTCGATGAATATCTTGATATACTTGGTATTACTCACGAGTTATCTGCTCCCTATACTCCTCAGCAGAATGGCGTCGTGGAGCGCAAGAACAGAACTCTTGTTGAGATGGCTCGCACTATGCTTGATGAATTCAAGACACCACAGTGTTTTTGGCCAGAAGCTATTGATACTACATGCCACATCATCAATAGAGTATATCTGCACAAATTCTTCAAAAAGACATCATATGAACTCTTCTCTGACAAGAAACCCAATGTAAGTTATTTCAAAGTCTTTGGTGCTAAATGCTGGATTAGAGATCCTCACCATCTCTCTAAATTTGCACCGAAAGCACATGAGGGTTTTATGCTCGGTTACGGAAAGGACTCGCACACCTACAGAGTCTTCAACTCCAACCATCACAAGATTGTTGAAACTGTAGATGTGCGGTTCGATAAAACTAATGGCTCGCAAAGAGAGCACCTACCTCCTGTGCTAGATGAAGTGTCACCTGAGGAATCCATCAAGCTCAAGGCTACTGAGGATGTCATCCCTACTGAAGAATCTGCTGAAGAAGTCATTCTAGATCGTGAAGACAATCACGCTGGTGCTACTGAAGAAAATGGCCCTGGAGAAATTGCTGGTCCTAACCAAAGACGTCAACCTGCACATCCTCGCATTGCAAACGAAGTGCAGATTGAGAAAATCATCAGTGACATCAACGCACCAGGTCCTCTCACGCGCTCAAAAGCTTCACACTTGTCTTACTTTTGTGGGAATTTTGCGTTTGTCTCTATCACAGAGCCCACTAAAGTTGATGAAGCATTCATGGAATCTGAATGGATTCAAGCCATCCAAGATGAACTACATCAAATTTGAGCTCAACAATGTGTGGGAGCTTGTCAAGCGACCAGACCCATGCAAGCACAACATCATCGGTACCAAATGGATCTACCGAAACAAACAAGATGAAAATGGCCTTGTGGTGAGGAATAAGGCTCGTCTTGTAGCTCAAGGCTACTACAGGTTGAAGGAATTGATTTTGATGAAACTTTTTCACCTATTGCTAGACTTGAAGCTATTCGCATATTGCTTGCTTACACTAACCATCATAATATCATCTTACATCAAATGGATGTGAAAAGCGCATTCATCAATGGTAAGCTTGAGGAAGAAGTATATGTTGCTCAACCACCAGGTTTTTAGGATCCAAAATTTCTAGATCACGTCTACAAACTCAACAAGGCCCTCTATGGCTTCAAGCAAGCACCTCGAGCGTGGTATGATACATTGAAGGAGTTCCTCATGAAGAAAGGCTTCAAACCCGGTTCACTTGACTGATACGTCTCCAATGTATCTATAATTTTTGATTGTTCCATGCTATTATATTACCCCTTTTGGATGTTTATGGGCAATATTTTACACATTTATATCATTTTTGGGACTAACCTACTAACCGGAGGCCCATCCCATATTGATGTTTTTTGCCTATTTCAGTATTTCGAAGAAAAGGAATATCAAACGGAGTCCAAACGGAATGAAACCTTCGGGAGCGTGACTTTTGGAACGAACGTGATCTACAGGACATGGAGTGCAAGCCAAGAAGCTGCCAAGGCTCCCACGAGATAGGAGGGCATGCCCCCCCTGTAGGGCGCACCCCCTGTCTCGTGGGCCCCTCGGGCGGCCACCGACGTACTTCTTCCTCCTATATATACCTACGTACCCCAAAAACATCCAGGAGCAGGACGAAACACAATTTCCACCACCGTAACCTTCTGTATCCGCGAGATCTCATCTTGGAGCCTTCACCGGCACTCCGCCGGAGGGGGAATCGACCATGGAGGGCTTCTACATCAACATCCTTGCCCCTCCGATGAGTTGTGAGTAGTTTACCACAGACCTACGGGTCCATAGTTATTAGCTAGCTGGCTTCTTCTCTCTTTTTGGATCTCAATACAATGTTCTCCCCCTCTCTTGTGGAGATCTATTCGATGTAAACTCTTTTTGCGGTGTGTT
Source organism: Triticum dicoccoides (assembly GCF_002162155.2). Lineage (NCBI taxonomy): Eukaryota > Viridiplantae > Streptophyta > Magnoliopsida > Poales > Poaceae > Triticum > Triticum dicoccoides. The sequence goes on from NC_041385.1 coordinate 415,227,804, forward strand.
TGTCGAGATCCGATGAATTGTGGGTTTATGATCAAGTTTATATATGAATAATATTTGAATCTTCTTTGAATTCTTTTATGTATGATTGAGTTATCTTTGCAAGTCTCTTCGAATTATCAGTTTGGTTTGGCCTACCAGATTGATCTTTCTTGCCATGGAGAAGTGCTTAGCTTTGGGTTCAATCTTGCGGTGTCCTTACCCAGTGACAGAAAGGGTTGCAAGGCACGTATTGTATTTTTGCCATCGAGGATAACAAGATGGGGTTTATATCATATTGCTTGAGTTTATCCCTCTACATCATGTCATCTTGCTTAATGTGTTACTCTGTTCTTATGAACTTAATACTCTAGATGCAGGCAGGAGTCGGTCGATGTGTGGAGTAATAGTATGAGATGCAGGCAGGAGTCGGTCTACTTGTTATGGACGTGATGCCTATATACATGATCATGCCTAGATAATCTCATAACTATGCGCTTTTCTATCAATTGCTCGACAGTAATTTGTTCACCCACTGTAATACTTATGCTATCTTGAGAGAAACCACTAGTGAAACCTATGTCCCCCGGGTCTATCTCTTATCATATTTGCTTTCAATCTACTTTTATTTGCATCTCTACTTTTTGCATCTATATTATAAAATACCAAAAATATATTTATCTTATCATACTATCTTTATTAGATCTCACTTTCGCAAGTGGCCGTGAAGGGATTGACAGCCCCTTTATTGTGTTGGTTGCGAGTTCTCAGTTTGTTTGTGTAGGTGCGTGGGACTTTTGAGGAGCCTCCTACTGGATTGATACCTTGGTTCTCAAAAACTGAGGGAAATACTTACGCTACTATGGCTGCATCACCCTCTCCTCTTCGAGGAAAACCAACGCAAGCTCAAGAGGTAGCAAGAAGGATTTCTGGTGCCGTTGCCGGGGAGGTCTTCGCTCAAGTCAAGACATACCAAGTACCCATCACAAACCCATCTCCCTCGCATTTACATTATTTGCCATTTGCCTCTCGTTTTCCTCTCCCCCACTTCACCCTTGCCGTTTTATTCGCCCTCTCTTTCCCAATCTCCTCCTCTCTTTTCGCTTGCCTTTTTCTGTTTGCTTGTGTGTGGGATTACTTGTTGCCATGGCGCAACATAATACCAAATTGTGTGATTTCTCAAACAAATAATAATGATTTCCTTAGTACTCCGATTGCTCCTCTTAATGATGTTGAGTTTTGTGAAATCAATACCGCTTTGCTGAATCTTGTTATGAAAGATCAATTCGCCGGCCTTCCTAGTGAAGATGCCGCTACTCATCTAAACAAATTTGTTGATTTGTGTGATATGCAAAAGAAGAAAGATACGGATAACAATATTGTCAAATTGAATTTATTTCCATTTTCACATAGAGATCGTGCTAAAGTTTGGTTTTCGTCTTTGCCTAAAAATAGTATTGATTCTTGGAACAAGTGCAAAGATGCTTTTATCTCAAAGTATTTTCCTCCCGCTAAGATTATCACTCTTAGGAACGGTATTATGAATTTTAAACAACTTGATCATGAGCATGTTGCCCAATCTTGGGAAAGAATGAAATTTATGCTTCGCAATTGCCCTACTCATGGTTTGAATTTATGGATGATCATACAAAATTTTTATGCCGGTTTGAACTTTGCTTCTAGAAACCTTTTAGATTCGGCCGGGGGAGGCACGTTTATGGAAATCACGTTAGGAGATGCTACAAAACTTCTTGATAATATTATGGCTAATTATTCTCAATGGCACACCGAAAGATCTTCTAGTAAAAAAAGTGCATGCTATAGAAGAAATCAATGTTTTGAGTGGAAAGATGGATGAACTTATGAAATTGTTTGCTACTAAAAATACTCCTCTTGATACCAATGATATGCCTTTGTCCTATTTGATTGAGAATAATAATGAATCTATGGATGTGAATTTTGTTGGTAGGAATAGTTTTGGAAACAATGCTTATGGAGGAAATAGTTCCCTGGTAATTCCTCTAATAATTATGGAAATTCCTACAATAATTCTTATGGTAATTTTAATAAGATGCCCTCTGATTTTTAGAATAGTGTGAAAGAATTTATGATTTCTCAAAAGAATTTTAATGCTTTGCTTGAAGAAAAATTGCTCAAAGTTGATGATTTTGCTAGGAATGTTGATAGACTTTCGCTTGATGTTGATTCTCTTAAACTTAGATCTTATCCTCCTAAGCAGGATATCAATGAGTCTCTCAAAGTAATGAGAATTTCCATTGACGAGTGCAAGGAAAGAACCGCTAGATTGCGTGCTAAAAAAGATATCTTTATAAAAGCGTGTTCTTCTAGTTTCCATGAAAATAATGATGAGGATCTTAAAGTTATTGATGCGTCTCCTATTAGATCTATGTTTTACAATATGAATTTTGATAATTATGGGACTGATGATGAATCAACTTTGCCTAGAAGGCGTCCTAAGAATTTGGAGTCTTTAGATCTTGATGCTAAATTTGGTAAAAGTGAGATTGGAGAGTCCTCAACTTCTAATAACATTGAACCTACTATCTCGGATTTCAAGGAATTTGATTATGATTATTTCTCTTTAAAAGGTTGTATTTCCTTGTTGCAATCCATTGTTAATTCTCCTCATGCTTATAGTCAAAACAAAGCTTTTACCAAACATATCGTTGATGCCTTGATGCAATCTTATGATGAAAAACTTAATTTGGAAGTTTCTATACCTAGAAAACTTAATGATGAGTGGGAATCTACTATAAGGATTATAATTAAAGATTATGAGTGTTTTGCTTTGTGTGATTTGGGTGCTAGTGTTTCCACGATTCCGAAAACTTTATGTGATATTCTAGGTTTCCATGATCTTGATGATTGCTCTTTAAATTTGCATCTTGAGGATTCCACCATTAAAAAGCCAATGGGAAGGATCAATGATGTTCTCATTGTTGCAAATAGAAATTTGGTGCCCGTGGATTTTATCGTTCTTGATATAGATTGCAATCTTTCTTGCCCTATTATTCTTGGTAGACCTTTCCTTAGAATGATTGGTGCGATTATTGATATGAAGGAAGGGAATATTAGATTCCAATTTCCATTAAAGAAAGGCATGGAGCACTTTCCAAGAAAGAAAGTCAAATTACCTTATGAATCTATCATGCGGGCTACTTATGAATTTAGTGCCAAAGATGGCACTCGTTAGATCTATCTTTGCTTTTATGCCTAGCTAGGGGCGTTAAACGATAGCGCTAGTTGGGAGGCAACCCAATTTTCTTTATGTTTTTTGTTTTTGCTCCTGTTTAGTAATAAATCTTGCATCTACCTTCTGTTTAGATGTGTTTTTATCTTTTAATTAGTGTTTGTGCCAAGTAGAACCTATAAGATAACCTACGATGATAGTTGATTTGATTCTGCTGAAAAACAGAAACTTTGCGCTCACAAATATAATTTTGTTAAATCACAGAAACGTGATTTTGCTTTGATTCTTTTTGCTGATCTACAATAAACAAATTGTACAGGACTTCCTATTTTGGTAGGATTTTTAGAGTTCCAGAAGTTTGCATTAGTTACAGATTTCTACAGACTGTTCTGTTTTTGATAGATTCTGTTTTTCGTGTGTTGTTTGCTTATTTTGATGCATCTATAGCTAGTAAAATAGTTTATGAACCATAGAGAAGTTGTAATAAAGTAGGTTCATCACCAAATTAAATAAAGAATGAGTTAATTACAGTACCTTCTGTGGTGGTTTTGTTTTCTTTCACTAACGGAGCTTATAAGATTTCCTGTTGAGTTTTGTGTTGTGAAGTTTTCAAGTTTTGGGTAAAGCTTTTATGGACAATGGAATTAAGGGTGGCAAGAGCCTAAGCTTGGGGATGCCCATGGCACCCCAAGATATTCAAGAATAGCCAAAATCCTAAGCTTGGGGATGCCCCGGGAAGGCATTCCCTCTTTCGTCTTCGTTCATTGGTAACTTTACTTGGAGCTATATTTTATTCGCCACATGATATGTGTTTTGCTTGGAGCGCGTGTATTATATTAGTCTTTGCTTTTTAGTTTACCACAATCATCCTTGATGTACACAACTTTTGGGAGAAGCCTATTTGATTAGAATTTGCTAGAATACTCTATGTGCTTCACTTATATCTTTTGAGCTTGATAGTTTTTGCTCTAGTGCTTCACTTATATCTTTTAGAGCACGGTGGTGATTTATTTTTGTATAAATTACTAGTCTATCATGATTCACTTATATTATTTTGAGAGTCTTTGAGAAAAGCATGGTATTTTCTATGGTTATAAAATTGGTCCTAGAATGGTAGGCATCCAAGTTGGGTATAATAAAAACTATCATAGGAAGTGAATTGGATGCTATGATCAATTTGATACTTGATAATTGTTTTGAGATATGGAGGTAGTGATATTAAAGTCATGCTAGTTGGGTGATTATGATTTAAAGAATGCTTGTGTTCAAGTTAGCAAGTCCCGTAGCATGCACGTATGGTTAAAGTTGTGTAACAAATTTGAAACATGAAGTGTACCTGGCTTGTGCATCCTTATGAGTGGCGGTCGGGGACGAGCGATGGTCTTTTCCTACCAATCTATCCCCCTAGGAGCATGCGCGTAGTACTTGGTTTTTGATGACTTCTAAATTTTTGCAATCAGTATATGAGTTCTTTTGACTAATGTTGAGTCCATGGATTATACGCACTTTTACCTTTCCGCCTTTGCTAGCCTCTTCGGTACCATGCATTGCCCTTTCTCACCTTGAGAGTTGGTGCAAACTTCGCCGGTGCATCCAAATCCCGTGATACGATATGCTCTATCACACATAAACCTCCCTATATCTTCCTCAAAACAGCCACCATACCTACCTATTATGGCATTTCCATAGCCATTCCGAGATATATTGCCATGCAACTTTCCACCGTTCCGTTCATCATCATCATGACATACTTTACTTTTGTTATATTGCCATTGCATGATCATGTAGTTGACATCGTATTTGTGGCAAAGCCACCATGCATTATTTTTCATACATGTCACTCTTGATTCATTGCACCATCCCGGTACACCGCCGGAGGCATTCATATAGAGTCATATCTTGTTCTAGTTTTGAGTTGTAATTCTTATGTTGTAATCAATAGAAGTGTGATGATCATCATTATTAGAACATTGCCCAAAGAAAAAAAGAAGAAAGGCCAAAAAGAAAAAAAAGAAAGGCCCAAAAAAAATAAAAAAATAAAAAATAAAAAGGGCAATGTTACTATCTCTTTTTCCACACTTGTGCTTCAAAGTAGCACCTTGTTCTTCATGTAGTGAGTCTCATATATTGTGCTTCAAAGTAGCACCATGTTTTTCATATAGTGAGTCTCATAAGTTGTCTTTTTCATACTAGTGGGAATTTTTCATTATAGAACTTGGCTTGTATATTCCTACGATGGGCTTCCTCAAATGCCCTAGGTCTTTGTGAGCAAGCAAGTTGGATGCACACCCACTAGTTTTGTTTTGTTGAGCATTCATTTATAGCTCTAGTGCATCCGTTGCATGGCAATCCCTACTCCTCATGTTGACATCAATTGATGGGCATCTCCATAGCCCGTTGATTATCCTCGTAAATGTGAGACTTTCTCCTTTTTGTCTTCTCCACACAATCCCCATCATCATATTCTATTCCACCCATAGTGCTATATCCATGGCTCACTCATGTATTGCGTGAAGGTTGAAACTTTTTGAGATTATTTAAGTATGAAACAATTTCTTGGCTTGTCATCGGGGGTATAGAAGTTGGGAACATCTTTGTGTGACGAAAATGAAGCATAGCCTAACTATATGATTTTGTAGGGATGAACTTTCTTTTGCCATGTTATTTTGAGAAGACATGATTACTTTGATTAGTATGCTTGAAGTGTTACTATTTCTTTTATCAATATGAACTTTTATTTTTAATCATTTGGATCTGAACATTCATGCCACAATAAAGAAAATTACATTATGAATTATGCTAGGTAGCATTCCACATCAATAATTCTCTTTTTATCATTTACCTACTCAAGGACGAGCAGGAACTAAGCTTGGGGATGCTTGATACGTCTCCAACGTATCTATAATTTTTGATTGTTCCATGCTATTATATTACCCCTTTTGGATGTTTATGGGCTTTATTTTACACATTTATATCATTTTTGGGACTAACCTACTAACCGGATGCCCAACCCATATTGCTGTTTTTTTGCCTATTTCAGTATTTCGAAGAAAAGGAATATCAAACGGAGTCCAAACGGAATGAAACCTTCGGGAGCGTGATTTTTGGAACGAACGTGATCCAGAGGACTTGGAGTGCAAGCCAAGAAGTTGTCGAGGCTCCCACGAGATAGGAGGGCGCGCCCCCCTATAGGGCGCGCTCCCCTATCTCATGGGCCCCTCGGGCGGCCACCGACGTACTTCTTCCTCCTATATATACCTACATACCCCGAAAACATCCAGGAGCAAGACGAAACACAATTTCCACTACCGTAACCTTCTGTATCCGCGAGATGTCATCTTGGAGCCTTCACCGGCACTCTGCCGGAGGGGGAATCGACCACGGAGGGCTTCTACATCAACATCCTTGCCCCACCGATGAGTTGTGAGTAGTTTACCACAGACCTACGGGTCCATAGTTATTAGCTAGATGGCTTCTTCTCTCTTTTTGGATCTCAGTACAATGTTCTCCCCCTCTCTTGTGGAGATCTATTCGATGTAAACTCTTTTTGCGGTGTGTTTGTCGAGATCCGATGAATTGTGGGTTTATGATCAAGTTTATCTATGAATAATATTTGAATCTTCTCTGAATTCTTTTATGTATGATTGAGTTCTCTTTGCAAGTCTCTTCGAATTATCAGTTTGGTTTGGCCTACTAGATTGATCTTTCTTGCCATGAGAGAAGTGCTTAGCTTTGGGTTCAATCTTGTGGTGTCCTTACCCAGTGACAGAAAGGGTTGCAAGGCACGTATTGTATTGTTGCCATCGAGGATAACAAGATGGGGTTTATATCATATTGCTTGAGTTTATCCCTCTACATCATGTCATCTTGCTTAATGCGTTACTCTGTTCTTATGAACTTAATACTCTAGATGCAGGCAGGAGTCAGTCGATGTGTGGAGTAATAGTAGTAGATGCAGGCAGGAGTCGGTCTACTTGTTATGGACGTGATGCCTATATACATGATCATGCCTAGATAATCTCATAGCTATGCGCTTTTCTATCAATTGCTCGACAGTAATTTGTTCACCCACCGTAATACTTATGCTATCTTGAGAGAAGCCACTAGTGAAACCTATGGCCCCCGGGTCTATCTCTTATCATATTTGCTTTCAATCTACTTTTATTTGCATCTCTACTTTTTGCATCTATATTATAAAATACCAAAAATATATTTATCTTATCATACTATCTTTATTAGATCTCACTTTCGCAAGTGGCCGTGAAGGGATTGACAACCCCTTTATTGTGTTGGTTGCGAGTTCTCAGTTTGTTTGTGTAGGTGCGTGGGACTTTTGAGGAGCCTCCTACTGGATTGATACCTTGGTTCTCAAAAACTAAGGGAAATACTTACACTACTATTGCTGCATCACCCTCTCCTCTTCGAGGAAAACCAACGCAAGCTCAAGATGTAGCATTGACCCAACTCTTTTCACCAAAGCATATGATGATGAATTATTCGTGTGCAAATATATGTTGATGATATTATCTTTAGCTATACTAACCAACGTTACAGTGATGAATTTGCCTATATGATGAGTGAGGAATATCAAATGTCCATGATGGGAGAGTTAAAATTCTTCTTAGGTCTTCAAATTCGTCAGCTAATGGCATATTCATTTCTCAGGAGAAATACCTCAAGGATGTGTTGAGGAAATTCGGCATGCAAGATTGCAAAGGCGTCAAAATCCCTATGCCCACAAATGGCCATCTATGCACCGATGAAAATGGTAAAGACTTCGATCAAAAGGTATACCGCTCCATGATTGGCTCTGTATTGTACCTATGTGCATCTAGGCCGGATATTATGCTTAGTGTTTGCATGTGTGCCCTATTTCAAGCTACACCGAAGGAATCACACCATAAGGCTGTGAAGCATATTCTTCGATATCTAGCTCACACTCCAACACTTGGATTATGGAATCCCAAGGGATCTTCCTTTGATCTCATTGGATATTCTGACTCTGACTATGCTGGTGATCGGGTGGACCGCAAGTCAACATCTGGCACATGTCATTTCCTCGGACGATCCTTGGTATGTTGGTCCTCGAAGAAGCAGAACTGCATAACACTCTCTACTGCTGAAGCTAAGTACATTCCTGCTGGATCTTGCTATGCTCAATTGCTATGGATGAAGCAAACCCTCAAGGACTATGGCATCAATGTGAAGAATGTGCCACTCTACTGTGACAATGAGAGTGCTATCAAGATTGCTCACAACCTAGTTCAGCACTCGAAGACAAAGCACATCCAGATTCGTCATCATTTTCTTCGTGACCACGTGTTGAAGGGCGACATCTCCATTGACCAGGCAAATACTAAAGATCAGCTGGCCGATATCTCCACATAGCCCTTGGATGATAAGAGATTTAGCAAGTTGCGGTGTGAGCTAAATATCTTAGAATCTTCGAATGTTCTTTGAAAAGGACACACATCCTAACACTTATGCAAATTTGATGACTTAGATGTGCAACACACGAAGTAACGTTTTTCTTCAATCAATGAAGACTAAACCTCTAAGTGTGAAGATATTAATTAAGAATTTGATTCTCAGAACCCTACGATAATTGTACGTGGTGTCTAAAATCATCGTTCTTATATGGTGGGTTACGCCACCAACCTAAGTTGAAAATCTTCAGTTTGAGTTTTTCTTCATTTTTGAAATTCCTCAGTTGTTTAATTTCTTCAACTTTGCATTGTATTCACTCTTTCCATTATTGTCCTTCATTGACTATATTTATATACTTGAGTTTTTATGTCCTCAATAGTATTCACTTATTGCTAATTCTTCAAGTTGCCTTTTCTGCTAAGTGAATGTGATCGGACCCATTCCACTCTATGCTAAACTCAACCCAATCTGTTCACAAATTTTTCATGTGCATTCTATTTGAAACCGTTCAAAATATTCACTGTCCTTGTCAGCTGAAGAATTTGCGAACGAAACATTAAAATTTTCTTATCTGAATTTTCAGCTTTTTCCGCTCAAACCGTTCCACATCCTGTGATAGGATTTATCTATTCATCCACGATTTCACACGATCTCCACCACTCTGTACGTGGGTGACACATGTCGCTAAGATGAGAAGGGTCGGGGGCATGTTCGACCATTTTCCTTTGGGGAGCGGTTTTTCATCTCGGCTATAAATACCCCTCACCCTCCTCAGACTGCATTTACCCCGCTTGAACTCACTTCTCTCGCTCGAGCTCTCAAGACCTAGCGCCACTGCTACCTTCATTGTCGCCAGTGAGGAAGTGCTTCACTGCCTCGACCTCGTCGTTGTCGTACTTGTGCCGGCCGCGGATATCTTCACTCCGTCGCCGCCGTAGTTGTCTTCCTCTGCCAAGTTAGGGCGTGGAGGAGTTGGACTGATGAGCTTCCAATCTAACACCCCCAGTTTGTCGTGTTCTTCGTCAAGGGTAATTAAAAGTTACTTTTACTGCCCTTGTTGATTCTGAAGATTTCCATTAAATCTTCAAAAGGTGTTTATTCTTCAACTTCTACACTTTAAACACCTCACACAATCATCTGTTCTTAATCTGTTTCTCTAAGAGACATTTTTCTTCAAGATTCCTCAATTATGTGAATTTCTCAAATCCATACAACTTTGGAACCTAAGTCAAAGAACGCTTAGTGAAATTCCTCAAGACATATCTGGTCAAATTCCTCAAACTTGTTTCTTTTTGCAAAAACTTCTGAGAACGCATATGACCTCTCCAAATTCTTCGCACCTATACTTTGTTCACAGGTACACATGTTCGCTGCTGAATCTCTAGGTTCTCATCAACTTAACTCATTTGCAACGTTCCTCGAAGAAAAACTGCATACCTCTTCAGAGAACTCAATTGTTCAAAACCCTCGGCTGGATAAAATGGCAGATGGTAAGAAACCTCGGAAGGGAGGGAAAAAACTGGAAGTGAACACTGCCTTTGGAATCCCTGATGACATCTATGCAAGGTATTGCACTCCTGATGAAGCAACTCACGGAAAATATATGAAGAATGAGCGCAAGGTGCGTATTCAGAGGATTGAACAAAGATGCACACGGGAATGGAGGGAATACAGATACGTCACTCCAAAGTACATGAAGAAATTTGCTCTTCACCCTCCTTACCCAAGACCTACATTGGCACCTGGCCAAATTGCTTATCCCACTAGCCTCAAGCACGGTGAGGACTATGCTGATGAATGGGCCAAGCGGCAAGCCAAGTTGACCAAACAGGCCAAAGAAGCAGTGAGAAAATTCAACAAAGACTCAGCTGCTGCCGCTGCTGAGGCCTCTGCTAGCAAGAAAGCTATGCCTAAGAAGCCAGCTCACAAACCACCTTCCTCAGCAATGCCCTCACGGCCAAGCTCATCTATGCCCTCACGACATATTCCTCAAGCCACTCCAGTTCCTCAAATTGCAAAACCCTCAGCTCCTCCAGCAAAGTCCTCGACACCTGTGCACCTTGCCTCTTGCCAAAGGACCACAGGAATCTCAATTGCTTCAGGAGCATCTGCAAGTTCTTTAGCTCCTCCTCAGTCCTCAACAGGCCCCACTATGTTGAAGACCAAGGCTACTGCTGTACGAGGTACAAGACCAAGTCCTCATAAGAAGCAGGTTGCCTTCCAAGTATCGTCTGATGAAGACGAAGCCGATGATGAGGAATTAGCAGAAATCATCAGAGACAGACAGCAAAAGGCCGCTAGAGCCAAGGGCAGTGTTGTGCCGCTCCTGTTGGATCCAAAGAAGATCCTGGACTTCATTGATCTCTGGCACAAGGAACCAAACACTCCCTTGCCAGAGTTAAATCTCACACCAGGCCAAAGTCATATGTTGACGGCTTTCATTTCTGAAGAAAAATGGAAATTTGAGAAGGCCAGGTCTGTGAAGAAAGCTCAGTACAAGAAGGAGCACTATTTGAAGAAAAATGTGCTAAAAATGACAACTGAACAACTTGTGACTATACAATCTGAAATCAAGGCGCTCAGTGATGAATTTGACGCCTACAAGGGTGAATGGCTTGGAGCCAAAGTCAGATTCATCAAACTGGCTAAAGGCCTCACTTCCAATATTTCTGGTCAAACGCACATTAAAATTCCTCAGGTTGAAGCATCTGCCCAGCCTACTGAAGAACATGCCAGCACCGCTGATTAAAATCAGGCTGCTGATGAAACTGAAATTACCAGGGCTGATGAAGCTACTCCAACCACTGAATAAACTGCCAGCACAACCACTAGCGTTGCGCCTGAAGAACAAGACAGGCCAGTTGAAGCATCTGACGCTGCACCTGAAGAATCTGCACAAGTCAGGATAACTGCATTAGTTGTGCCTGAAGAAACTGCACCACTTTTCCTTTGCTCCTCCTGCACCAACGCCAAGTCCTATCCTTCCTTCTGCATTAGAAGCGAAGAAAACCAAGGCTGTGGAGCAAGCAGCAGTGAAGAAAAGGAAAACATCTGCTTCCTCAGAGTCTTCTGCACCAAAGAAAGCAAAGACTTTGACAAGCTCTTTTGACAATCCAATTGATGTTGTTCCAGTTTCAAGCATGCCATCAAAGGAAATCGTTCTTTTTGGTGAAGATTATGTGATCCCAAACGAATCAGATGAAGATCCTTCTGCTGCTTCGACAGAGCAGTTGGATGAGAAAATTGAAGTAGACAATGTCACTTTAACTCCATTAGTATCATCACCCATGCCTTAGTTTATAGCTGAAGAGGCAGGCGTTGAGGAAATTGATGAATAAGAAGATGTGGACATTGGGTGCACCACTCCAGTGTTGAATGATGACTATTGGGAAAGCCATCACCCCAATTCCCCCATGTTCACCCCACTGCAACAGATTCCTCGGTCCCCAATCCAGACTGAAGAAATTCATACGGGCTCTAATGAACCTCAAGCATCTCTTCTTACCATCCCTGAAGAAATTCCAGCGACTAGCTGATGTTAATGCTGCTGAAGAAATGGAGACCCAGGCTGCTACTAAAGTGGAAACTAAAATTCCTTAGCCTGTGGCCCCTGAGACTGTGATTCAAGAGGTTGTGAAGACATTGACTGATACACCTCAGCCCAAGCCGAAGAATCCCTTCTCAAAGAAGCAGAAGTTCAAGGTTGATGACTTCTTTCATGAGCATGTATTCTTCACTAACTACAACCCATATGACTCTACTCGTCTTCGCCGCAAGTGTTTCTGGACAGCAAGTCAGATGAACTTCTACTCTTCACTGCTATTCGATAAAGACAAGATCTTTGACCATGAGCATATTCCTCATGTGGATATGGAATCACTGCCTTGCTTCACCCCAGTCCTCAGTGTCTTCATGACGCTGGGCTACTCAACTTCTGCACTGACATATGTGATTGGAATGAAGAGCTAATTCTTCAGTTCTACGTGATGCTGGACATCACCGGCAATGCTGAAGATGTAAATTCTTGGGTGTTGGACTGGATGATAGAGAACACACACTTCAAAGCACCGGCCTCTGAATTGCTTCATGCCCTGCCTGTCAGTCCTCCCCTTGAAGGTGCATGTCTCCTCTATCATGAACCTGAGCTCTCTGATCATTTCATGCAAGTGTTGATGAAGCCACTAAAGTCTAGCCAAGCTCCAAGAACCAAATTCCTCGTGAAGGAATTGCGTTATGTGCCTCGGACCGTATACAGAATTTTGACCAAGATCCTTAGTCCAATCAAAGGCCATGACTGTAATGACGAAGAGGTCATTGGCATCATGAAGAATCTGTTATTCAATATCATGCATGGTATTCCAATCAACTACCATGATTTCTTCATGAGGACTATGGTGAATGTTGCTCTGTCTCTATTTGAATTGAAGCCTTACGCTCCCCAGATCATGAAATTCATCAGAACAAGGTCTTCAATCAACTACAAGGCTAATACACTTAACCATGGCAGCTACTTGCCCCCCATTAAAGTCCTCAAGCGGACTATTTCCTTAGCTGATGAGAAGGGCAAGGCCACTATTTTGTTTTGACAGAAAGACTGTAAGGGAACCCCCTACAGTATAGTTGGTGCAACAAACCCAAATTGCAAGTACCGTGCCTTGAACCTGGGTGGGTGGGAAGGCATCATCCCCTTCCCACCACTAGGCTATGCCTTAGTCTGCCAAGGCCACTATTATTGATGAAGGCATTCATCCATTGGATGGACAATTTTGCAAAGCTGCATCCTACTCCACTAATGATGACTCTGTCGCCAATGCTTCTAAGCAAAATCCTCACGGTATAGCTCCAAGGGTGACGACTGATCGTGAACTTCTCCTCAGTCTTCATCAGAAGGTCGACCGCAACCACAAATGGGTCAAGCGTCAGTTTGGTTCAATTCTTCATAACATGACTGCTACACACAATTCAGTGAAGAAGAACCATTACTACCTCCATGAAGTATTTGATTGCACCTGGGTTGTTCTGTATCATCTCTACGGTGAAGAAGATCTTAAGCAAATGGGCTTCAAGCAGGACTTTGACTGGTCTCAGCCACCGTCGAAGAAATTCAAGAAAGTCAAAGTTCCTTCTTTGGTGGCTAGCTCGTTTTCTTCATCATGTGAGACTGATGAAAATGAAGATTTGGACGACACTGCGGCAATCCCTACATCAACAACTGACCCCAACAACGCTGGTGCTCCTCCATCGACATCATGAAGTAATTCTTCAGGGGCTATTCCACACTTTTCATCCCTTTTGGTCATTTGATGACAAGGGGGGGGGGATTTTGAGTTATTCTTCAAATGGGTCTATATATGGGAGTTTTTTTTGTTAAGTTGCAACTCTCGCTCTTCTGAAGTGTTTGTTGGATCAAGTTGTAAACTTAAGTTCGATGGTGACCTGATACTTTTCCTCTGTTTTTCTGCATGCTATTTCCTCATATATGTTATGCATGCATGCTGATTACATCAGTCACCATATATCATGGTGCATTTCAAATTCTTCATTCGATGTGTTAAATATGTGTATGAATTACAAGATATAGGGGGAGATCTCCTTGATATTACTCTACAATGCGCATCTGCTATCAAAAGCAAATTACTCACATATGCACATCTTCAGGGGGAGTTCTTCTATATCTTGCAATCAAATTCCTCAATATTGAGCACTTTCAATTAATATGTTTATCCTCGTTGAAAACTTAACATATTTGTCATCAATCACCAAAAAGGGGGAGATTGTAAGTGCATCTAGTGCCCCTTAGTGATTTTGGTGTATTGAGGACTTATAGGTTAAGGGACTAATATGTCTGTGAGTATACACAGGCTCTATAAGTCGATGAGGAGTTTGATATTTACTATGAATGTCGACCCCTAAAAATGTATGTCTTCAGTTGAAGACTTTGGTTCTCCTGAAGATTTTGAAAGTGAAGAAATTGGTGTGACCTTGAAGACTTGGATATTCATGCGAGGATTATGAAGCGTGAAGACTTTTGTTTTCGTAGTTTCATTTTCTCTTTCTTGAGTCATAGGAAACACCATACTGTTAAAGGGGGTCGAGGTAATACTAAGGAAACTGATTTCCAAGTGATGCTCATCTCAAAATCCTACACCTACCCAATCCTTTCGAGTGAAGCCATTGGAAATCTAATATCAATTCAGTCAATTTCTTAAGTGACAGAGACGAAGATCTTCTGGTCTCTAAGGAATTTGTTCTGATTGAGGAGTTAGGAATTCGCCAGTGCGGATTGCCTACATAGTGAGGAACATGATAGCCCTAAGGAATTTTATACCTCAAATCCGACCGTTGTTGTGCTAAGCTGTCCAAAATATCCTACCACCTAACGGTCATATCATCTAAGGGCATTTATGTCTTATCATGTCAGGCTGCTCCCTAGGTTATAAATAGCCGCCCCCTACAACCACAAGCTGGTTGGATGCTTCGAGAGAAACTGACACTTGTCATTGAGAGCATCCCATCCTCCGAGGACTCTGAGCGAAAATCATCAAGTAAGGAAAACCCGAAACCCAAACCCGAACACCTACAAACCCAAAGTGATGGAGCATCACTGAAGAGATTGTTCCTGTGTGGAACCTACGCTTGTTAGCTTTGATGACTGTGTATCCTCCAGATGGTTAGGCGTCATGGTCTGAGCATCCAAGAGGAATTGTGGATCGTCGAGTGACCAAGTCTGTGAAGGTTTGGAAGTCACCTGTGAAGACTTACCACGAGTGTTGGGCGAGGTCTGTGTGACTTTAGCTCAAGGAGAATACGGTGAGGACCGTGTGTCCGGGACTGTGTGTCCTCGAGTTTAAATACTCAGCCGCTCCAACCAGATGTACAACTATCACAACAGTTGGAACTGGTTTACCAAATCATTGTCTTCACCAAGCCAACTGGTTCTATTTCCTCAACACTTTCATTTCCTCATTCATGTGTTGATGAACCTGATCATTACTGTTTGAAGACTTTGACTGAAGACTTTCTCTATTTCCTCAATCCTATTTCTTCAGTCACTTAGTCTTCAGCCTGCTTATCCTGTTATCATGCTTTCTATACTCTGTGTTTGTTTTCATTTCATCATGATGACTATGCTACTGCTCTGTTATGCTTATACCTGAGTACTTATTCCATGGCTAGTTGTTCATGACTAGGAATTTCCTCACCCTGAAATTCCTCAGTGAAGAATTTGTAAAAATCGCCTATTCACCCCCCCTCTAGTCGACTTAATGCACTTTCAGAAAGGCTAAAGGATTTCAGGAGGATGAGCACGACACTTTATGGTTTGAGGATCGTATATATGTGCCCAATGACCTTGAGATCAGGAAATTGATTCTTCAGGAAGCTCATGATTCGCCTTACTCATTCACCCAGGCAACACCAAGATCTATTTGGATTTGAAGGAAAGTTTCTGGTGGACAGGAATGAAGAAGGATATTGCTGAGTATGTAGAAGTATGTGATGTATGTCAGAGAGTTAAGGTAGAGCATCAGAAGCCACCAGGATTGCTACAGCCATTGCCGATACTCGAATGGAAGTGGGCTAAACTTGGCATGGATTTTATCACTGGACTACCCAGGACTCGTTCTGGCTATAACTCTATTTGGGTTGTAGTTGATCGTTTGACGAAAGTAGCCCATTTCATTCCGGTGAAGACAAGTTAAACGAGTGCAAAGTTGGCGAAGATATACATGACCAGGATCGTATGTCTGCATGGAGTTCCGAGGACCACTGTATCAGATAGAGGAACATAGTTTACTTCAAAGTTTTGGAATCAGTTGCATGGAACTTTGGGTACCAGGCTAGAGTTTAGTACAACCTTTCATCCATAGACAGATGGACAGACCGAGGGAGTCAATCATATTCTGGAGGACATGTTGAGAGCTTGTGCGCTAGATTATGGATCTAGTTGGGATGACAATTTTCCCTATGCAGAGTTCTCCTATAACAACAGTTATCAAGCCAGTTTGAAGATGGCCCCTTTCGAAGCTTTGTACGGAAGGAGGTGCAGGACACCATTATCATGGGACGAAGTTGGAGATCGACAGTTGTTCGGACCAGACTTAATTAGAGAGTCTGAGGTGAAGGTTAAGTTGATTCACGATAGACTCAAGGTAGCCCAGTCCAAGCAGAAGAGTTATGCAGATACTAAACGCAAGGAGGTAGCCTACGAAGTCGGAGACAGAGCATATCTTCATGTGTCCCCACTTCGAGGAGTTAAGTGTTTTGGAGTCAAGGGAAATCTAGAACCATGTTTTGTGGGGCCATACAGAATTTTCGAATGCATGGGAGAAGTTGCGTACAAGTTGGACTTGCCTGAAGGATTGTCAGGAGTTCATGATGTGTTTCATGTTACCCAGTTGAAGAAGTGCCACTGGAAGTAATTCAGTTGGATAGTAATTTGACCTATGAGGAGAAACCAGTCAAGATTCTCGAGTTTTCTAGCCGAGTTACTCGCATCAAGGTTATCAAGTTTTGCAAAGTTCAGTGGAGCCACCATATCGAAGAGGAAGCCACCTGGGAGCGAGAAGAAGACCTCCACAAGGACCACCCAAACCTTTTTGCTGACCAACCCAAATCTCGAGGGCGAGAATTGTCGGATTACGGGTTCCGCAAACCCTTGAGAGGTTTGAACTCTGGGGTGCGTGCAGAGATCTCAATCTACCCAGCCTGCCTACTCGCGATCCTCCTAAGCCTAGCACGACGAGCTCGAAGAGACAAAGAGGCACATCCGTTTATCCTGGTTCGGGCCACCTTGCGGTGTAATACCCTACTCCAGCATTTTGGTGTATTGCCTCGGAGGGCTAAGGATGAACTAGTACAGTGGATGAACTGTCCTCAGGAGGTGAGGTGTTCTTGGGCTCAAGAGAGCTGGTGAGGTGGTCGGGTGAGAATGGATCTGATCCCCCTCTATGGTGGTGGCTAAGTCCTATTTATAGTGGCATTGGTCCTCTTCCCAAATGTTTGGGGGAAGGGATCCCATAATGGCCGAATTTGAAAGGGGACAAGTAGTACAACTTATCCTGACAAAAGTAGTCTTCGCCTGCGAAAAGCCTTTGGTTGTGACGCCGCGGTGGGCTCGGTGGTGACCTCCGTCCTGCCGTCCTGGCGGTCTTGGTCTTGTTGCCCCAGAATGGAAACCTTTGGCTGATTCCTCGAGACTCCGCGCCTGCGGCTTGCCTCCCTTGCACCGAAGAGGAAACCTGCGCTCTGCGCCCGCTGGTGCCCGCCTGGCCTTGGTCGTCATGGCTCACGTCAGCTAAGCCTCGTGAGGTAAACCTTGCATTGAACTCTCCGCCCCTTGGGAGCCAGCTTGAGGAGGCCGATCCCCTCGGGGGTCTTGGCGTCGTCTGCCTTACGAGGCTTGGCCCCTCGCGAGGGTCTTGAGCTATTGATGCTAAAGCTGGGCCGTACTAGGCCACCGATGGAGCCATGTTGTGGGCCGCAGGCAGGCAGGCCTGGATACCCCCATATCCAAACACTGACAGTAGCCCCCGGGCCCAAGGCGCGCTCGGACTTGGCTTCCAGGCGAAGCCAAAGGGCAAGTGCGGAACGCCGCGGGCCCTAACCACCCGTGGCCTTGATGACACATGGCGATTGATGGGACGTGGGCGTCTCCACTTCCCCATGCCGCCTTGATATCCGCTAGGCCTAGTGATCACCCGTTGCCAGAGCAGCTCGCTCTTTGCTGATTGTCACGCTCGGCCCTTGTTCTTCCTTTCCCAATCTTGTCGCTCCGTGCATAGATCCGGCGTCAGCACCTCGCTCCTTTTTCGGCGCTCATCATGGCCCCCCAGCCGAGGAGGAAGAAGGGGAAGACATGCGCCCCGGCCGGGCCTCCGCCGGCATTGGAGCCAGCTCTCGAGCAGTCGGCGGTGATCAACCAGGAAGGGCTGGACAAGGTCCGCCATGCCCTTGCGGCCGATTCCAATGAGTGGAAGGTGACGACCGTCCGTCCTGCGTCTTAGCGCATGAGCGAGATGAGCTCCACCGAGATCCCCATCTATCTCCACGCCCTCCTTGCGGGTCTGATTCCCCCTTTCTCTCCCTTCTTCAACGTTGTAATCTCGCATTCCCAAATCCATCTGTTGCATTTGGACCCCCGCTGTGTTATCCTTCTTGCTGTCTTCGCCTTCCTTTGCGAAGCCATGGTCGGCATTACCCCTTCCATGGCCCCGTTTCGCCATTTTTTTCTTGCTCCGGTTGGTCGACGCATGCCAATGCTCTCGGTGTGTGACCTTCAAAGCTATAGCCGCAACCGCCGGTTTGAGAATTGACTTCGAGCTCTCGCTTGATGCGAAGGGATTCCGGAAGCAATGACTGCTCATGGATGCTGGGGCGTTCAGCCCCCTACTCTTGACTCCTGGGGCGCCAGCCTCGCCTAGCTTCGGTTGGGGCCATGAGAAGCTCTCCAACCAGTGCCTTGCTTTCGTCTGGAAGAGGTTGGCAAGGTTACAAGAGCTGGAAGTGACGGCGCTGATGGTGGTGTAGGAATTCGTCAGGCAGCGCGTCGCTCCCCTCCAGCGCCATTCTCGCCCAATGTGGGACCTTGCGGGCATCGAGGATCCCATGAGGCGGCAGAGGCCGTCACTAGCTGTTGGGACCTTGAGCATGGTGCTCAAACTCCTGATGGGAAAACCCGAGCCTGTTGACCTTCCGGGGGGTGGCTCCCTCCTCTATCAGTACTCGAACAAGGCGGCCTTCGTTGGGCAGATGCCTCTATTTGACGGGTGGGGGTTGCTTCCGGAGGGCCTTGAGGGGCCCCGTGAGAATCCCGTCTTCATGGATCCCCTCTTACTACCCTGCCGCGTGCGCCCCAAGTGTGGAAGCAGGGGAGTGCTTGCGACCAACAGCTGTTGAGGGCTCCTCCGGAGGCCTGGTGCCGATGATGGCCCAGGAGGTTGGGGATCCTGAGGCCCTGAAGGGGGTCACCACGGGGCTGACGCGACCCCAAGCTCTGGAGGCAGAGGCCCCTGACGCCCATGGTGATGGCTCCGAAGCGGATGTCGACAGCGAGGAACCCACCGACGGCTTCGGAGCCGTAGGCCAGAAGATCCCTCCCGGTGCCCCTGCCCTTGGGGCCTCCGCCCCGGCTGCCCCGCCGAGCGCTCTTCCTCCCGAGGATCGTCCATCGGGGTCCGGTCGGCTCCGCATGAGCCTTGAATCGCTCCTGAAGAGGAAGAGGTCTCTGTGCAACAGCATGGCACCCGTTGGCCGCTGAAGCCGAGGAGATATGTGGTTCCCAATGAGTAAGT
Source organism: Triticum dicoccoides (assembly GCF_002162155.2). Lineage (NCBI taxonomy): Eukaryota > Viridiplantae > Streptophyta > Magnoliopsida > Poales > Poaceae > Triticum > Triticum dicoccoides. The sequence continues at coordinate 415,247,709 of NC_041385.1, forward strand.
ACCTTTGCTCTTGATTCCATGCGCGTCGCGCTTTCTTCTGACCAGGGCCTTGCAGGGCTCCCACGAAGATGAAACCTTGAGAGGCGGGCGCCTCCAAGGATCCCAGCTAGACGCTAGCACATAGCCCCCGGTGCCCTGGGCCTGTGCAGGGCGTGGGGCCGACTCCAGCTGCCATGACGCCACAAGGGGGGCCCCAGACCCAAGCTCCCTACTCCCTCTCTCCATCGCTCAGCCTGTGAGACGGGGGACGCACCGGCGATCCTTCCTCTTATCATTGCTGGCAGGGGGCGCCCCTTGGGCGGCCTTCATGTTCTGGTTGCGGGGCTACGCCGGCCAGCCCCCGGTCGGCGGCAGGTGGGGCGCCCAGTGCCTCCCCGGCAGCCTCCAAGGCCGAAGAGGGCCTTGGTGATGCGCTTGCGCTTGCTCGTGGGTGCAGTGCCATGCACTTCGAGCTCTTCGGCGAGGCGATGCATGCGATGATCCAGCTTGGCGGGGAGCTCGCCAATGTTGACACCAGGCTTGAGGCGGAAGGCCGCCGCTTGGCGCACGAGGGGCAGCAGCTGAAGGTTGCCATTAACCTCGGGAGACTTCAGCGTGACGAGGCCGATGCTCTTGCAGCGGCCACGCTCGCGACTTCTCGTGAGGCTTCCCCCCGCGCCATGGAGGAGGGCGAGGCTGCCAACCGGCATAGCAAGGCGGCCGAGGAGCGGGAGTGGGAGCTTCTGTCTTCAAATGCGGTCCTTGAGCAAGAAGTCGAGGAGCGTCCGCCCTTCTAGCCTCCTCACCAGACGAGGCGGCCTTTGCCGAGCCGGAGCTCCTGAGGCACCACGAAGACTTGATGTTGGAGACCATGGAGCACAGCATGTCGTTGGAGAGGCTAGAAGTGAGGGAGCGCTAGGCTGCCGCGGCTGAGGATGTCGTCGCCGCCCGAGAAGCCTAGGTCTAGCTGGAGGTGGAGGAGAGGGTGGCGAAGGCGCGTGTTGACTTGGCTGAGGGGCATCGCCTGGATCTGGAGCTGCTCAAGGTCGAGCTTGAAGGTAGGACCTCCACCCTGAAGGCGAAGCTGCAATCTGCGGAGCAGCGTGAGAACGCTGCTCAAGAAGCCCTGATTTCTTCTGAATCTGCCTTGGCGTCTGCCCGCGCCAAACTGTCTTCACTTCAACAATAGATCAAGGATACCGCATCCCTGGCAGAGAGGACCGCGAATGAAGCGAATCATCGCCGGACGCTGCAGCGTGAGCATGCCTCAATGCTCCAGGGTCTCAGAGTCAGAGCCAACTGCGCCTTGGGCACCATCTGTGACGAGAGCGCTCCTCACTATTGGTGTCAAAGCCGACGGATCTCGGGGAGGGGGTCCTGAACTATGCGTCTAAGGCTAATGGTAACAGGAGGCAGGGGACACAATGTTTTACCCAGGTTCGGGCCCTCTCTATGGAGGTAATACCCTACTTCCTGCTTGATTGATCTTGATGATATGAGTATTAGAAGAGTTGATCTACCACGAGATCGTAGAGGCTAAACCCTAGAAGTTAGCCTATGATTATGATTGTTGTTGTCCTACGGACTAAACCCTCTGGTTTATATAGACACCGGAGGGGGCTAGGGTTACACAGAGTCGGTTACAGAGAAGGAAATCTACATATCCGAATTGCCAAGCTTGCCTTCCACGCAAAGGAGAGTCCCACCCGGACACAGGACAAAGTATTCAATGTTGTATCTTCATAGTCCAACAGTCCGGCATAAGCATATAGTCCGGCTGTCCGAGGACCCTCTAATCCAGGACTCCCTCAGTAGCCGTTGAACCAGGCTTCAATGACGATGAGTCTGGCACGCAGATTGTCTTCGACATTGCAAGGCGGGTTCCTTCTCTGAATTCTCCAGAGTACCTGTTGTAACGAGTAGTGTCCGGCTTCCCATTTAATGTTGCACTCATCGGCTTCTGTACTTAATAATGTTAGTATCCACGTGTCGAGCGAATGCGAGAATCTAGGGCATTTTTACACTTGCCACCCTGACCATGTAAATAAATCTCCTATTAAAGAGACGGGAATCCTCAGATCCAAATCACACCATCTTCTCCAGGCGAGGATTCACCAGAGCGCGCCCGAAAAAACCATCCCATCATGGCCGGCCACCGCAGCTCCACCTCTCGCCCCCATAGCACCAAGCCAGGAGATTGGGAGAAGTGTACCGTATCCCACGGCCAATTGGTGAATTTTCATATCCAGGGGTTTCTTCCACCTGCATATCTTGTCCCCGTTCGAGCCAGATTAGCCAATTTTGACGGTAGGGAGCAAGCGGAGCATTTACCCAACCCATCCCGGGGGAGCGAGTGTGCCTTGTCCCTTACTTGCTGAGGGGCATCGGGTTTCCTATCCATCCTTTCCTCCACGGGCTCCTCGAGTATTATGGCCTCCAGCTGCACAACTCCACCCCAGCCTCCATCCTGCATATCGCAGGTTATGTCGCCCTTTGTGAGCTATTTCTGGGTTGCGAAGCTCATTTCGAGCTATGGAAGAGGTTGTTCTGCCTCGTCCCTCGCAATCAAGAGGGATCAATATTCCAAGTGGGCGGAGCCGAAATATGGCGCATCACCGGGACCGGATACCTGTCCGGCACTCCGAATAAGACATCCAAAGATTGGCCTTCGGAGTGGTTTTATATAGAGGACGTCTCCCTTCCTGACCCTATCCGAATGTGTCTTCCGGAGTTTACAAATGCTTTGCTGAAGAAGCGCCATAGCTGGTGTCCCCGGAGCCCCCAGGAGGAAGATAGCAGAGAGGTCCTTCAATTGATGGGCAGGATAAAAACGCTTGCCAAATCTGGATTGACAATAATCGAGGTTATGTCAATATGCATAATGCGGGGGTGCAGCCACTCCAGTATCAGGGGCATCCTATGTGGCACTTCAATGGAGAAGACGATGCCACCCGCTGCGGCCGGAAAGGTCCGGACTCCGCTGCCGCTCTGGCAAAAATACTGTCCGATTTATACAATGGAGAAGAAGAGGAGTTCATCCGCATTAAGCCACGGGATGGATTTTCCATGTACAAGCCCCCTAGCTGGGTGAGTTGCTATTTTTTACTCAATTCTATTCATTCCCGCAATATTTCATCACAAATATTTACCTCGCTAGTCCATGACAGGAACTGCTGAAAGCTATGAGGGAGGTCCACAGCCCGCCTCCACAGCCAGAGGACCACGACCGGGCCCTCGACCCCGGACTCGAAGAAGATCCGGACATATTCATGGAATTTGACGGCAGGGTGTTTTACCAGGCGAGCTGTGACGGCACCTTGGTGGCCATCATCGCCAATTATCCTGGCCTCCTCCCGGCACCACGTGTAAGTAAACATGAGACTTATCTTTCGAAAAGGATTCCCTCTTTTCGCCTTACCCACCGCACATATATTATGCTATAAAGGGAAAACCATCGACGCGCCATGCCGAACCCACGGCGACTCACCAACAAGGGGCGCCCAAGCCGGGTAGGATTAAAAGGAAAGCGAACAGGGATGAGCCGCCATCGAAGAGGTATAGTTTAAAACATGCTTCGTGATTGTTATCTTAAAATACAACAATGTCCATTGTGTTCTGGCAGAAAGAGTATTCGCTGGACTGTATCCGGAGATCCTGCCCGCCACGCCTCTACCAGTCGGACTCCAGAACCGACCTCAAGGGTGGAGGTTAACATGGGGACAACACCGGACGGTCCTCCTACAGAGAATGCGGATAGAATACCCACTACAAATTCTAAGGTGCAGAGCGCCATGAATCATCGGCGTCGGCGGGCCGCACTTCGCGACCCTAAATTTTCCGAAGAGGCTTTCAATGCCTTCCACTCAAGAGAAGCGTACATCCGAGCTGCTCAAGATGGGCTTGCTAGAGCCACGGACCAGTATTTAAAAGATATATGGGTAAGCAAAATCTGATAATTAAGTATATCAGTAGCCCATGAGGCTTGAAACAGTTGGTACAACTAATTTAAGGATCATTGTATGGATAGGTACTTACAGAGAAGAACACCCATTTGTCTCAAGAGTTGGAGGAGTGTAAAGCCCAGCTAAGGGCCACAACTACCGAAATGGAGGAATCCAAGAAGGCCTCATCTGGTAATATTTGTCTCGATCGATAAAAAAACGTAATGACGTGTACCATTTGGTGTTCAGCATGTTTGTAGATCTAACAATAGATTCCGCAGGCAATCCCGGAGTGAATCCAGAGATCCTACAAGAGGATGAATAACGTGCTCAACGACAACTAGAGGCTGGCGAGCGCGTACTTACACGGGTCAGGCGAGAGAAAAACGATCTCCGGGATGCCAATACCCGGCTGGGCGTGGCATTGAAAGATGTTCGGGCCCAGCTTGCGGACTCCATGAAGGAGAATAAGAGGCTTCAACGCGGCATTTTTAGTATGTGCTCAAACGAACCTTTATATAGTTCGGCGAAGAAATAGGCTAACAGAGTTATGTCTGTAGGTATACTGACTGGTCCTCCTGAAGAAGAGATGCCCGAATCTTCAGGCAATCTTCTGCAAGAGCTTTCGCAATTGCACGAACAAGTTCGACAGGTGATGCAGGGTATTGCCAAGGCCTTGTGGCCATCCGACTTCCTGCCAGGAAGCATGGGGGAGCTTGTACAGCTGCTCAAGGGAGCGTGGCGGCGCTTCCAATTATGGAAGATATCAGCCTGCCGACAAGGTGCGAGGGAAGCTTGGGCCATGGTAAAAAAACGGTACACAAACGTCGATCCGAATCACATGACCCTGGTCGGACCTGTAGGGTCAGATGGGAAAGAAATTCCCGTTAGTTTGGTATATGACTAGGTAGGATTAATTGGAAAGTATTCCCAACAGGATTGTTGTAACGCCCCGGATCTAATGCGCCAGGTGTCTGCCGGTTATTCGCCGCCATTGCAATGTCATTTGCTTGCGTGTTGCATTTTGCCATGTCATCATCTGCATTTCATATCATGTCATCATGTGCATCTCTTTTTGCATACGTGTTCGTCTCATGCATCCGAGCATTTTCCCCGTTGTCCGTTTTGCGATCCGGCGCTCATACGCCCTTCGGCGTTCCCCTTTCGTCTCTCGTTGTGAGAGGGTGTTAAACTTTCTCGGAATGGCTCGAGGTTTGCCAAGCGGCCTCGGTATAGCACCAGTAGACCGCCAGTCAAGTTTCGTGTCATTTGGAGGTCGTTTGGTACTCCAACGGTTAACCGCGTAGCCCGAAACCCCTCTTTCTCTTTGCAGCCCAACACCCCTCCAAAGTGGCCCAAAACCCATCTAACTCCCCTCCATGCTCTCGGTCATTCGATCATGATCGCGTGGCCAAAAACCGCTCCTCATTTGGACTCTCCTAGCTCCCTCTACCTATAATAAGCCCCTCCCCCCGAAATTCGCGGATGAATCACGCAGACGAAACCCTAGCCCCGCTCCCCTCGCGCGGCAGACATGTCCAGCCCCGCCGGACATGTCCAGCCGCCACGTCGCTCCGGCCAATCAGATCCGGCCATGTCAGCCCGCCGCTGTACCCGTCCAACCGGGCGCCGCCACGCGTCCCGGCACCCGCTCCCGCGGCGCCAGGCCCGCTCGGGCCCATCGCCAGCCCTCCCGGCCCGCGCCCCTCCCGCGCGCCCCGCCGCTGCTCCGCCGCCGTCCGCCGGGTGCCTCGCCACGCCGCCCGCCGCCCTTGCTCGCCGGCGTGCTTCCCCGTCGCCTCGCCGGCACCGCTCGGTCAACCGCCGCCCGGCCGCGCCCTTCCTCCGCCGCCGGGACTCACGCTCGCCTCCTCC
>NC_041385.1:415254021-415257042 GCF_002162155.2 Triticum dicoccoides
CATTGCGCTGCCGCCCCACGCGCTTCTCCGCCGGAGCGCCCCTCGCCCCGCCGCTGATCTCGGCGACCGCGCCGCCGCCGTCGTGCGGGATCGGGAGGAGCCCGATCCGCGCCTCCCCGTCCAGGCCCAGCTCCCCGCGGCCCAGCCGGCCCCTAGGCCCAGTTCCTCGGCCCACGGCCCCGGCCTGCCAGGCCTGCTCCTCCTTCCCTCCTGGGCCAAGCCCACTCTGGTGAGAAGCCCGCTTAATCCCCGCCCGGTGCACGTCTTAGTTATATTGCGCCCGGCTCTGTATTTTTTTCACTGTCCCTGAGAATTTTGTCATTATAATGCCATGTTCGTCATGACGTATCTCTGCATCCGTAGCTGCATTTCGTGCGTGTAATATGTCAAATTGTTCGGCTCGATGAGTACATCATTTCATTCCATTGCATCATATTCATTTGAGCTCATCTAGATGCATGAATCATCATTGTAAGAGTGCTTCATAATGTTTTCTGTTGTCTGTTAACAGAACGATCTCTTTTGTCATTTTTGCCATGATTGATGTGTGCATCCTATGAGGTTGATGTCTACATGTGTTTTGAAATATGCCATGTCTTCTTTACAGTGGTGCGTGCTATGTAATTTTGTGATCAATGTGGTGACTAGCGCAAGCATGCAAACTAGGCATCATGATGTTGCTGATTTTAGTCCCCGTTCTGCTGTTATTTTGATGCCATGTAAACTTGATGCTACAGAGTGATCCATGCATATGTTGAGATACTTCAGTAAGGATGTTTTGAACATATGGTTATTGTATATCCATTCATTCCCTTTGTTACAATTATGGAGTAGTCTAGCATGTCATGTTCGTGCTCTACTTTTGCTTCAAAATGTTTCCTGGCAGATTGTTTACATGTTATTCAATTTGGCCAAGCTTGTTACAATTGATCCTTGCTTGCTATGGACTTGTTCTTGCCTTGGTTGGTTACATAAACATGTCTTCTTGATGATGCTATGCTTATCTTGTCATGCAATGACTTGTGGTGAGTGAATCGAGCTTGTTAAGTAGTGTACTTGATGTTGTTGTTTTGCTAGGCTGAATCTGTTATTTCGTGATGCTATATAAACATGTTGCTACTAATCATTCTATGCATAATCTGGAGATGTTCTATAAAGATGTTTTGATCTACATGTCTTTCTCTAACCATACATGCCCCTGGTTGCATTTATAGCTTGCTGTAGATTGTTCATATCTTGCTCTAAAGTTGCTTCATAATGTTGCTGTCAGCCTGTTAACATTAAGTTCAGTTGTTACCATGTGTTTTGCTAGTGATCCATGCACCCTATGAATTTGCTATTGCCATGCTTAGCTTCAAAAATATGTCTTCTTACTGTTTGGTGCCTTGCCATGCCATTTATTGCTCTGTAGTGAGTTCCACAAGCTCATTAACATGCCTTCACGATTCTGTTTCTGCCATGTATGAATCTGTAACAATAACTTGCTATGTTTACGTGGGTGCCATCATATTTTTTGATCCTTTTTGTCTCATGGTCAGTAAGGGACTTTTGATCTATGCATTTAGTAGATTCATTCCATGCCTTTGTTTGCCATGATAAGTTCCTGTAACATGTTGTTTGATAGCTCTAAACATTGCATCGTGATGTTATTTTCTGCAAAGTCTGAAATTGTTATAACTTGCAATCTTACCATGTGTGTTTGAGCATGTTCTAGTGATTTCTAGAGATAGCTCAGTGTTCATGTTTTGTTGTGCTTTACCTGTACATCATGCCCATGCCTTTTGTTATTATGTTGGGGTGCTGTAGCATGTTGTTTTGATGCTTGCAATATGCCTAGTTGCTGTTTTGGACAGATTGTTGCAATAACTTGTATAGTGTGTGTGTGTTGAAATGTTGCTCCGTTTTGAGTGTGCTCTATATGAAACTTGCTTGATTTTGCATGTAGTTTCATATTATCATGTTGCATCCATGTTTTGAGGTGTTTGCTTGATGTTTGAGTGCATTTTGCTTCAATGTCATGTTTAACTTGTCTTGCTCATATCTTATAGGCCGTAGCTCCGAACTAAATGAAGTTTATATGTAACTTGACTAGAATCTCATGTAGATCATCTTTGTGCATCTTAACTTGCTGTTTAACAACTTGAACATAAGGTTTATTCAGATCTGGACCAATTTCGAAATATGCATATGAGGACTTACCGGAATTGTTAAATGTTGTTCCCGGCCTCATTTAAACTTGCCTTGATGTGTTGCTCTTGTTTGCATCATCTCTTGCCATGAGTAGCTCCATATAGCTTTGTCATGCAACATGCTTGTTGTGCATCATGTCTTGTTCATGTGTGGTGTGTTTACTATGTTGTGTGCTTCTTTTCGATAGTTCATGTTTCGTTGCGATCGTGAGGATTCGTTCGTCTACGCTTGGTTCGGCTTCATCCGTTCGTCTTCTTCATGGACTCGTTCTTCTTCCTTGCGGGATTTCAGGAAAGATGACCGCTACCCTGGATCTCACTATTATCATTGCTATGCTAGTTGTTTCGTTCTATCGCTATGCTGCGCTACCTATCACCTGTTTATCAAGCCATCCAATTGCCATGAACCTCTAACCTTTGACACCTTTCCTATGCAAACCGTTGTTTGGCTATGTTACCGCTTTTGCTCAGCCCCTCTTATAGCGTTGCTAGTTGCAGGTGAAGTTGAAGATTGCTCCATGGTGGACAGGATTTTGGTTGGGATATCACAATATCTCTTATATTATTAATGCATCTATATACTTGGTAGAGGGTGGAAGACTCGGCCTTTTGCCTAGTGTTTTGTTCCACTCTTGCCGCCCTAGTTTCCGTCATACCGGTGTTATGTTCCCGGATTTTGCGTTCCTTACGCGGTCGGGTGATTTATGGGACCCCCTTGACAGTTTGCTTTGAATAAAACTTCTCCAGCAACGCCCAACCTTGGTTTTACTATTTGCCTCACCACCACCTACCCCTTTCCCTTGGGTCGGCCAACCCGAGGGTCATCTTTATT
>NC_041385.1:415257557-415265839 GCF_002162155.2 Triticum dicoccoides
AGTGTTGGTCCGAACTGAGCTGCCTGCGGGGCCACCTCGGGGCAACTTGAGGGTTGGTTTTACTCGTAGCTAGTCTCATCCGGTGTTGCCCTGAGAACGAGATATGTGCAGCTCCTATCGGGATTGTCGGCGCATCGGGCGGCTTTGCTGGTCTTGTTTTACCATTGTCGAAATGTCTTGTAAACCGGGATTCCGAGTCTGATCGGGTCTTCCTGGGAGAAGGTCTATTCCTTCGTTGATCGCGAGAGCTTGTCATGGGCTAAGTTGGGACACCCCTGCAGGGTATAATCTTTCGAAAGCCGTGCCTGCGGTTATATGCAGATGGGAATTTGTTAATATCCGGTTGTAGATAACTTGACACCAGATCCGAATTAAAACGCATCAACCGCGTGTGTAGCCGTGATGGTCTCTTCTCGGCGGAGTCCGGGAAGTGAACACGGTTTCTGGGTTATGTTTGACGTAAGTAGGAGTTCAGGATCACTTCTTGATCATTACTAGTTGACGACCGTTCCGCTTGTTCTCTTCTCGCTCTTATTTGCGTATGTTAGCCACCATATATGCTTAGTCGCTGCTGCAGCCTCACCACTTTACCCCTTCCTTTCCCTTTAAGCTTTGCTAGTCTTGATACCCATGGTAATGGGATTGCTCAGTCCTCGTGGCTCACAGATTACTACAACCACAGTTGCAGGTACAGGTTATGCGATGATCATGAAGCGAGAGCGATGTTTGCTTGTATTGGAGTTCTTCTTCTGCTTCTTCTTCGATCAGGGGATAGGTTCCAGGTCGGCAGCCTGGGCTAGCAGGGTGGATGTCGTTTGAGTTTCTGTTTGTGTTTCATCCGTAGACGGATGTTGATCTTATGTATTGTGTTGTTGTATTCGTGTGGCATTGTATGCCTCTTGTATGTATCCCCATCTATTATGTAATGTTGATGTAATGATATCCACCTTGCAAAAGCGTTTTAATATGCGGGTCTATCCTTGGTGGGACCTTCGAGTTCCTTTTGGATAGAGTCGCATATTGGGCGTGACAATTGTAGGCTAGACAGCCTGTTGGATGGCATAGAAGAAGAAGTATGTGGGTCTAAGTTACGGTGTACTTCAATTGACATATTTTGTCCCTAGCCAGATTGTAAATCATTTGTCATGGCGGACCTTCTCGCTTCAGCCTCCGGACCCGACAGTCCAAAGTGTTTCCGAATACCCGCTCAGTTATGTAAACCAGGGTATGCATGGAAACCAGGCGTAGGGCTCATAAGTGCTTGAACAGACAAGTACCCAACTAGCTATGTTATATTACATGGATAGTAAGATACATCTTCCAGGGAGAATAGTTCTGTTAAGGGTTACTTTCCCTGGGTACGCATGCATTAATGTGCATGTCCGAACTTCAAACAGAGACGCAGTATTTTAAACATCTGGGGGTTTGTATTGTAATAGGAAAGAAACATCCTTAGTTCACCGACCGAATATTCCCTTAAGAACACTAGCTTTCGGCTTCACCCAGTCTGAGGTACACGTCCGGAGGACCCGGAAGTAACAATCACAGAGGTGTTCCCCTTATTCCCTAGCCGAACTAACGGGAACGTAGGGCATAAACACAGGAGCCAGGCAACCCAGCTTGGCCAAAACTTAAGTCATATCGATGCATATAATGGTGAATAAAAGGTACATATGGAAAAGTGACACATATGCAGCGGGCATGATGCCCGGAAGATAATTATATTAAGCTTTTGTATAAGAAGCCCCCAGGTATAGTGGGGGCGCATACTTGAGGATTTTAGCACGTCAAGAGTGTGTAGTCGAGCCACAATTTAAAGCCTTAGAGCCATAAAAAGAAAGAGAGAGGATATAACTAAAAAGAAAGGCGGAGGGAAGGGGACGAACACAGAGTTCGGCGCTAGGCGTAGAATCTTCGGAGTCTGGTCGCGTTCCATGGGTTCGGCTCGAGTCGATTATCTGATGCGTCACGCAGGTGGTACGCTCCTCTGGTGAGAACTTTATCAATGATGAAGGGACCCTCACACTTGGGCATGAGCTTGTCCTTTTTCTTCTCCCATAGGCCTAGAACGAGTTGGCCAACGTTATAAGTTTTGGCTCGTACTTCTCTGCTTTGATACCTGCGAGCCTGTTGCTGATAGAATGCGGAACGGGCTTTTGTGACGTTGCGCTCCTCCTCCAGGGCATCTAAACTGTCCTGCCGATCAAGCTCGGCTTCTCTCTCTTCGTACATGCGTACTCGAGGTGAGTCATGAATGATATCGTAGGGCAATACTACCTCTGCGTCGTACACCATGAAGAATGGTGTGTTTCCGGTAGTGCGATTTGGCATGGTCCGCAGCCCCCATAGTACAGAGTTGAGCTCCTCGACCCAGTGCGTGTCTGATTCCTTCAAGGATCGCACTAGTCTGGGTTTGATGCTTCTCATAATAAGACCATTTGCTCGTTCGACTTGACCGTTTGTTTGGGGGTGATAGACGGAGGCGTAATCGAGCTTAATGCCCATGTTGTCGCACCAAGTTTTCACCTTGTCGGCTGTGAAGTTGGAGCCATTATCGGTGATGATGTTGTGGGGGACACCGTAACGGTGTACGCCCCCTGATATCAAGTCGATCACTGGTCCGGATTCGGCCGTTTTAACTGGTTTGGCCTCTATCCATTTGGTGAATTTATCCACCATGACCAACAGGTATTTTTTCTTATGGCTTCCTCCTTTAAGAGGTCCGACCATATCGAGCCCCCAGACCGCAAAGGGCCAAGTTATGGGGATTGTTTGGAGAGCGGTGGGTGGCATATGGCTTTGGTTGGCGAAGAGCTGGCAACCGACGCAATGTTGGATGAGGTCCTGTGCGTCTGCTCGGGCTGTCGGCTAGTAAAAACCTGTACGGAAGGCCTTGCTTACAAGAGCCCGAGTTGCGGCGTGGTGGCCGTCGAGTCCAGCATGAATTTCGGCCAAGAGCTGCCGCCCTTCCTCTTCAGAGATACATCTTTGAAGTTCTCCGGGAGCGCTTTTCTTATAAAGCTCTCCCTCGTGGACCTTGTAGGCTTTAGAGTGCCGCACAATGCAACGTGCCTCATTTTGGTCCTTGGGGAGTTCTTGCCTATTTAGGTAGGCTAAGAAGGGTTCGGTCCAGGGGGCGATGACAGCCATGATTATGTGGGCTGAAGGTGTTATTTCAGTGGCGGAGCCTCCGATTATGTCAGTGTGTTCGGGTTCCGGGGTTGTGGTCGGATCCAGACTAGTATTGCCGGTCTCCCCTTGCCACACCATGGATGGCTTGAACAGCCTTTCCAAGAAGATGTTGGGTGGGACGGGGTCGCGTTTAGCGCCGATGCAGGCAAGGATATCCGCCGCTTGATTGTTTTCTCGGACCACATGATGAAATTCAAGCCCCTCGAACCGAGCTGACATCTTGAGGACGGCATTACGGTAAGTTGCCATTTTCGGGTCCTTGGCATCGAAGTCTCCATTTTTTTGTGATATTGCGAGGTTCGAATGCCCACGCACTTCTAGGCATTGGATGCCCATGGAGACTGCCATCCAAAGACCGTGCAACAGAGCCTCGTATTCGGCTGCATTGTTGGAGTCTGTGTATAGTATTTGGAGTATGTATTGGACAGTATCTCCGGTGGGGGATGTCAGGACAACACCCGCTCCCAGACCAGCCAGCATCTTAGAGCCGTCAAAGTGCATGATCCAATTGGAGTATGCGTCGTACTCTTTAGGGAGTTTGGCTTCTGTCCATTCGGTGACGAAGTCAGCCAGTACTTGCGATTTAATGGCTCGCTGTGGTTTATATATAATGTCGAACGGGAGGAGCTCAGTGGCCCACTTAGCAATCCGGCCCATGGCATCGCGGTTGTTTATTATATCATTGAGTGGTACTTCGGAGGCCACCGTGATTGAACACTCTTGAAAGTAGTGTCGTAGTTTCCGGGATGCCATGAAGACCGCGTATGCTATCTTTTGATAATGTGGGTACCGTGACTTGCATGGTGTGAGGACAATGGATACATAGTATACCGGCTTTTGAAGTGGGAATTTGTGTCCGTCCTCCTCTCGTTCGACGACAAGCACTGCGCTTACAACTTGGTGTGTTGCGGCTATATATAACAACATGGGTTTGCCAATGTTCGGTGCGGCCAAGATTGGGTTGCTGGCCAAGAGGGACTTTATTTCTTCCAGTCCGGCAGTAGCCGCATCGGTCCACTCAAAGTTCGATGCGTCGAAGAAGGCGATAAAGAGGTAGTGCCTTTTCTCCCAATCGGGAGATGAAGCGGCTTAAAGCAGCCATGCATCCAATTAATTTCTGAATTTTCTTAAGGTCTGTTGGGGTAGCCCACTGTGACAAAGCTCGGATTTTAGCTGGGTTTGCTTCAATTGCTCTATTGGAAATGAAGAAGCCCAGGAGCTTTCCGGTGGGAATGCCGAAGACGCATTTTTCCGGATTGAGCTTGATGTCATACATTCGAAGGTTGTCGAACGTGAGCCTCAGGTCGTCTATTAAAGATTCGACGTGTCTGGTCTTGATGACCACATCGTCCACGTATGCCTCAACTGTTTTGCCGATTTGTTTTCCAGGCATGTCTGAATCATGCGTTGGTAGGTAGCACCGGCATTTTTGAGCCCGGAAGGCATGGTGTTGAAACAGAAAGGGCCGTATGGGATGATAAATGCCGTTGCGGCTTGATCCGACTCCGCCATTTTGATTTCATGGTATCTGGAGTATGCGTCGAGGAATCACAATGAGTCGTGTCCTACGGTGGTGTCGATGATTTGATCCATGCGGGGGAGAGGGAAGGGGTCCTTGGGGCAAGCCTTATTGAGGTCCTTGAAATCGACACATAGGCGCCAGGATTTATCCTTCTTTGGTACCATCACCAGGTTTGCTAGCCAGTCCGGGTGTTTTATTTCTCTGATGAATCCGGCTTCGAGTAACTTGGCTAGCTCCTCTCCCATAGCTTGTCGTTTAGGCTCTAAAAAGCGTCATAGAGTCTGCTTGACCGGCTTGTATCCTTTCAATATGTTTAGGCTATGCTCGGCCAGCCTCCATGGGATCCCTGGCATGTCTGAAGGGTGCCAGGTGAAGATGTCCCAATTCTTGCGTAAGAGCGCCCGCAGTGCAGCGTTGATTGCGGGGTTCAGCTGTGCCCCGATGGATGTTGTTTTTGTAGAGTCCGTTGGGTGGACTTGGAATTTGACTATTTCGTCCGCTGGTTTAAAGGAGGTGGACTTGGATCGTTTGTCGAGTATCACATCATCCCTGTCCACTATGGAGCGTAGCGCAGTTAATTCTTCGGCCACAAGGGCTTCGGATAATGCCTCAAGTGCCAGGGCGGCGGTTTTATTTTTGGTGCGGAGTGCTATGTCCGGATCACTGGCTAGAGTGATGATTCTGTTGGGCCCGGGCATCTTGAGCTTCATGTACCCATAATGAGGTATAGCTTGGAAGCTCGCGAATGCGTCCCGCCCTAAAAGGGCATGGTATCCACTACTGAACGGGGCCACTTGGAATGTTATCTCTTCGGACCTGTAATTTTTTGGCGTGCCGAATACCACATGGAGTGTGACTTTTCCCTCACATCGTGCCTCCCGACTAGGGATAATCCCTCGGAAGGTCATGCTGCTTTGCTCAATGCGGCTCTTGTCTATTTCCATTTTGTTAAGAGTTTCCTCGTAGATGAGGTTTAATCCGCTGCAGCCGTCCATGAGCACTTTAGTAAACTGGAAGCCGTCCACAATTGGACTAAGGAACATAGTGGTTGGTGCTCGGACTGTTCAGAATTGAGGTTCGTCACTGGCATTCAAGGTTATAGCCGTGTCGTTCCAGGGGTTTATTGCTGCAACGTGGCAGACTTCGGCAAGGCCGCGGAGTGCTCTCTTACGCCTGTTATTCGAGGCAAAAGTCTCGAAGACTGTCAACACTGTATTGTTGTTTTCTGCGGGATGATGCTCTGCGGTATTGTTAATGAGGAGATCCTCGCCGCTCTTGGCAACCTGCCAAAGTATCCAACATGCTCTAAGGTTGTGTGTTGGTACGGTATCTGGTGTAGTGTGAATCTTGCATGGCCCATTGAGCCATCCCTCCAATTCGGTTCCACGCCCTGTAGTGGGCTTTGGTTTCTTTGTGATTGGATCGGGTGACTTGCGAGAGCGCACCCTTTTGGTTCGGACGAGGGTTTTAGTGAGAGCCGGAGGATCCCAAAATTTTGCCTGGGTCTGCCAGGCGCTTTTCCATCGCATAGTACTTCTATACTATGGCCGCCAAGTCAGCAAAGTGTGATATGCCACGATGACTTATGGCGTTAAGGATTCCCTAGTCCGTGCAATTTTTGCAAAAGTATGAGAATGCATCTTCCTCGCGACAATCCTCGACCTTGCTCATTACAAGGAGGAATCTGGCCCAAAAGTGATGTACTGTCTCTTGGGATTGTTGTCTAATGTGGGAAAGATCGCTTGTATCTGGGTGGGTGGGTGGATTTAAGTCCGAACCCTGACCCGATCTGAGACCCAGGGGAGGAGGAACTTCCGAACTTGGGCGTTCGGGTTCCGGGATGTTGCCCAATTTTTCTGGCCTACTGTCTGATTCTAAGTTCAGAGTTTGGGTCATGTCCTCCCGCTAACGGGTATCCGGCTCGAAGAGCTCGAGAATCCGGACATAGTTCGTCCTCAAAATAGAGGAAGAATCGATGCATTGCTCCTCCACCACCGCTATTTGATGGGTGACCGGCGGAGGGTTAATCTCTCTTTGATCGGGTTTAAGCTCAATCCAATCATAGTCGGTAGCGACTCCCAAGGCGGCGATGAGATCCAAGAGCTTGTTCAAGGACGAAAGTTCCATGGGATCCATCTGCTCGGTGTATTCCGAGCTGACGTGGAGGCTGTTTTCGATGACCCGAGAAGTTATCGTCGGCATGGCGGCTGAATGGTCGGTCATGATGAAGCCGCCTAGTTGGAGGGTTTGGCCTAAAGCCAGGGCTCCCCCTGAGGCGATGTTGTCCTTGATAACAAGGCGAGCCATCAAACCTTTTTCCGACGTCATGTGGAACTCTCAATGAAAGCACCAATGTCGGTGTCAAAACCGGCAGATCTCGGGTAGGGGGTCTCGAACTATGCGTCTAAGGCTAATGGTAACAGGAGGCGGGGGACATAATGTTTTACCCAGGTTCGGGCCCTCTCTATGGAGGTAATACCCTAGTTCCTGCTTGATTGATCTTGATGATATGAGTATTACAAGAGTTGATCTACCACGAGATCGTAGAGGCTAAACCCTAGAAGCTAGCCTATGATTATGATTGTTGTTGTCCTACGGACTAAACCCTCCGGTTATTTATATAGACACCAGGGGGGCTAGGGTTACACAGAGTCAATTACAGAGAAGGAAATCTACTTATCCGAATTGCCAAGGTTGCCTTCCACGCAAAGGAGAGTCCCACCCAGACACGGGACAAAGTCTTCAATCTTGTCTCTTCATAGTCCAACAGTCCGGCATAAGCATATAGTCCGGCTGTCCGAGGACCCCCTAATCCAGGACTCCCTCACTCACTCGCACGAGAATTTTTATGCCAGCCACCTCAACTTCTTCACTGACATCATGACCCGCCTGGAGGCTCGGGCCGCAAGGACTCAAGAGCTTGTAGCGGAGAGGAGCCGGCGTCTTCTTGGGCGCGCATTCTCATGTGTCTTCAGCCATCTCCTCAACTGCGATCCTCACTTCGACTTCAAGGCTGTGCTAGCCCCTGTGCCCTTGGTTATTTAGCACAACCTGGCGGGGTGGGTGGACGACCATGTGGATGCCCTGGTAGCAGAATTTGCTCCGGAGGATGACACGGTCGTGATTGCGGTCGAAGAAGACGGCACGGGTAGCGCTAATGAGGAGGACGGCCGCCACGACGCAAGCAGCACAGACGGAGGTGATGAGGAAGGCGCACCCAACTAGGCCCGTGTTTCTTTTTTACTTTGACCTGTATGAAAAAAACTTGAACGCATCCTTGTGAGAGAATTTTGAGAAGGGGCCCCTTATGATGTACGAAACTATGAAATGCTTTTGAAGTAGCGCCCAGAGCGCGACCCCGCAGGGCTGCGGGCTGCCAAGCAGGGTAGTTGTTTATGACTTATCTTTGGTTCCGCGGGTCTCAAGTGAGGCCTAGTGTCGCAGCGGCGCTCCTTCTCTTGAGGTGAGCCTGCCGCAGGCTCACGAGGTTTTGAGCCTCCAAAGGGGCCTGCTGGCCTGCCCTAGAGTGCCTCGCGAGGAACCAGCGGTCAGGTTGTGGCGAGGGGGC
>NC_041385.1:415266187-415268138 GCF_002162155.2 Triticum dicoccoides
AAATCGATCCAGCACGCACAACGTTCCCAGCCCCTGCTCGTGGGGCGCTTGAGGGCAGGGCAACAGTCACAAGCTTCAGAAAGACACAAGAACTAAAGGCAAGAGAGCAACGCAAGACGAGAAAACTCCCCCCATTTTTATAAACGCACGAAAACCAAACTGCTTCAAGAAGCCAACGAATAAGTACAGAAAGGAGGCAAAAGCAAATGGCCGCGTCCGGCACCTAGCTAGTCTTCAAGTCTTCTCACCAGCTCGAAGCTAAGTGCTTCCATTGGCTAGGCATAGTCATTGGGGATAGTGTCGACGGCAGCGCAGAGCATGGTGCTTCCACTAGGACGTGGGTGGGAGCCCCCGTGAGGCCCCAGGGCGGTGCTCAAGAGACTCCGGGGCGTGTACAACCCCACTCATTATTACGTGAGAGTGTCACGAGCGGAGACCTTCACAGGCCGGAGCCTTGCTTCATGTCGCCCGACGAGGACCCCACCGTGCACCGGCCCCAACCACCGTAGGGGAGACCAGAAACCAGGACAAGACCAAGGGGCAAGGGGGACGCTGGCGGCGTCCTCGGCGACTGTAGGCCCCCCGCCAGGGGGAAGGGCTCGCCGGCGCCTTCGCCATCGGGAAACCTACCTCCAGGAAGGGCCCTGCTCCATGCAACATGAGGAAGGCCCTGCTGCTGGGCTTCCCTCGCGCTGCTCCCAATGTCCTTCGCGCTCTTGCGGTGGATCCACCGCCCCAAGAGTCCTGGTGGTAGCTGCGCCCTGGTTCACCTGCGATCCATGGTCAGCGTAAGTGTGCCCCTGTGGCGTTAGCTGTACCCAGAGGTTGTCACCGTTGGAGATGTTGGCTGGGCTCGGTGGCGGCTTGAAGGAGAGCTCGGCTTCGTGTATGTCCAGCGCCCAGCCTAGCGTGGGGGATCGGCTGGGCCCCTCTCCCAGTGCATGCCTTGGATCCATCGCGGCGGGGATGTAGGCTTCTAGGCTGGCCGCACTAAAAATGTTGCCCGGATGCCTCATGTTCCTGCCTCCTTCGGTCGCCCTCTGGTCCTGCCACCTAGGGGCCAGCGCTCCAGCGCAGCCCCTTGTGATGTCGCCCGGAGCAGCTCCATGCTGAGGTGGAACGTTCGGAGGGGTGCAGGCTGCTCCGCGAAGCTGGCCGACATCGAGAGGCTCTTCGAGGGCCCTGGGAGGGGGTGCACGGTTGTGTCGGGGACGAGTGCGCGCCCCTACCATTGCCTGCGACATGGGCAGGGTGCAGAATGGCGCTGCACCCCTGCACGCCTGTAACGCCCCGGATCCGATGCGCCAGGTGTCTGCCAGTTTTTCGTTGTTGTTGCCATGTCATTTGCTTGCGTGTTGCATTTTATCATGGCATCATGTGCATTTCATTTTGCATACGTGTTCGTCTCATGCATCCGAGCATTTTCCCCGTTGTTCGTTTTGCAATCCGGCGCTCCTATGTCATCCGGCGTCCCCTTCTCGCCTCTCTTCGTGAGTGGGTGTTGAACATTCTCGGAATGAACCGCGTCTTGCCAAGTGGCCTTGGTATAGCACCTCAAGTTTCGTGCCATTTGGAGGTCGTTTGGTACTCCAACGGTTAACCGGGTAACCGCAAAAGCCTCTCTCTCTTTGCAGCCCAACTCCCCTTCCGAAGTGGTCCAAAACCCATTTAACTCCCCTCCATGCTCTCGGTCGTTCGATCACGATCGCGTGGCCGAAAACCGCTCCTCATTTGGACTCTCCTAGCTTCCTCTACCTATTTATATGTGCTCCTCCCGGATTTTTTTTCGCAGTCCAAACCCTAGCTTCGTCCCCCTCGCGCCGCCAGACATGTCCATCCGCGCCGGACATGTCCGCCGGCCACGTCGCTGCAGCCAATCAGGAGCTGCCACGTCAGCTCCGCCACCCCGCGACCTCTCCCGAGCCACCACGTGTCCGCCGCCGCCGCCCCA
>NC_041385.1:415268546-415275616 GCF_002162155.2 Triticum dicoccoides
CCGGCCATGCCGCGCCCGAGCGCCGCCTCACGTTGACCGGCGCCGCCCCGCGCGCCTCGTCGCTGGATCCTCCTCGCCGGAGCGCCTCCTCCCCCAACCCAGGCCGCCTCCTTCCTCAACTCCGGTGGCCCGAGCCGGCCAACCTCGGGATCCGTGCCCAGATCCAGATTCATTTTCGAGTCCCTGAATTCAGTAATTTTCATGCCATGTTTGACCTGCCGTATCTCTACATCCATAGCTCCGTTTTGTGCATGTAATATGTCAAATTGTTCGCCTCGACGAGTACATAATTCCATTCCATTGCATCATATTCATTTGAGGTCATCTTGATGCCTGAATCATCATTGTAAGAGTGCTTCATGATGTTATCTGCTGTCTGTTATCAGAACGAGCTCTTTTGTCATTTTTGCCATGATTGATGTGTGCATCCTATGAGGTTGATGTCTACATGTGTTTTTATCTATGCAATGTCTTCTTTACAGAGGTGCTTACCATGTATTTTTGTGATCAATGTGGTGACTAGCACAAGCATGCAAACTAGGCATCGTGAGTTGCTGATTTTAGTCCCTGTTCTGCTGTTATTTTCATGCCATGTAAACTTGATGCTACAGAGAGATCCATGCATATTTAGAGATACTTCAGTAAGGGTGTTTTGAACATGTGGTTATTGTCTATCCATTCATGCCCTTTGTTACAATTATGTAGTAGTCTAGCATGTCATTTGAGTGCTCTACTTTTGCTTCAAAATGTTTCCTGGCAGATTGTTTACATGTTATTCAATTTGGCCAAGCTTGCTATAGTTGATCCTTGTATGCTATGGACTTGTTCTTGACTTGGTTTGTTTCACAAACATGTCTTCTTGATGATGCTATGCTTATCTTGTCATGCAATGACTTGTGGTGAGTGTATCAAGCTTGTTAAGTAGGGTTCATGATGTTGCTGTTTTGCTAGGCTGAATCTGTTATTTCGCGATGCTATATAAACCTGCTGCTACTAATCATTCTATGCATAATCTGGAGATGTTCTATAAACATGTTTTGATTTACATGTCATCCTCTATCCATCCATGCCCCTGGTTGCATTTATAGCTTGCTATATGCTTGTTCATATCTTGCTCCAAAGTTGCTTGATAATGTTGCTGTCAGCCTGTTAACATTAAGTTCAGTTGTTTCCATGTGTTTTCCTACTGTTCCATGCACCCTAAGACCTTGCTATTGCCATGCTTAGCTTCATAAACATGCCTTCTTACTGTTGGTTGCTTTTCCATGCCATGTTTTTCGCTGTAGTGAGTTGCACAAGCTCATTTAAATGCCTTCATAATTCTGTTCTTGTCATGTTTGAATCTGTATTATAACTTGCTATGTTTACGTGGGTGCCATCATATTTTCTGATCCTTTTTGGCTTATGGTCAGTAAGGGACTTTTGATCTGTGCATTTAGTAGATTCCTGCCATGCCTTTGGTTGCCATTATAAGTTCTTGTAACATGTTGTTTGATAGCTCTAAACATTGCATCGTGATGTTATTTTTTGCAAAGTCTGAAATTGTTATAACTTGCAATCTTACCATGTGTGTTTGAGCATGTTCCAGTGATTTCTGGAGATAGCTTAGTGTTCATGTTTTGTAATGCTTTACCTGTACATCATGTCCATGCCTTTTGTTATCATGTTGGGGTGCTGTAGCTTGTTGTTTTGATGCTTGCAATATGCCTAGTTGTTGTTTTGGACAGATTGTTGCTATAACTTGTTTAGTGTGTGTGTTGAACCGTTGCTCCGTTTTGAGTGTGCTCCATATGAAACTTGCTTAGAATTGCATGTAGCTTCATATTATCATGTTGCATCCTTGTTTTGAGGTGTTTGCTTGATGTTTGGGTGCATTTCGCATCAATGCCATGTTTAACTTGTTTTGCTCATATCTTCTAGGCCATAGCTCCGAATTAAATGAACTTTATATGTAACTTGACTAGAATCTCGTGTAGATCATCCTTGTTCATCTTAACTTGCTGTTTAACAACTTGAACATAAGGTTTATTCAGATATGGACCAACTTCGAAATTTGCATATGAGGACTTACCGGAATTGTTATATGTTGTTCCCGGCCTCAATTAAACTTGCCTTGATGTGTTGCTCTTGTTTGCATCATCTCTTGCCATGAGTAGCTTCACGTAGATTTGTCATGCATCATACTTGGTTGTGCATCATGCCTTGTTCATGTGTGGTGTGTTTACTATGTTGTGTGCTTCTTTTCGATAGTTCCTGTTTCGTTGCGATCGTGAGGATTCGTTCGTCTACGCTTGGTTCGGTTTCATCCGTTCATCTTCTTCATGGACTCATTCTTCTTCCTAGCAAGATTTCAGGCAAGATGACCATTACCCTGGATCTCACTACTATCATTGCTATGCTAGTTGTTTCGTTCTATCGCTATGCTGCGCTACCTATCACCTGTTTATCGAGCCATTCCATATTGCCATGAACCTCTAACCTTTGACACCTTCCCTATGCAAACCGTTGTTTGGCTATGTTACCGCTTTTGCTCAGCCCCTCTTATAGCGTTGCTAGTTGCAGGTGAAGTTGAAGATTTCTCCATGGTGGACAGGATTTTGGTTGGGATATCACAATATCTCTTATATTATTAATGCCTTGGTAAAGGGTGGAAGACTCGGCCTTATGCCTGGTGTTTTGTTCCACTCTTGTCGCCCTAGTTTCCGTCAAACCGGTGTTATGTTCCCGGATTTTGCGTTCCTTACGCGGTCGGGTGATTTATGGGACCCCCTTGACAGTTCGCTTTGAATAAAACTCCTCCAGCAAGGCCCAACCTTGGTTTTACCATTTGCCTCACCTAGCCCTTTTTCCCTTGGGAGTCGCGCTCTCGAGGGTCATCTTTATATTATTATCCCCCCCCCCCTGGGGTCAGTGCTCGTCATGAGTGTTGGTCCAAACTGTCGGCCGCCGGTGGCCACCAGGGGCAACTCTGGGCTGGCCTACCGGAAGTCTGGACAATTCGGTGTGCCCTGAGAACGAGATATGTGCAGCTCCTATCAGGATTTGTCGGCACAGCCGGAGGCTTTGCTGGTCTTGTTTTACCATTGTCGACATGTCTTGTAAACCGAGATTCCGAGTCTGATTGGGTCTTCCTGGGAGAAGGTCTATTCCTTTGTTGATCGCGAGAGCTTGTCATGGGCTAAGTTGGGACACCCCTGCAGGGTATAATCTTTCGAAAGCCGTGCCTGCGGTTATAGGCAGATGGGAATTTGTTAATGTCCGGTTGTAGATAACTTGACACCAGATCCGAATTAAAACGCATCAACCGTGTGTGTATTCGTGATGGTCTCTATTCGGCGGAGTCCGGGAAGTGAACACGGTTTCTGTGTTATGTTTGACGTAAGTCGGAGTTCAGGATCACTTCTTGATCATTGCTAGCTTCCCGACCGTTCCGCTTGTTCTCTTCTCGCTCTTATTTGCGTATGTTAGCCACCATATATGCTTAGTCGCTGCTGCAGCCTCACCACTTTACCCCTTCCATTCCCTTTAAGCTTTGCTAGTCTTGATACCCATGGTGATGGGATTCCTGAGTCCTCGTGGCTCACAGATTACTACAACAACAGTTGCAGGTACAGGTTTATGCGATGATCATGACGCGAGAGCGATGCTTGCTTGCGTTGAGTTCTTCTTCTGCTTCTGCGATCAGGGGATAGGTTCCAGGTCGGCAGCCTGGGCTAGCAGGGTGGATGTCGTTTGAGTTTCTGTTTGTGATTCATCCGTAAACGGATGAAGCTCTGATGTATTGTGATGTTGTATTCGTGTGGCATTGTATGCCTTATGTATGTATCCCCATCTATTATGTAATGTTGATGTAATGATATGCTCCTTGCAAAAGCGTTTCAATATGCGGGTCTATCCTTGGTGGGACCTTCGAGCACCTTTTGGATAGGGTCGCATATTGGGCGTGACAAGTTGGTATCAGAGCCTCGACCGACCTTAGGAGCCACCTTGATTGACCGTGTAGATTGGCCATTGTTGAGTCTAGAAAAAAATTGTTTTTCGGAGTCTAGTTATATCGGAGAGTAGGAATTCTTTTTACTCCTCAGCCCCCTTCATCGCTCTGGTCAGGAATCTTGACGTAGGTGTTTTGAATTACTCCTCTTCCATTTTCAAATTTTCTTTAGGATCACGCAGTTGGTTTTCCGATTGTTGGTTCTCAGCTCTTTTCACCCGGTGCATTTCTCGTCAAGTCGACTCGAGCCTCTTCATCTTTGAGTTAAATCCTCAGTTGTTTTCTTTTCCCACCCGCCCTCCCTGTTCTTCTTCTCGGAACCGGAGTCCGTAATCGAGTATCCATTCTACTCGTGCGAAGTCTTTGCTTTCTTTCCTCAATCTTTTCAACCGGTGTTTTCTCTTCAAGATATTCGTCGTTTCCCCTTCCAAGTTGCCTTTGTTTTCCTGCCCTCCCACCCTTTTTCTTCCCGGAGTCCGAGTCTCTTTGGACCATCAATTTCATTCGTGTGGAGCCTCTTCAGTCTTTCATCAATTGTTTCAACCGGTGAATTCTCGTCTCGTTCGTCATTCTTCATCTCTTTTCCTTTCCGGTGGATTCAATTCCAATTTACGGGTTGATCATATTCTTTTCCTTGGATCAAGTGTTCTCCTTGCTCGTGTGCCTCTCGCCAGTTTATCCTTCCGGAGTGTTCAAGACATCTCAGGAGATTCGTCTGTGTTCGAATTAATTCGAGGTTGTCACCTCATTCAAATATTTCAACTGTTCCGGTGCATCATTTATCTGTTCAACAATCCTTTTCGATGGTGTTTTCTCTTCGGTGGGCCCTAACCCACAGGTCTTTTTCCAGGATCTTACCTGACTCTTCTAATTCTCCCGGAGTTATTCTCGATTCTTTTCAAGAGTGACGTAAGAATGGATTTCATCAGTCACATGCTTTCTCCTAGATCTCGTTCAAATTCTTTTCATTGCTGGCTCAACCTCTTCACTTTTCATTCTCCCGGAGTACCTCAATAATTTTTGGTGGTGTTTCTCGTCGTCATTTGAAGATCGCAGAAGAGTTTTCCTTTAAATCTTGTCCGTTCTCTCGAAGATTCGCAGTTCTAGCTTCATGTTATCCTCTCAAATTATTCCATTTGTCAGATATTCTTTTCTAACCCATCCGGAGTATGTCAGAAGCTGTTTTCCCGTTTCTTTTCACTGGAGGTCATCGTTCCAGAAGAATTCTTCGCCCTCATCATTCCAACTATTGTTCTCCAATTATCCCGGTGCTTCGTTCAAGTGTTCTGTAATCAGCTCATGATCTCTTATTCTTTTGCATCTAAATTCCCCTCGAGCATATTTGTTCTTCTAATTCTTCCCGGCGATGCATTCTCTTTCATCAGTCATTTTCGAATTCTTACGGTGGTTCGTTCAAGATTCTTTTTCCTTGAGTATCATTTCAATTCATTCGTTCTTTCCAATCCCAACGGTGGTTCATGAAGACCTTCTCGAGTTTGCGATATGTCACTTCTCAATCCTTTTTTCAAGAAGAATAAGTAGTATGCAAATCCATTGCTTGTCATCAATTAAATTTGATGAAGGATAAGCATACAATAAATCGTATTCTTATTTCATCCAAGTCATTAATCCTTTTCTTCGTAGTTTGTTCTTGATGAATAAATTCTAATTCCAAGTGTTTCATCTTTTCTTTCCGGAGTTCAAATTTCCTCAGCCATTTCGTCGGAACCTCCATCTAAATCATCGCAATGCTCATCTTATTCGTTCATCCTTCATTCTATCTCATCATCCTGTTGTCACCGGAGTTCTTCATGGTGGTTCTTTATGATTTAATTCATTTTTTCAAGAGTTCATCAAGATTCTTGTCGATGGAGTTCAAGTATCTTTTCTTCTCGCGTCTCGAAGTGCAATTAATGCTCCGTATTCTTTTGAATTGGAGTTTTGCATTTCTTTGTTCTTCTCAGATATTCAACTCCAGTCAATCCTTCCTTCTAAGTTCTTTTCAGTCAACTCTTTCAATTCTTTCCGGAGGTTTTGTGTCATGTCTTCATCAAGTGCCATTCCATCTTGTGAAGTTCGTGTTCTATTCCCTCCATTTTCAGTCGGAGTGCTGCCTAAATCCTTTCAGTCTTATTCGTTTCTTATCTCGTTTTAACTGGAGTGGTTTCATGGTGTATCTGATTCCGTGAGCTTTCGATTCTCGTCATTCTCGTCGTTCCTCTCTTATTCTCGAGTGCTCTCGATTCTTTGCTTCTTCTCTTGAGTTCTTGTTTCACCTCTTCCCTTATCTTTTCCGTCTCGGTCCTAAGATCTCGGGATGAGATCTCTGGTTAGTGGAGGAGTGTTATAACGCCCCGGATCCGATGCGCCAGGTGTCTGCCAGTTTTTCATTGTTGTTGCCATGTCATTTGCTTGCGTGTTGCCTTTTATCATGTCATCATGTGCATTTCATTTTGCATACATGTTCGTCTCATGCATCCGAGCATTTTCCCCGTTGTCCGTTTTGCAATCCGGCGCTCCTATGTCATCCGGCGTCCCCTTCTCGCCTCTCTTCGTGAGTGGGTGTTGAACGTTCTCAGAATGGACTAAGTCTTGCCAAGTGGCCTTGGTATAGCACCGGTAGACCGCCTGTCAAGTTTCGTGCCATTTGGAGGTTGTTTGGTACTCCAACGGTTAACCGGGTAACCGCAAAAGCCTCTCTCTCTTTGCAGCCCAACTCCCCTTCCAAAGTGGCCCAAAACACATCTAACTCCCCTCCATGCTCTCGGTCGTTCGATCACGATCGCGTGGCCGAAAACCGCTCCTCATTTGGACTCTCCTAACTCCCTCTACCTATTTATATGTGCTCCTCCCGGATTTTTTTCGCAGTCCAAACCCTAGCTTCGTCCCCCTCGCGCCGCCGGACATGTCCATCCGCGCCGGACACGTTCGCCGGCCACGTCGCTGCAGCCAATCAGGAGCCGCCACGTTAGCTCTGCCACCCCGCGACCTCTCCTACGCCGCCACGTGTCCGCCGCCGCCGCCCCAATCCACCGCGCGCCCCCGCAGGCCCGCCGAGCCCGAGGCCGTCCCGCGTGGC
>NC_041385.1:415276061-415281458 GCF_002162155.2 Triticum dicoccoides
GACCGAGCTCCTCCGCGCCCGCGCCCGGTCTCCGCCGTCGCAGGGCCGAGCTCCCGTGGCCGCGCCCGCCGGCGCGCGCGCCGCCCGTCACCGGCCATGCCGCGCCCGAGCGCCGCCTCACGTTGACCGGCGCCGCCCCGCGCGCCTCGTCGCTGGATCCTCCTCGCCGGAGCGCCTCCTCCCCCAACCCAGGCTGCCTCCTTCCTCAACTCCGGTGGCCCGAGCCGGCCAACCTCGGGATCCGTGCCCAGATCCAGATTCATTTTCAGAGGTTGACCCTGAAATTTTGCCTGTCCCTGAATTCAGTAATTTTCATGCCATGTTTGACCTGCGTATCTCTGCATCCGTAGCTTCGTTTTGTGCGTGTAATATGTCAAATTGTTCGCCTCGACGAGTACATCATTTCATTTCATTGCATCATATTCATTTGAGGTCATCTTGATGCCTGAATCATCATTGTAAGAGTGCTTCATGATGTTATCTCCTGTCTGTTATGAGAACGAGCTCTTTTGTCATTTTTGCCATGATTGATGTGTGCATCCTATGAGGTTGATGTCTACATGTGTTTTATCTATGCAATGTCTTCTTTACAGAGGTGCTTACCATGTATTTTTGTGGTCAATGTGGTGACTAGCACAAGCATGCAAACTAGGCATCGTGATGTTGCTGATTTTAGTCCCTGTTCTGCTGTTATTTTCATGCCATGTAAACTTGATGCTACAGAGAGATCCATGCATATTTAGAGATACTTCAGTATGGGTGTTTTGAACATGTGGTTATTGTCTATCCATTCATGCCCTTTATTACAATTATGTAGTAGTCTAGCATGTCATTTGAGTGCTCTACTTTTGCATCAAAATGTTTCCTGGCAGATTGTTTACATGTTATTCAATTTGGCCAAGCTTGCTATAGTTGATCCTTGTATGCTATGGACTTGTTCTTGACTTGGTTTGTTTCACAAACATGTCTTCTTGATGATGTTATGCTTATCTTGTCATGCAATGACTTGTGGTGAGTGTATCAAGCTTGTTAAGTAGGGTTCATGATGTTGCTGTTTTGCTAGGCTGAATGTGTTATTTCGCGATGCTATATAAACCTGCTGCTACCATGTGTGTTTGAGCATGTTCCAGTGATTTCTGGATATAGCTCAGTGTTCATGTTTTGTAATGCTTTACCTGTACATCATGTCCATGCCTTTTGTTATCATGTTGGGGTGTTGTAGCTTGTTGTTTTGATGCTTGCAATATGCCTAGTTGCTGTTTTGGACAGATTGTTGCTATAACTTGTTTAGTGTGTGTGTGTTGAACCGTTGCTCCGTTTTGAGTGTGCTCCATATGAAACTTGCTTAGAATTGCATGTAGCTTCATATTATCATGTTGCATCCTTGTTTTGAGGTGTTTGCTTGATGTTTGGGTGCATTTCGCATCCATGTCATGTTTAACTTGTTTTGCTCATATCTTCTAGGCCGTAGCTCTGAATTAAATGAACTTTATATGTAACTTGACTAGAATCTCGTGTAGATCATCCTTGTGCATCTTAACTTGCTGTTTAACAAGTTGAACATAAGGTTTATTCAGATCTGGACCAACTTCGAAATTTGCATATGAGGACTTACCGAAATTGTTATGTGTTGTTCCCGACCTCAATTAAACTTGCCTTGATGTGTTGCTCTTGTTTGCATCATCTCTTGCCATGAGTAGCTTCATGTAGCTTTATCATGCATCATACTTGGTTGTGCATCATGCCTTGTTCATGTGTGGTGTGTTTACTATGTTGTGTGCTTCTTTTCGATAGTTCCTGTTTCGTTGCGATCGTGAGGATTCGTTCGTCTACGCTTGGTACGGCTTCATCCGTTCATCTTCTTCATGGACTCGTTCTTCTTCCTTGCGGGATTTCAGGCAAGATGACCGTTACCCTGGATCTCACTACTATCATTGCTATGCTAGTTGTTTCGTTCTATCGCTATGCTGCGCTACCTATCACCTGTTTATCGAGCCATCCCATATTGCCATGAACCTCTAACCTTTGACACCTTTCCTATGCAAACCGTTGTTTGGCTATGTTACCACTTTTGCTCAGCCCCTCTTATAGCATTGCTAGTTGCAGGTGAAGTTGAAGATTTCTCCATGGTGGACAGGATTTTGGTTGAGATATCACAATATCTCTTATATTATTAATGCATCTATATACTTGGTAAAGGGTGGAAGACTCGGCCTTATGCCTGGTGTTTTGTTCCACTCTTACCGCCCTAGTTTCCGTCATACCGGTGTTATGTTCCCGGATTTTGCGTTCCTTACGTGGTCGGGTGATTTATGGGACCCCCTTGATAGTTCGCTTTGAATAAATCTCCTCCAGCAAGGCCCAACCTTGGTTTTACCATTTGCCTCACCTAGCCCTTTTTCCCTTGGGAGTCGCGCTCTCGAGGGTCATCTTTATATTATTATCCCCCCCCCCCGGGCCAGTGCTCGTCGTGAGTGTTGGTCCAAACTGTCGGCCGCTAGTGGCCACCAGGGGCAACTCTGGGCTGGACTACCGGAAGTCTGGACAATCCGGTGTGCCCTGAGAACAAGATATGTGCAGCTCCTATCGGGATTTGTGGGCACAGCGGGAGGCTTTGTTGGTCTTGTTTTACCATTGTCGAAATGTCTTGTAAACCGGGATTCCGAGTCTGATCAGGTCTTCCTGGGAGAAGGTCTATTCCTTCGTTGATCGCGAGAGCTTGTCATGGGCTAAGTTGGGACAACCCTGCATGGTATAATCTTTCGAAAGTCGTGCCTGCAGTTATAGGAGATGGGAATTTGTTAATGTCCGGTTGTAGATAACTTGACACCAGATCCGAATTAAAATGCATCAACCGTGTGTGTGTCCGTGATGGTCTCTTTTCGGCGGAGTCCGGGAAGTGAACACGGTTTCTGTGTTATGTTTGA
The DNA here is from genome assembly GCF_002162155.2 of Triticum dicoccoides. Lineage (NCBI taxonomy): Eukaryota > Viridiplantae > Streptophyta > Magnoliopsida > Poales > Poaceae > Triticum > Triticum dicoccoides. Next base: position 415,278,989 of record NC_041385.1, read on the forward strand.
CGTAAGTCGGAGTTCAGGATCACTTCTTGATCATTACTAGCTTCACGACCGTTCCGCTTGTTCTCTTCTCACTCTTATTTGCATATGTTAGCCACCATATATGCTTAGTCGTTGCTGCAGCCTCACCACTTTACCCCTTCCATTCCCTTTAAGCTTTGCTAGTCTTGATACCCATGGTGATGGGATTGTTGAGTCCTCGTGGCTCACATATTACTACAACAACAGTTGCAGGTACAGGTTTATGCGATGATCATGACGCGAGAGCGATGCTTGCTTGCATTGAGTTCTTCTTCTGCTTCTGCGATCAGGGGATAGGTTCCAGGTCGGCAGCCTGGGCTAGCAGGGTGGATGTCGTTTGAGTTTCTGTTTGTGATTCATCCGTAGATGGATGAAGCTCTGATGTATTGTGATGTTGTATTCCTGTGGCATTGTATGCCTTATGTATGTATCCCCATCTATTATGTAATGTTGATGTAATGATATCCACCTTGCAAAAGTGTTTCAATATGCGGGTCTATCCTTGGTGGGACCTTCGAGTACCTTTTGGATAGGGTCGCATATTGGGTGTGACAACGCTGCATCCAGTAACTTGGTGACCCGCTCCAGCAGGGCGTCGCGGCCGCTTTGCAGTAGCCTGCACCTCAGGAGCTCTCGAGCCACAATGACCGCAGCCCACATGTTTGCCTATTCCCTGCATGTGTGCAGCACGATTGTTGTAGGGTAGTTTGCAGATCGCGCAGCGGCGTGGTTGCGGCACGGCGCTAGTGGGGATGGTTGCGCCCTGCGCCCCCCGCGGCCGGTCTCCCCAAGCGGAGTGCGGGCCGTGAGCAGGGCGGAGTGGAGATCCTCCTCGTCGGCAGGTGTCGTCGCGGAGGCCCGAAGCACCCAGTGCTCGACATGCGCCCTCGGGGCGTCGGCCATGGTGGTGTCGGAGTGACGGTGGATCGATCGGTGGAAGAGAAGATCCGACGCACCCCTACCTGGCGCGCCAAATGTCAAATTATGGATTCCGCAAACCCTTGAGAGGTTCGAACTCTGGGGTGCGTTCGGAGATCTCAACCTACCCAGCCTGCCTACTCGCGATCCCCCTAAGCCTAGCGCGATGAGCTCGAAGAGACAAAGAGACACAACAGTTTATCCTGGTTCGGGCCACCTTGCGGTGTAATACCCTACTCCAGCGTTTTGGTGGATTGCCTCGGAGGGCTGGATGAACTAGTACAGTGCATGAACTGTCCTCGGGAGGTGAGGTGTTTTTGGACTCAAGAGAGCTGGTGAGGTGGTCAGGTGAGAATGGATCTGATCCCCCTCTATGGTGGTGGTTAAGTCCTATTTATAGTGGCCTTGGTCCTCTTCCCAAATGTTGGCGGGAAGGGATCCCACAATGGTCGGATTTGAAAGGGGACAAGTAGTACAGCTTATCCTGACAAAAGTAGTCTTTGCATGCGAAAAGCCTCTGGTTGTGACACCGCGGTGGGCTTGGCGATGACCTCCATCCTGCTGTCCTGGTGGTCTTGGTCTTGTTGCACCAGAATGGAAACCTTTGGCTGATTCCTCGGGACTCCGCGCATGTGGCTTGCCTCCCTTGCACCGAATAGGAAACCTGCGCTCTGTGCCCGCTGGCGCCCGCCTGGCCTTGGTAGTCATGGCTCACGTCAGCTAAGCCTCGTGAGGTAAACCTTGCATTGAACTCTCCGCCCCTCGGGAGCCAGCCTGAGGAGGCCGATCCCCTCGGGGGTCTTGGCATCATGCGCCTCGCGAGGGTCTTGAGCTGTTGATGTTGAAGCTGGGCCGTACCAGGCCGCCCTCTTAAGGAGGGTAGGATACCCCCATATCCAGAACGTCGACAAGATTCATCTTAAGGGGGGTAGGTTTGTAACATCCCAATTTTCAATTTGGATGTTATACATAGATCATCAAATGCATAACATATTTTATTTGCTTTTTTTGTGATCCTAGAAATCTTAAGCAACTCAAGGACCCAAGGAGAGAGTTGGAGGTTTCACCAAATTTTCATATTTGAATTTAGTTCAAATTTGAAAAGAGGATGAATTTGATTTTAATATTTTCTCTCCAATTATTTCCAATAATAAAAATAAATGAGAGAAGATAAAATGACTTCTTCAACATAAGAGAAATATTGGAGAAGAAATTTTAGAATCATATTATTATTTTATTTGCTATTTTATTTGAATTAGAAAAAACATGCATTTTTGAAAATTGCATTTTAGTCTAAAAAAATGTTCATCTTGTCCTAAATATTAGGTTTGGACGATGAAAATTGTTTCTGGAATTTTTAGAATTTCTTTTATATTTTATTAGGATTTTTCCTTCGCGGAAAAATTATTAAAAAAACATTCCGCACCGAACTGGGCCAAAGGCCCAGCCGGCCCAGCTAGCGCGCCACCGCCTCTGCCGCCGGACTCCCGCGAGGAGGAGTCCGGGTCGGACCCCCCGTCGCCCCCTGCCCCAA
>NC_041385.1:415281852-415293536 GCF_002162155.2 Triticum dicoccoides
TGCCGTCAGTCTTTTCCGGTTAAACGGTATAAAAAAACTGTTCAGTTTTTCTTGGTTTAGGTTTAGATCGGTTTTTCGTTTTTGTTTTAGTTTAATTAGTAAACGTTCATTAGTTAGATCGCTTTAACAAACGTTTTCGTTCATTAATTCTGTTAGCGAACGTTCGTTCCGTAGATTTTTCCTTTTAGTTTTATTTTTGGCCAGGGACCTATCCGCGAATAGTTTTCTTGCGATTTAGCCCCTGATCTTAAAACTAGCGAAACTTTTTGCTCGTTTGTCCATATTAGATGAAACCATCCCCTATATCTCTGTAACGATCTCTTCTTTCTAGTTAACCAACTTGAACATGATTTTGACAATTTAAAATCTGGGCTTTGTTCAGATTAGTAAACAATCTTGTTTCGTCCGTATCTTGAGTTTCATAACTCCGTTTGAGTTGTTTCTTTTTGCAAATCGTAGCTAATCACATATACCTAATGTTAAGATCTAATCCACATGAAAATATTGCTGTTAGGTTTTGTTTTCTGTTTAGTTTAGACGTTTGCTTGTTTTGAGTTTGATTTGGATCTTTTCTTGTTTTCTCTCTGTTTCGCTTGAGTGATTGCTTATGTATGCTACTGTTTGTCTATGCTAGATTACCTGGAGTGCGTAGCTTGTTACTACGAATCTCTAGAGTTTGCAGATCGTCAGTAAGGCAATTTACACTTTGATCATACTCTTCTACCAAGGTTTTACTATGCATTAGTTATGCCCTAAAATATTTGCATGAGTAGGATTGAGAACATGTGGTTTGGTTGTAGTACTTGAGGTAGGAACCTAATACCTTTTGATCACCCCGAGAATATACGTTATGCTTAATTATTGCTTAGCCATGCTCGTAGAGGGGGATTGGGTCGTGATTCACATGGAAGTTATGAGAGTTATTAATCTTGGATAACATTAAGGTGGTGTCACATCCCTAGTTCTGGTATGACCTAGGCTAGCTAGTCATGTGTGCATCATGTTTAAATTCCATTTAAATTTGAAATGGGGATTTGTGAAACCCTCAGAAATCATTTTTGGAAATGTCACAAATAAAAATTGATCCAAAAAGGTCCAAGAAAATGTTCATGTTGCTCTCCGAAATATTGGACAGAGATAAAAATCAAACCAATGTTTTTAGGAGCTCATAAGTATTTATTTTGGGCATTTGGAATTAATGCAGTAAATATTTGCTTTGGATATATATTGTTATATATATACAATATTGTCCAAAAATTATGCTAGTTATTGAGGAGCTCTGGAATAATACCACCAGCCCCTACAAAATTTGGCATAAGAAAATAAAATGATTTAGTATTTTTATTAAATCAAAACAAATGTCAGAAAAATAGAAAAGAAAAAGAAATGAGAAAACCTTACCTGGCGCCTTTGGCCGGCCTGTTCCTGTTATGGCCCAGCCCACCAGGGGCATAGCCGTCTTCCTCCTCTTGCTAGTAGGCAGAGGGGAAGCGGTGCCCGACGCCGTGCGCGCCAGCACGCAGCTGCCTGCCTCGCCGCTCTAGGCCCTTCTCCTCACGCAAGACGACGCCACGCGCTGCCCCGTACTCCTCTCACTCTCCCGTGCCCATTCCCTCTTCCCCTTGCTCTCTCTCTCTCTCGCGGCCGAACATGCCCGTCGCCGCCGCACGCCATTGCCGTAGCCACCGTCTCCCCCTCGCCTCCCCGACACGCGCAGGAGCTCCGCTTCCTCGCTCCTGAAGCTCTCCGCCGAGCCACGCAGGCTGGAGCGCCCCGTGGAGTCGTCGTCGTCGCCATCTTCGCCTCCGGCCGTCGGAGATCGTCCTTGCTACCACGCCGCCGTTCGGCCTTCCCCGAGCTCGCTGACGATACCATCGAGATCGATGTGAGGCCCTGACCGTTTCCCCTCTGCTTTCCTGTTGTTTCCCGCGCTGTAGCCACAAACCCGAGCGGACCCGAGCTCCGGCCGCCGCCGCGAGCTCTGCTCCGCCGAGCTCCGGCCACCCTGCGTAATCCCGTCACCTCCTCTGGATGCGGACGAGCCCGGGCTACGCCCCGGTGCTCTCATCCGCCGACCCCGTGCACCGTAGTGCTGCGCCCGCCCTTGGCCGTGCTCCGACCGCCGCCTTGAGCTTCACTCCAGCAAGCTCCGCCGCCCCCGCAGCCTCCCATTTTCCCCTTGGATGCGCGCGAGCCTGGGCTTCGCGTGGGTGGCTTCCACCGCCCGAATGGACGTCGGAGCGACATTCCCGAGCCCTTCCGCCGCGTTCGGCCTCGCCGGTGGCTAAACGCCGGTGGGGGTTGACCGTTTGACCTCGCCGGCCCGTCAGGTGGGCCCCATGGGTCAGGTGATTAGCTTAGGGCTAATCACCATTAACTAAACCCCCTAACACTAATAGTGGGCCCTAGTGCCCCCCTAATCTTTTAATTAAGCAAATAACCCCCCCCCCTGTTTAACCCTGAGACACTGACGCATCAGGTTTGACCTGGTAAGCTATGTTGACTTGCTGACGCAAGCATGACACAGTGCTGACGCAGTTATTCTTTTCTGGATTTAAATTAAATCAGGAAAATCCATAAAATGATATAAACTTCAAAAAATCGTAGAATTCAACTGTAGCTCAGATTGAAATAATTTATATATGAAAAATTATCAGAAAAATTCAATCTATCCATCTGTACTAGTTTCATGCATGACAAACAAACTTATACCTACTGTATAAGTGAAACACTAAAATGGCATTTATAAAAGACTTAACTTGGAGTTGCATTTGAATTCTTGATTCAAATGGACTTCAACCAAATTAATGCTAGCTGCATTAGCTCAAACAGCATCACATCTACATGCCATGATCATGCATCATATTGTTGCAAATGCTTGTGTTTTGTTGTTGGCACAGTCCCTTCTTGATAGGTCCTGCCCCGGAGAGTGCTCGAGAGTACCTGTCTGTGAAGCAGTGCCTCCTTTGTTGATCTACCAGGCAAGCAAACCCCCTTGTTTATTCTGATACACCCTACTCTCTCGCTCCTACTCTCAGTTATTGCATTAGGACAACAACGATTCAACTGCTACTTTGTGCCGCGGTAGTTGAACCCATTCCGCTGCATGACCTTTCATTGCCACAGTAAATAGTTGAAACCCACTAGCATGTGTAGGAGTTGATTGAAGCCATTGTTGTGTTCCTACCATGCCATGCCTGCTATTGCTTAGAGTGTGTCAGGTCTGATTCATTGGGAATGAATTGGAGTACAATTCTCTATGTTCTGATGCTGAGAATGAATGTGTGAATACGATTTGGTAAAGGTGGCGGTGTGAGGCCATGTAGGAGTACATGGTGGGTTGTCTCACTAGAACCGTCCTTAAGCACTGAGTACTGTGTATGTCGTCCAATGACTATCTACTACCACACATTGGGCTCCGGGCGCTCCAAGCCCTCTCGACTTATTAACCAACTTGATCTCTGTCCAGGAGTCGCAACTAGTTTTTGGTGTTTGTAGGTAGTGTTAGTAGTCTACCAAGTGGCACCTGGCCAGGTGGGCTTGGGACAGACTAGGCACAATGGCACGGTGTACCAAGTGGCACCCGGATGGTGGGCTTGGGAACCGCTCACATCGTCTGGGGCCGTGAGCGACACCCCGGTCAGATCTCCTTGCGGATGGAACCCGAATAGGCGATAAACCTGGACTAGAGTCTTGTTTGGTTAGTCAGTTCGTGGCCGACACCCTCGCCAGGCTTCCACTTGAAGGTTGCCGAGTTACATGACATGTACATGGAGGTAAGTGGCGAGAGCGTGTGTGAAGAAGTACACCCCTACAGGGTTAACATGATCTATTCGAATAGCTAGGTCTGCGGTTATGGACTTCTTGGATGCTTACATGGTACATAGACAACTTGAAGTGGATACCCTAAAATTCCCAAGACAAGTGTGAGTGCTATGGATAGCCTTCTCGTAGGGAGACGGGGATGAATCCATAGTAGTGTATTGTGTGGTGGTTAGTGGACTCGTGTGCATTGTCTCACCTCAAAGAAGTTCTCGTAGTCGTAGAACAGGATAGCCACTAAGTCAAAGCTGGCTTGCTGCAACTAAACCCCACATTACCTTCTTGATACAAGTGCATGTATGATAGGATCTGATGTAAGTCTGGCTGAGTACCTTTGTACTCATGTTGCTTTATTTATGTTTTTGCAGCGGAGACTTCGGTCTTACTAGTGTTCTCGCGGACTTCGACAAGTAGCTTGTATCTCAGCTACGATCTTGATCGGATGTTGTAGATAGTCAGGCTCTTCGGCCTTTTTAATTTGTAGATGTCTGTACTCAGACATGTAATAATTCCGCTTGTTGCTTGTTGCTCTGAATATTGGGTCATGTGACCCCTGCTTGTAATAAATGCTATGATGGCTCTTTTGAGCCTTTATCTATATGAGTTGTTAAGTTATGCTGTGATGCCATGTTGTACAACACATACTTGCATGTTATGCGTATGTGTAATGTGTATTGCTATGTGTGGGATCTGACTATCTAGTTGTTTATCCTTAGTAGCCTCTCTTACTGGGAAATGTCTCCTGGTGCTTCCACTGAGCCCCGGTAGCTTGCTACTGCTTCAAAACACTTAGGCTGGCCGACATGTGTCCTTCTTCGTTCCTATGTCTGTTCCTTCGGGGAAATGTCACGTCGTGTCTACCGGAGTCCTGTTAGCCTGCTACAGCCTGGTTTACCGGAGTCCTGCTAGCCCAGCTGCTACAGCCCGGATTCACTCGCTGATGACTAACACGTTCGTTGCTGGGTCATGTATGCATGTCCCTGTAAGTTGGTGCCGCTTTGGGTTCATGACTAGCCATGTCAGCCCGGGTTCTTTGTCATATGGATGCTAATGACACCATCATATACGTGTGCCAAAAGGCGCAAACTGTCCCGGGCATGGTAAGGCGACACCCGTGGGAATACCGTGCGTGAGGCCGCAAAGTGATATGAGGTGTTACATGCTAGATCGGTGTGGCATAGAATCGGGGTCCTGACAGCTTTGGTATCAGAGCCTGACTGCATGTAGGATTACCAAGCCAAACTGGTCAAAGTTGAGTCTAGAAATTCTTTAGTTATGTAAGGCAATTGATTGTGGGAAGGAACGTAAGGCTCTTTTTACTCCTTATACCTCATGGCCTTCTGATCTGAGTCATCCTATCTTTCCTCCGGGGTTAAGGAACTAGGCTCTCTTTTCCATCTATCAGGATCACGTGTTACTACTCCGTAGTCCCATAGGATTGGTTGATCAGAGTCATATCCCAGTTTCGAGTACTTCCGGTGTAGCCTGATTAGTACTATCTCAGAACCTTGAGTGATGATGTTGAGTATGTTACTACCCCATTTTAGCAGGATGTCTCATTCTGAGCATTTTACTATCGTTATGCTGCCGGAATTGCCCTAGGAGTTCAAGAGTTACTAATTTCCTTGTCCTACATTCTACAGCCTATAGTTGATGTTGATTCCGTTCTTGGTTTCGTTTCTCAGGATGTCATTAGTTAAGCGAAGTTCTATTGCTCGTAGCCAGAACCACAAAGATGGTAGGGATGAGGATCCTCCCGACCAGCCTTCATTGGCAGAGTTCATGTTAGAGATGGAGAGAAACAAGCATGAGTCTAACCTCTTGTTGGCACGTATCGAGGAGAACACCGCATATCAGTTCAAAGGGTCTGCAACCATTCATGACTTCATTCGCTTGCACCCACCTACCTTTCATCACTCCATTGAGCCACTCGATGCAGATGACTGGCTCCGTAGCATCACTCATAAGCTGCGTTCCGTGAACGTAGCTGAAGATGATAAGGTCACCTATGCTACATACCACCTGGAAGGTCCTGCTAGTCTTTGGTGGCAGAACTATGAGGCTATGCTTCCAGCTGGCCAGATTCCTACCTGGAGGGATTTCATTGGGGCTTTTCGCGAGCATCACATACCACAGGCCCTCATTGATCGCAAGAGAGAAGAGTTCTATAGTTTCACCGAGAGTAAGATGGCTATTGATGCTTACAGCAGAGAGTTTGAGAACCTCGCCCGCTATGCTACAGAAGAGGTGTCCACGGACGCCAAGAAGCAGGCCAGGTTTCGGAAGGGTCTCAACCCCAAGTTACGTCGTGATCTTCACCTGCATCATTGTGATACATTACAAGCTCTTGTGAACAAATCCATTAATGCAGAGACAGCCCAGCTCACTTACGAGGAGTCTCGTAAGCACACCCGTGATTTGGGATCTTCTTCCGGTTCTGGTTCTCAGAAGCACCGGATTTGGGTTCCAAACTTCGCTCTTCCTTCCGGATATTCACCGAGGCCATCTTATGTGGTGCCTCCCCCAGCTCAGTCGTATGTTCCACCCAGGCCTACTGGTAGACCGCTTGTCAGTGCGGGTCCATGTCCAACTTCAGGGACTTGCTTCACATGCGGGAAGCCAGGACACTATGCATGTGACTGCTCTCAGGCCAGTTATGCTCCACCCCCGCCTGAGAAGTCTGTTGACCGTGGTAAGCCATCAAGCAAGACGATCAGTGCCAAGCCAGCTTGCACTAAACATGGACGTGTGCATCACGTCTCAGCCAGAGACGCTCATGATGATCCGGATGTCGTTCTTGGTACACTCCTTGTCAATTGTCATCCAGCATCGGTTCTGTTCGATACCGGAGCATCTCATTCCTTCATTTCTGAAAGCTATTCTAACTTGCACAACATGTCATTTTGTGATATGCCCACTCCACTAGTCATTCAAACTCCTGGATCCAAATGGCAAACTTCTAGTGTAAGCCATGGTAACGAAATCCTTGTATACAGACTTGTATTCCTCGCATCACTTATAGCCCTCAAGTCTACAGATATTAACATCATCTTGGGTATGGACTGGATGAAAGCTCATTATGCTAAGATTGATTGTTACACCAGGTCCGTTCAGCTTACACACCCATCTGGCAAGATAGTCACTATCTCCACTGGAGTTGCAAGGCGTCAGCTCTATTCTCTTAATGCCAGCCCTCTTCCAGACCTTGAAGATATCCCGGTAGTCTGTGACTTTCCGGATGTCTTTCCAGAGGAACTGCCAGGTGTTCCACCTGACAGAGATGTAGAGTTCGTCATAGATCTTATCCCAGGAACCGCTCCAATCTCTAGGAGACCTTACAAGATGGCACCCTTAGAACTACATGAGCTTAAGAAACAACTTGATGAGTCCTTGCAAAAGGGTTTCATCCGTCCTAGTTCTTGTCCTTGGGCTTGCCCCGTCCTCTTCGTCAAGAAGAAGGATGGTACGGACTGGATGGTTGTAGATTATCGTCCTGTTAATTTTGTCACGATAAAGAACAAATATCTGCTTCCCAGGATCAACGATCTGTATGATTGGCTTGCTGGATCCTCAGTCTTCTCCAAGATGGATTTGAGGTTAGGCTACCACCAAATCAAAATCAGAAATGGGGACATTCCTAAGACGGCCTTTGTCACTCGTTATGGCCAGTACAAGTACACCGTCATGTCTTTCGGTCTAACAAACGCTCCAGCTACCTTCTCCCGCTTGATGAACTCGGTCTTCATGGAGTACTTAGATAAGTTCGTCGTGGTTTACCTCGATGATATTCGTATTTACTCGAAGAACGAGTAAGAGCATGCCGAACATCTTAGACTTGTGTTAGAAAAAACTCAGAGAGCACCGCCTTTATGCCAAGTTCTCCAAGTGTGAATTTTGGTTGCTAGAAGTGACCTATCTAGGCCACGTAATCTCTGGTAAGGGCATTGCTATCAATCCCGAGAGAGTTAAGGCCATTCTTGATTGGACTCCACCTGAAACCGTTAAACAAGTTAGGAGTTTCCTTGGTCTAGCCAGCTATTGTCGCCACTTTGTTGAAAACTTCTCCAAAGTAGCAAACCCCTCATGGAACTTCTCAAGAAAGATAAAAAGTTTGAGTGGTCCCCATAGTGTGAATATAGTTTTCAGGAACTGAAAAGACGCCTGACTTCTGCTCCCATACTTGTGCCACCGGATTTCACTAAGGACTTTGTAATCTACTACGACGCCTCACGACAGGGACTAGGTTGCATTCTTATGCAGGATCGTCATGTGATTGCCTATGCATCTCGACAGTTGCATCCACATGAGGAGAATTATACTACACATGATCTAGAGCTTACAATCGTAGTCCATGCACTCAAGACCTGGTGACACTACCTTCTTGGTAAACGTTGCGAGATCTACACCGATCACCAAAGTCTCAAGTATATCTTCACCCAACCAGATTTGAACCTTAGGCAAAGACGTTGGTTGGAAGTGATCTCAGATTATGATCTAGGGATTACTTACACTTGAGGCAAAGCCAATGTCATGGCTGGTGCGCTAAGCCGTAAATCCTATTGCAACAATCTCATGTTGCAGCAGGGCCAACCATTTCTCCATGAGGAATTCTGTAAGCTTAACCTTCACATTGCTCACGGGTTCCTCTCTACCTTGGTGGTGAAACCTGATCTTGAGGATCGAATCATCGCTGATCAAAAGTAGTACACGGGAATTTCCCGGATCAAGAGAAACATCAAGAAGGGAGTTGGTGGATGTTTCTCTATGGATGATCGAGGTGTTGTTTTCTTTGAGAATCGCTTGGTGGTTCCCAAGAATCAACATCTGCGACAATTGATTCTTAAGGAGGCGCATGAATCTCCTCTCACGATTCATCCCGGTAGTACTAAGATGTATCAGGACCTACGCTAGAGGTTCTGGTGGACTAGGATGAAGAGAGAAATTGCTCAATTTATTGCTAACTGTGACGTTTGTCGTCGCATTAAGGCAGAGCATCAGAGACCTGCTGGCACCCTTCAGCTTTTAGCTATTCCTGAATGCAAATGGGATAAAGTTGGTATGGACTTCATCACCGGCTTTCCCAGGACCAAGAGAGGGAATAATGCTATCTTCGTAGTCGTTGATCATCTTTCCAAAGTGGCTCACTTCCTTCCTGTTCGAGAGAGTATCACTGCTAGTCAGCTCGCTGACTTATATATTTCTCGAATAGTGTCACTTCATGGTGTTCCACTAGAGATCAATTCAGACCGTGGTAGTCTTTTCACTTCTCATTTCTGGGAGAGTTTCCAAACTGCCATGGGAACCCATCTTTCCTTTAGTACCGCTTTCCACCCTCAGCCGAGTGGTCAGGTGGAAAGGGTCAACCAAATTCTTGAAGACATGCTTAGAGCTTGCGTTATCTCATTCGGTATGGATTGGGAGAAATGTCTTCCTTTTGCTGAGTTTGCTTATAACAATAGCTATCAATCCAGTCTCAAGAAAGCTCCTTTCGAGATTCTCTATGGACGAAGATGTCGAACACCGTTGAACTGGTCAGAAGCCGGTGAAAGACAATTTTTTGGACCGGACATGATCCAGGAGGCAGAAGAGCAAGTTCGCATCATTCGTGAGAATTTGAAAACAGCCCAGTCTCGTCAAAAGAGCCAGCATGATCGTCATCATAAGGATATGACTTATGAAGTTGGCGACAAAGCTTATCTTCGGGTTACTCCTTTGAAGGGTACCCATCGTTTCGGTAACAAGGGCAAGTTGGCTCCTCGTTACATTGGTCCTTTTCGCATTCTCTCTAAACAAGGAGAGGTTGCCTACCAGTTGGAACTACCCCCACATCTTTCTCGAGTCCATGATGTCTTCCACGTCACTCAACTCAGGCGTTGCTTCTCGGATCCCATCCGCGGAGTGGACCACGAAACGCTTGATCTCCAAGGTAACCTCACGTATCGAGAGTACCCTGTTTGCATTCTTGATCAAGCAGAGCGTGTCACTCGACGTCATAACATCAAGTTTCTCAAGGTTCAGTGGTCTCATCATTCCGAGAGAGAAGCTACTTGGGAGCGAGAAGATCGTCTTCGACTGGAGTACCCCGCTTTCTTTCCGTCGACCCCTGAATCTCGGGACGATATTCTTTCAAGTGGGGGCGAGTTGTCACATCCCTAGTTCTGCTATGACCTAGGCTAGCTACTCATGTGTGCATCATGTTTAAATTCCATTTAAATTTGAAATGGGGATTTGTGAAACCCTCAAAAATCATTTTTGGAAATGACCCAAATAAAAATTGCTCCAAAAAGGTCCAAGAAAATGTTCATGTTGCTCTCTGAAAATATTGGACAGAGATAAAAATAAAACCAATATTTTTAGGAGCTCATAAGTATTTATTTTGGGCATTTGGAATTAGTGCAGTAAATATTTGCTTTGGATATATATTGTTATATATATACTCCCTCCGTTTTTATTTAGTTCGCATATTAGCTTTGGTCAAAGTCAAGCTTTACAAACTTTGACCAAGTTTATAAACAAGAATATTAAGATATACAGAAACAAATCAACAACATTAGATTTATTATTGAATGTACTTTCACATCGTATAGATTTATTATGATAAATGTCTATATTGTTTTCTATAAACTTGGTCAAACTTTATGAAGTTTGACTTCAGTCAACTCTAATATGCAGAGTAAATAAAAACGGAGGGAGTACAATATTGTCCAAAAATTATGCTAGTTGTTGAGGAGCTCTGGAATAATACCACCAGCCCCTACAAAATTTGGCATAAGAAAAGTATTTTTATTAAATCAAAACAAATGTCAGAAAAATAGATATGAAAAAGAAATGGGATAACCTTATCAGGGCCTCTGGCCGGCCCGTTCTTGTTCTGGCCCAGCCCACCAGTGGCATAGCCGTCTTCCTCCTCTTGTCAGTAGGCAGAGGGGAAGTGGTGCCCAACGCCGTGTGCGCCGGCACGCAGCTGCCTGCCTGGCCGCTCCAGGCCCTTCTCCTCACGCTAGACGATGCCACGCGCCGCCCCGTACTCCTCTCACTCTCTTGTGCCCATTCCCTCTTCCCCTCGCTCTCTATCTCGCACGGCCGAACGCGCCCGTCGCCGCCGCACGCCGTTGCCGTATCCACCATCTCCCCCTCACCTCCCCGACAGGCGCAGCAGCTCCGCCTCCTCGCTCTGAAGCTCTCCACTGAGCCATGCAGGATAGAGCGCCCCGTGGAGCCGTCGCCATCGCCATCTTCGCCTCCGGCCGCCGGATATCGTCCTCGCCACCGTCCGGCCTTCCCCGAGCTCGCTGACGACGCCATCGAGATCGCTATGAGGCCCTGACCGTTTCCCCTCTGCTTTCCCATTGTTTCCCGTGCCGTAGCCACAAACCCGAGCGGGCCCGAGCTCCGACCGCCGCCGCGAGCTCTGCTCCGGCGAGCTCCGGCCACCCTGTGCCCTCCCGTCGCCTCCGCTGGATGCGGACGAGCCCGAGCTACGCCCCGGTGCTCTCAGCCGCCGCCCCGTGCACCGCAGCGCTGCGCCCGCCCTTGGCCGTGCTCCGACCGCCGCCATGAGCTTCGCTCCAGTGAGCTCCACCGCCCCCGCAGCCTCCCGTCTGCCCCCTGGATGCGCGCGAGCCTGGGCTTCACGTGGGTGGCTTCCGCCGCCTGAATGGACGCCGGAGCGACGTTCCCGAGCCCCTCCACCACGTTCGGCCTCGCCAGCGGCTAAACGCCGGTGGGAGTTGACCGTTTGACCTCGCCAGCCCGTCAGGTGGGCCCCATGGGTCAGGTGATTAGCTTAGGGCTAATCACCATTAACTAAACCCGCTGACACTGATAGTGGGCCCTAGTGCCCCCCTAATCTTTTAATTAAG
>NC_041385.1:415293706-415396211 GCF_002162155.2 Triticum dicoccoides
AACCCAGAGACACTGATGTGTGGACCCCACACGTCAGGTTTGACCTGGTCAGCTCTGTTGACTTGCTGACGCGAGCATGACGTAGTGCTGATGCAGTTATTCTTTTCTGGATTTAAATTAAATCAGGAAAATCCATAAAATGATATAAACTTCAAAAAATCATAGAAATTCAACCTAGCTCACATTGAAATAATTTATATATGAAAAATTATCAGAAAAATGCAATCTATCCATCTGTACTAGTTTCATGCATGACAAACCAACTTATACCTACTGTATAAATGAAACACTAAAATGGCATTTATAAAAGACTTAACTTGGAGTTGCATTTGAATTCTTGATTCAAATGGACTTCAACCAAATTAATGCTAGCTGCATTAGCTCAAACAACATCACATCTACATGCCATGATCATGCATCATATTGTTGCATATGCTTGTGTTTTGATTGTTGGCACCGTTCCTTCTCGATAGGTCCTGCCCCGGAGAGTGCTCGAGAGTACCTATCTGTGAAGCAATGCCTCCTCTGTTGATCTACCAGGCAAGCAAACCCCCTTGTTCATTGCGATACACCCTACTCTCTCGCTCCTGCTCTTAGTTATTGCATTAGGACAACAATGATTCAACTGCTACTTTGTGTCGCGGTAGTTGAACCCATTCCTCTGCATGACCTCTCATTGCCACAGTAAATAGTTGGAACCCACTAGCATGTGTAGGAGTTGACTGAAGCCATTGTTGTGTTCCTGCCATGCCATGCCTGGTATTGCTTAGAGTGTGTCATGTCTGATTCATTGGGAATGAATTGGAGTACAGTGCTCTATGTTCTGATGCTGAGAATGAATGTGTGAACACGATTTGGTAAAGGTAGCGGTGAGAGGCCATGTAGGAGTACATGGTGGGCTGTCTCACTGGAACCATCCTTAAGCACTGAGTTCTGTGTATGTCGTCCAATGACTAGCTACTACCACACATTGGGCTCCGGGCGCTCCAAGCCCTCTCGACTTATTAACCAACTTGATCTCTATCCAGGAGTCGCAACTAGATTCTAGTGTTTGTAGGTAGTGTTAGTAGTATACCAAGTGGCACCCGGACAGGTGGGCTTGGGACAGACTAGGCACAGTGGCACGGTGTACCAAGTGGCGCCCGGATGGTGGGCTTGGGAACGCTGCTCACATCGTTTGGGGTCGTGAGCGACACCCCGGCCGGATCTCCTTGCGGATGGAACCCGAATAGGCGATAAACCTGGACTAGAGTCTTGTGTGGTTAGTCAGGTCGTGGGAGACACCCTCGCCAGGCTTCCGCTTGAAGGTTGCCGAGTTACATGACGTGTACATGGCAGTAAGTGGCGAGAGCATGTGTGAAGAAGTACACCCCTACAGGGTTAACATGATCTATTCGAATAGTCGAGTCCGCGGTTATGGACTTCTTGGATGCTTACGTGGTACATAGACAACTTGAAGTGGATACCCTAAAATGCTCAAGAAAAGTATGAGTGCTATGGATGGCCTTCTCGTAGGGAGACGGGCATGAACCGATAGTAGTGTATTGTGTGGTGGTTAGTGGACTCGTGTGCGTTGTCTCACCTCAAAGAAGTTCTCATAGTCGTAGAACAGGATAGCCACTGAGTCAAAGCTGGCTTGCTGGAACTAAACCCCACATTACCTTCTTAGTACAAGTGCATGTATGATAGGATCTGATGTAAGTCTTGCTGAGTACCTTTGTACTCATGTTGCTTTATTTATGTTTTTGCAGCGGAGACTTCGGTCTTACTAGTGTTCTCGTGGACTTCGACAAGTAGCTTGTATCTCAGCTACGATCTTGATCGGACGTTGTAGATAGTCAGGCTCTTCGGCCTTTTTCATTTGTAGATGTCTGTACTCAGACATGTAATACTTCCGCTTGTTGCTTGTTGCTCTGAATGTTGGGTCATGTGACCCCTGCTTGTAATAAATGCTATGATGGCTCTTCTGAGCCTTTATCTATATGAGTTGTTGAGTTATGTTGTGATGCCATGTTGTAGAACACATACTTGCATGTTATGCGTACGTGTAATGTGTATTGCTATGTGTGGGATCTGACTATCTAGTTGTTTATCCTTAGTAGCCTCTCTTACCGGGAAATGTCTCCTAGTGCTTCCACTGGGCCCTGGTAGCTTGCTACTGCTTCGGAATACTTAGGCTGGCCGGCATGTGTCCTTCTTCGTTCATGTGTCTGTTCCTTCGGGGAAATGTCACGCGGTGTCTACCGGAGTCCTGTTAGCCTGCTATAGCCCGGTTTACCGAGTCCTACTAGCCCAGCTGCTATAGCCCGGATTCACTTGCTGATGACCGACACGTTTGTTGCTAGGTCATGTATGCATGTACCTGTAAGTTGGTGCCGCTTTGGGTTCACGACTAGCCATGTCAGCCCGGGTTCTTTATCATATGGATGCTAACGACACCATCATATACGTGTGCCAAAAGGCGCAAACGGTCCCGGGCATGGTAAGGTGACACCCGTGGGAATACCGTGCGTGAGGCCACAAAGTGATATGAGGTGTTACATGCTAGATCGGTGTGGCATAGAATCGGGGTCCTGACAGGTGGCAACTTTAATACACATCTGGGTGGATTGGTTCGGGCACCTGGAGAATCCAATGTTCGTCCATTAGGGAAATCCTGGAGTACCCGTGTGATTTTTCCTCGGTTCACCACCCAAGCTCAAAGGGGTCATATGATATTTCACGCCTAGAAATTTCCGTGTGCAGCCACAAGCCATTATGGGCTATGGCATAGTTGAGTAAGTTATATGAGATCTCAAAGAGGTGGACTAGCAGATGGAGGGGAAAGTAGGTGTACCGGTCTCCCCGGAAGAGAGTTAATGCTTCGGAAAGACTATGTGTCGATCTTTCGATCATGGATGCGGTCGAGTCTTGTGGGGAAAAGTGCGCAACCTCTACAGAGTGTATAAACTAATCATGGTTAGCTGTGTCCCCGGTTATGGACATCTTGAGTATCTGGAATTTGATATTATTGTTGATATCATCAATCTTTAATTAATTGAATTGGGTTTAATGATGATACTTGTTTAATTGGGTTTTGAGTTGGAGGAACCTTCTCAAATATTGGAACAACTTGGGAGTAGTTTAAACAAATTTATTCCTTTGTTGTAGGGAAAACTAGCTTTATGCAAAATCATTAACTTAGAGCCTCCACCAGCCAAATTTTGCATGTAGATATAGTTCTTGTATTCATTGCTTTACAGTGTAACTCTGCCAGCATATTCAATGTGCTGACCAACACGGCAGCAACATCTCATGTTGCAGATTACTCAAACGATGAATAAGGTGCGATAGGTCGTTGTCTTGAACTCAGCTATGCCGTTGGAGTTGATGGACTCGTTTACCTTCAAAGCTTCTGCAGTTATTTAGTTTAGATGGCCTTCAGCCATGATAATTTTGTGTAATCCTACTCTTTTTGAGGACTCGACGTAATAAGTGTGTGATTGAACTCTGTTATAATTCCTTGAGTATTGTGTGTGTCGGCATTACCGATCTAGGGATGACACTTAACACAAAGACTTTGGTCCATTGGGATCGTGGTCGCTACACTAGATGAGAATTCAGGCGGGATGACGTGAGCAAGGTAGTATTTATTGGCGGCCAGAATCTAGATTGACGGGAACAGTACACACGCCGACCGTCGAAATTTACGAGTACTGTAGTGTGAATTACAGACGGTTCCGCGGCAAAATCCATGTGTGAACATAACAGCTGATGGTTCCCAATGTCGAACTGTGTCAGTTTAATAAAGCCCGCCACTCACTTTCCAAACCTCGAGGCACGAAATAGAGTGTCAATCGTGTGGGGCCTATTGTCTTGCTAGATTTTACATTTTCTTTTTTGAACACCAGATATTTACAACGTCTGATGATTTTTTACCTCGCACAAAAGTACACAAATATGATTTTTCAAACCATTATGGTTAGCCGTTGCATGTAGATGTAGTCCAAATTTGAATTACGGTCATTAAATGGCTAGAAAATCATTTAAATGTCTTCAAAAGGTCAAATGACCCCTGAAATTTTCCAAATTTTCACATGACAGTTGTATTAGTGCATGTTACACGTAGAAAAAAATTGAATGTCGTAAGAGGAAGCTATCTGTCGTTCATCATCAAACATGCATTGTTCCCTTCTCGGAACCACGAGCCTTCTGGTGAGTTGCTTCGGTTTGTGAGGGGTGTGTGTCCAAACTTTTGTCAAACAGGCCAATTTTAGTACCACATTATCTTGGTGGCATGACATTACATCAAGCAAGGTTTCATGTTTTTCTGATCATTTTTTTAATTTTTTGGAATTAAAATGCCATGGCACTCCATGCATGTGTCCATGCCGTGAGACCAATATGTTTGAAAATTCCTTCTAATTTACTGCACATGGAATTAACTCACACACAAGTACACAAATATGATTTTTCAAACCATTATTGTTAGCCATTGCATGTACATCTAGTTCAAATTTGAATTACGGTCATTAAATGGCTAAGAAATCACTTAAATGTCTTCAAAAGGTCAAATGACCCCTGAAATTTTCCAAATTTTTACATGACAGTTTGTATGAGTGCACATTACACGTAGAAAAATTTTGAAGGCCGTAAGGAAGCTATGTGTCATTCGTCATCAAACATGCATTGTTCCCTCTTGGAACCATGAGCTTTCTAATGAGTTGCTCCGGTTTATGAGGGGTGTGTGTCCAAACTTTCGTCAAGCAAGCCAATTTTTGTACCACATCATCTTGGTGGCATGACATTACATCAAGCAAGGTTTCATGTTTTTCTGATCATTTCTAATTTTTTGGAATAAAAATGCCATGGCCCTCCATGTGTGTACATGTGTCCATGCCGTGAGACCAATATGTTTGAAAATTCCTTCTAATTTACTGCACATGGAATTAACTCGCACACAAGTACACAAATATGATTTTTTTAAACTTATGGTTAGCCGTTGCATGTGCATCTAGTTCAATTTTGAATTATGGTCATTAAATGGCTAGGAAATCACTTAAATGTCTTCAAAAGGTCAAATGACCCCTGAAATTTTCCAAATTTTCACATGACAGTTTGTATCAGTGCACATTGCACGTGAAGGCCGTAAGAGGAAGCTATCTGCCGTTCGTCATCAAACATGCATTATTTCCTCTTGGAACCACGAGCCTTCTAGTGAGTTGCTCCAGTTTGTCAGGGGTGTGTGTCCAAACTTTCGTCAAACTGGCAAACTTTTGTACCACATCATCTTGGTGGCATGACATTACTTCAAGCAAGGTTTCATGTTTTCCTGATCATTTTTTAATTTTTTGGAATTAAAATGGCAATGCACTCCATGCATGTGTCCATGCTGTGAGACCAATATGTTTGAAAATTCCTTCTAATTTACTGCATATGGAATTAACTCGCACACAAGTACAGAAATATGATTTCTCAAACCGTTATGGTTAGCCATTGCATGTACATCTAGTTCAAATTTGAATTATGGTCATTAAATGGCTAGGAAATCACTTAAATGTCTTCAAAAGGTCAAATGACCCCTGAAATGTTCCAAATTTTCACATGACAGTTTGTATCAGTGCACATTACACGTAGAAATTTTTTGAAGGCCGTAAGAGGAAGCTATCTGTCGTTCGTCATCAAACATGCATTGTTCCCTTCTCAGAAACACGAGACTTCTAGTGAGTTGCTTCGGTTTGTGAGGGGTGTGTGTCCAACTTTTCGTCAAATAGGGCAATTATTGTACCACATCACCTTGGTGGCATGACATTACATCAAGCAAAGTTTCATGTTTTCCTGATCATTTTTTAATTTTTTGGAATTAAAATGCCATGGCACTCTATGCATGTGTACATGCCTAAGACCAATATGCTTGAAAATTCCTTCTAATTTACTGCACATGGAATTAACTCGCATACAAGTACACAAACATGATTTTTCAAACTGTTATGGTGAGCCTTTGCATGTACATCTAGTTCAAATTTGAATTAGGGTCATTAAATGGCAAGAAAATCACTTAAATATCTTCAAAAGGTCAAATGACCCCTAAAATTTTCCAAATTTTCACATGACAGTTAGTATCAGTGCACATTACATGTAGAAAAATTTTGAAGGCCGTAAGTGGAAGTTATCTGTTGTTCGTCATCAAACATGCATTGTTCCCTCTCGGAACCACGAGCCTTCTAGTGAGTTGCTCCGGTTTGTGAGGGGTGTGTGTCCAAACTTTCGTCAAACATGCCAATTTTTGTACCATATCATCTTGGTGATATTACATTACATCAAGCAAGGTTTTATGTTTTTAATTTTTTGGAATTTAAATGCCATGGCACTCCATGCTGAATTGTGTCATAGTCGTTAGACCAATATGTTTGAAAATTCCTTCCAATTTATTGCACATGGAATTAAATCACACACAAGTACACAAAATATGACTTTTCAAACCATTTTGGTTAGCTGCTACATGTACATGTAGTTCAAATTTCAATTACGGTCATTAAATGGCTAGAAAATCACTTAAATGTCTTGAAAGGTCAAATGACCCCTAAATTTTTTCAAAATTTGACATGACAGTTGTATTAGTTCTACTAATTTTCTCGTTCATCCAAAACACCATCCGCTGCCACTTTACTCCAAATTCGTCTTTCACAGCTAATAAAAAATATCTACAACATCACACAAAGTTGTTTTGTAGGAATCATTTGCGATGAAAAATTCTAGGTCTATTTAAGTCTTCCTCCTTAAGCTTCGCTGGCTCGTGTGCTCCAGTGCCCCCCCCCCCCGAATCCACAAATACCGATCCCCATTCCTGCACCCCCTTCTTGCAAAGATGACGCCGTGGAAACGCTTCATGAAGGCCCATATGACGGTCGCGTCCCGCTTGAGCGCCGCCGCCTGCGCCAAGAGCGCGGCCGCCTACGCCGAGAGTGCTCCCGCATTCGCATTGAGCGCGACCGCTTCCGCCGAGAGGGCGTCTGTGGTAGCCGACAGGGCAGCTGCAGTAGCCAAGACGGCTGCAGCTGCTGCTGTGACTGCGGCTGCAAATGCTGAGAGGGCTCAAGGTGTCGCCCGTGCCGCCGATGTTGCCCTAGCCCGGGTCGAGGCCATCCACGCCAAGATATACCAGGCCACCTCGGAATCCAGCATGCAACCCACGTCCAAAAAGGCGGCGGTGGCCATGGAGCACCTGCTTCCTCATGAGGTCGTTGAGCAGGAGCTGGAGATGCAGGAGGCGGCGGAGATCGAGGAGCGTCGGGAGGAGGAGTTGCGCATGGCCCAGGTCGAGGTAGAGAAGAGTCTATCTGTCGAGGAATCGGCGGTGGAGTACCAACGCGAGCTCTGGCGCAGCCAGTACTATGAGTACTACAACCTTGAGGGGGCGCTGAGGACGAGGACGAGGACGAGGACGCGGTCGACTTCAGCAGTGGGTACGCGGAGTGCACCAACGGCGGCATGTCGCTAGGACAAGTCATCGACGTCTCATCTCACATCAGCGATGCATAGGCCGGCGCAGCGGTGGATTTGTTAAAATTATTCGTACTTAGGCTTTGTTTTTAATGCTGGTCTTTTGTTAGAGCAATGTTTAGGTGAACTGTCTCTGTTTAATTACTAAAATTGCTCGATTCAGTGAGTCCGGTCTGTGTGCTGTACGCTCTTTTGTGTGCCCAAATTAGCAAGTGATGTTAAATTATGCAATGACGTACGCGGGGAAATTTCCACCAAAATTTCAATTATCAAACTCATCCCATGCGCATTAAGCAGAAGAATCGTTTGCGATGCACACAATCGTTCAAAGTGAATGGTGTCCGGCGGCACCGCGCGCAAAGTTTCCCTCCACATTTCGATATTTTTGGCCTACCACCGAAATATCTACCCTCACCCTCCCCATCCCCTTTTCTCCCCGACCACAAGTCACATTTCCCCTGTTTCCCCCTTCCTTCCTTCCTAAGCTATAGCCGCTTCCTCGCTTGCTTCCTCGCTCTCGCCGTCTCGCATCCTACCACCGGGGTCGCCATAGTCTTCTTCAAAGACCTCTCCAGCGGTTCCTCCTCCGATGACGACTCCTTCACCACCCAGGTATGCCTCTCTTCTCTCTCTCGGGCTATGACTTGGAATGAAGGATTTTTACCCCGTGGTCGATTTGAGTCATTTCTTCCACTTGTAGTTCCCTAGGACTATCAGTTGCAACGAATGGAGCGGGTGGCTGAAGATCTATCTGCTCGTTGTCATCATCAATCTCCATGCGTCAAGCTAGTTGCGTTTGAATCTATGGACAGTGGGAAGAAGTTTCTGGCATGTGCAGAGAAGGTTAGACCCTCTTTCATTGTTACAAACCATTTGTTAGATGTGATTCATACACTGTCATGGTCACAACCCATTCATACCACACCTTCAACCAAACGCATCCTAAGACAGTGTCACAGTTTGTACCTAGCATCTAAAAATGTTTCCATCTCATCAGCGGTGCCATTAGAAAATTATTTGGTGCCACTTCAGCAGTTTGTGGAGCCAACTTGTCCACACATCCGAGCAGCCAAGCAGTAAAATACTAAATCTTTATGGCACGAAGGAACCGGGCATCAGAGCAACTAGGTGCTCCGGAGTTCGGGTCCCTGATTTTTTTCGCTGCATCGGCTCGCCAGTGCAGGGCACCGGTGCGAGATGTAGCAACAGTTGTCTTTACTCCGATTTTGGCATACATAGTGGACGCCTTAGTGCTATTAGTTCTATGTTACTAAATTTGTGCATGTACACACCTGTTAGTATCAATTTCTTGTCATCCAAACACTGTCACTATGTTGTTGCGGTTATATTTACCTTCCTCTTAATATGTTCAATTTGTTATTTAAAGTACATGAGTAAGAACTTGTAGCATTGTTGTAGTTAATTATAGCTTCTGATGTTTCAGAATTTGGTTGTTGTTCAGTAGCAATTAATTCATTTGCACATTGTTCTTTTTGAGAAGATATGTCATAATTAACCTGTTTCTTCAGTTTTTCAAAATAAGTATTGGTGATTTTCTATGTTGCTATAAACCCATTTTCCCTACAATTGTTACTGATCTAGTTTTAAATATTATAGGATGAACGGAAGTGTTCTTACTTGGAGTGGGTTGATCAAGAGTGGCCACAGTCTTTGAAGATGTGCCTAGCAAAGCTCCAGAGCATGTATCAGGAAGAGGACAGAGGTAGGCTTAGAGAAAGTGTTGTCAACGCTGAAGAATATTTGAAGATGCAGGATAAAAAGAGGAAGGTGGAGAATGAGCTCAGATTTTTTTAAATCAGACTTTGCTAAGATGGTGTTGGCAAAGGAGGAGGCACTTTCCCAGTTGGCCAGTGCAAAACATGTTCTTACTGAACTGAAAGCAGAGGTGGATAAGGCGAGCCTGGATGATCTCGATTAGGGAAATGAATATATTGTTCTAATATTGTTCTTATGAAGTTGAACTATCTATATGTTGTACTGTGCTGTTTTCCGATAGCTATCGTACTATGATGTTAAAATATATCTATGTGCCTGATATGAAATTGGCAAACAGATATGAAATGTGAATTTGCGTAATACTAGATTTATTAATTGTAAACTAATAAACCTGCGAAATGGGTCATGGAACTTTGCAAACGGTTCTAGAAGTAAAAGCGCTTGTGATGGGTAGCCCAATGCCACATAGTTTTCTTCATCAAATCGTGTGTGATGTAGTTGATAAAAGCAAACGGTTAACCAAGGCAGAGTGTGTGTGATAGTTACATGTATCACACATGAGCCTATACATAAACCTGTGTGGGATGTACATACGAACGGAAACGTTTTACGTGAATTGACTGTGTGGGATGTACATACGAACAGAAACGTTTTCCCTGGATTGACTCACTATGTGGGATGTACATGACAATGGAAACGTTCTCCTTGGATTGACTGTGTGTGATATACATACGAACGGAAATGTTTTTATGGGATTCACCATGTGGGATGTACATACGAACGGAAACAATTGGGTTTCGATGCCTCGCCCGATCGCAAACAAGCCAGCTTGTGTGCCAGGAGGGCCTATCCCCGACGGGTTCTGGGTCGTGTGGGAAGGACCCCCCCCCCTATCGCCCACACTCACTTGGCGATGGTTCCAAATGTCTTCGCTGTCGGAGATATACCCCACGGTATGACCAAGCTGGAGTCGTAACCCGACCGGGACTTGGTAAACCGGCGTTGGTAAACCGGCGGACAGTTAAGACGGAGAGTCAAGACAGATGGCTAAGACAAACGGTAAACCGGCTGGTGGTAAACCGGCAGGAGTCAAGTCGATGATAACCCGACAGGTGTTAAGTCAGTTCTTAAACCGGCAGACAATGTTAAACTGGCAGACAATGTTAAACCGGCAGACAATGTTAAACCGGCAGACAATGTTAAACCGGCAGACCATGTTAAACCGGCAGACGTTAAGAAGCCCAGGAAAGAAAGTCAAAATAGTTTAAGTCTTAGTCCGAGATGGACTCTACATGTAACCCGTCCCTTCAACTTATATAAGGAGGGGCAGGGCTCCCCAAAGAGGGACAAGCAAGAAAAAAATCTCTAGGGCTAGACACAACTAGAGGAGAGCCGGTTTACGGCGACTCCCTCGTGATGATAATGAGATCTAGCCTCAAACAACATGTAGGGTTTTTACCGGATGATGTTTCCCGGGGCCCGAAGCTGTCTAAACCCTTATCTTGTGTTGCGTCTCTCAATTCCGCTCAACCCCTCTCAAGCTACCACATAGATGTGTTGGCCTTGCTACTAAGTCCTCACATTTAGAACATCTGACGTGTTAATTCCACGATAGTTGGCACCCACCATGGGGCCGGCGCACGGTGGTGTGTTCTTGAAGGGAATTCATTAGAGAACGAGAAGCTCGCGACGGTCCGGATCTAAAAAGAGTCGACGCGATAAGCCGGATGAAGGAGTACTGGCTGAACATATATGATATTGAGATAAAAAAAGGGTTTTCATTGTCTGATCCGCCTCGCTGTCTGATCTGCCGAGTCCCGCAAGTTGCTAATACTGGGCTACAGGATCAAGTCCCGAAGCAGCCCTCAAATTAGATGAGTACAACACGGGGTTCGAGGAAAATACGCCAACATCAAAGGAAGGAAGGAAATCATATATGACCATTGACTATGGTTTACAAGTTGGATGGTGATGACTCCTGAATAATCAGAAGCAACGCCGCTATAGCGCACGCATCAAATCCATCAGGATCTTCAAGCCATCTGTATGGAGACCGAGCTAGTCAACTAGCTCATACTCCCTCCGTCCGAAAATATTTGTCGGGGAAATAGATAAAAATAAATGTATCTAAAACTTAAATACGTCTAGATACATCCATCTCTGTGACAAGTATTTCCGGACGGAGGGAGTATTAAATTATCAACTACTCCCTCTGTACCGTTTTATTTGTCGTTGGGGGTTTCTAGTACAAAGTTTGTCACGTACAATTCTTTTTGCTGTTTCCTAAACTACCCTCCCACCGCTCACTCTCGTCCACTCTCTCACTCATTCAGGGCATCTCCAGCCGCGCCCCCAGGAAGGCCTCCCCAGGCGTTTTTTTCGCGCCGGCGCCGAAAAAACGGCCCAGTCGCGCCCCCAGGAGCCCGATTTTCGCCGGCTTGGGCCGAAAATAGCGCCGGCGGACCCAGCCCGAACCCGGCGCGCTGGGGGCGCCTGGGGGCGCCGGGCGAACTGTTTTGGTGCGAAAAAGCCGCGGGCCCGCCGCATTAGCGACACGGCTCTCTTCTCGGCCCTTCATCGTCCCCATCGCCTCGTTTCCCGCGGCGAATCAATGCTAAAGCTGTCGCGCGCTGCCGTGCCGGTCAGCCTGCGCCATTGTTGCCTCACGGGCAGCGCAGTGAAGACCGGACGACGCACGTCCCTCGCCCTCCCTCGCCCGCCACGCGTACACACGGTGGCACGCGCGTGGGCGGCGCCTCGGCCTATATATGATGACGCGCCCTGGCGCACTCGGCGACTCACACACTATCCCGCCGTCGTCGTTCCTCCCTCTCCTCTCCTCTCTTTCGCCGTCTCCAGTTCACACCCATGGCCGAGCGCTTCCCAGGCGACGGCGCGGCGGCGAACGGCTTCGGCCGCTGCCATCTTCATGAAGACGAGGCTCCCTCCTTTACGAGGTCGAGTACCCGGTCCCGCCGGACATGCGGGTGCCTGGGGCGTGGAGGATCAGCACGGGCGGCGTGCCGGTGCCCCCGGTACTCACCGGCGCGGCGCGGCGTGCGGAGATCGCACGCATCCGCTCGAGCCTGCCGCGTGCGGCGAGGGAGGGGCCACGGTACGTCCCCGACAGTCCGCTCTGGGACTCGTACTTCCGCCGCCGTCACGCCCAGCAGCTCGAGGCCACCAACGGCGTCGTGCCCTCCGGCAGGCTCAACGCCGCCGGCTGGTGTCGGTGGTGGGGCGTGCCCGGGCGCACGTTGGAGGCCGTCCTTGAGTACATCAAGGGCGGCAACATGCCGCGCCTCGAGTACCCCGATCCCCCTTCCTTCTCACGCCGCTGGGGAAGCTCCTGGACCCCGAGGCGCATGGAGACCGGGGGGGTCCTCCTCGTCCGGCGGCTCGCCCTGCCCCCGCCCCATCAAGCCGGAGCCCCAAGGTACGCCGGTCAGCGCGCGCACCCACAGTTCCGGCGTCCGCATCAGCGCCAATGCCCCGCCACCCACCGGCCGCTTCGTCCTCGTCGAGCCCAAGCCGGAGCCTGGCCTCCCCGCGGAGTACGAGGAGATAGCCCGGCGCGGCTTCTCCGACGAGGACGCCATGCGGTGGGCGCGGGAGGACTACCTCCGGGACGAGACGGCCCGGCAGCGCCAGGCCCTGGAGGAGATCGCCGCCCGCAAGCGTGGGCGCGAGGACGTGCACGGCGTCGTGGTCCTCAACAGCGACGACGATGATGCTGCCGCCGCCCCCGGACCGTCCAACCCGCTGCGCCAACCGGGGAAGGGATGCAGCAGGGACGGCGGAGGCGTAGGCGGGGGCGGCGACGACGACGACGACGATGACGCCGATGACGGTGGTGACTACACGCGGTTCTACAGCCTCCTCGGCATGTAGAACCGCGTGGGTGGGCGGCGAGGCGGGCGGCGAGGGAGACGGCGGGGGTAGCCCGCGGTAGTTTTTTCTTTTTGTATAATATGTTTAAGTTTGAACGAACTCGCCGATGTTTGCGTTAAATTTGAGTCGTTTTGCGTCGTATTTGACTTTTTTGACTAAACGTGGGCGCCGCGACTGGGGGGCATCACGCCCCCAGTGCGCGGTTTAGCGTCGGTGCACCCCCAGGGGGCGATTTTTTGCCCCTCCTAGGGGACCAACGGCTGGAGATGCCCTCACAAGCTCGCTCTCTCTAGCCTGCGTCGCCGGCGCCTCTATCTCGTCTGCGTCGCCGGTGCCTCTCTCTAGCCTGCGTCGCCTACGCCTCTACCTTGTCTTCGTCGTCGGTGCCTCTCCCTCGCCCGCGTTGGCGCCGCCTTTCCATTGGCTCCGTCGCCGTCGTCGTCGCCAAGATCTCATTTTTATTCTCCGGCGGCTCGATCTGCAACGGCCTTCCTCCATTCCAACGCCAGCAGCTGCGGTACGTCGCCCCCTCCTTGCTCCCTCGCTGCTGCTCATCTACCAATGCCTCTCCGAGCTCATCCCCAATGTGCGGCAGCCGACCATGTAGCTTCGTCGCCGACAAGCTGGAGCAGAGGAGGACCGAAGCAAGCTGGAGCAAGTTGCAGCATGCTTCCCCGACAACGATGGTGAGTATTCTTGTTGTTCATGTTCATGTGCTTTCAGTAGATGCACTGTGATTCAAGTATTCCAGTACTCCTGAACAATTACCTCATCATATTCCAGTACTCCTGAACAATTACCTTATCAGATGCAGTTTATAGTGTCTGAATTTTGTTCATGTGCTTTTAGTAGATGAACTATGAGTAGTTGTACTGCATCAAATGCAGTTTATAGTGTCTGGATTTTGTTTGCAGTAGGAGTACATCAGTATTTACTGAATTTTGAAGCTACTCCACTGAAAATTCCACTATTGCATGAGTAGTTTCGGTATTATTTACTGATTTTTTTTAGTTACTTAACTGAAACTTTTTCAGTTACAGTAGGACTTATCTTCTCTCTTCTCTTTCTCTTCTTGCATCTGTAGTTTAGTGTAGGGTTTATTGGAGTAGTGCTCATCTTGAATTGCTACTGTGAGAGGATGAGTAGTGCTTTGTTAGGAATAATTCCTACTGTTGGAGGAACATGCAAGTACTCTAAACGGAGGCAACTCTGCATTGTTACTGAATCACATTTTAGTAAAAAATTACTCCACAGAAACTGTAGACTAGTGGCATCGAAATGTAGACCACATTGCTTGTTGACACTTAAACTGCAATACATCAGGCCTTAATTCAAATGGAGTAAACTCTCTTATCTTCTTCTCCTATCTAAACTGGAGTATGGACTAGCTTAAAATGAAGTGCAGTACTATTTTAGTTTTATGTTATTTAAGGTTATTTTCTGAGCTGAATATTCAAGCTGAGCTCATGATACCTTTGATAACAAATACTCCTGAGCTGAATATTTTCAAAAGTAAGGCTATTTAGTTCATGAAACAGAACATACTCCTTCAGTACAATTTTGTTTCCTTGGCAAAAATACCAGTTTACAGAATTTAGTTTCCATGAAGCTTCAGTATTTTAGCACATGAAGCTTCTGCTACTGTAATTTTGCACATGAAGCTTCAGTAATTTTGCCCATGAAGCTTCAGTATTTTAGCACATGAAGCTTCTGCTACTGTTAATCTTGTCATGAATCTTCTGTTGACTTGGTACATTAGCTTAAAATGAAGTGTAGTACTGTTTTGGTTGCAGTAGTTTTTTTCAGTAGCTTAAATTTAGGAGTAGGAGTAGTTCTTGGAGTAGGACTTGTTGTTGCTGCTGTTATGTTTTAGTTAATTAACTGAAATTTTATTCTCTCGTCTCTCCATCTTCTCTTCTCTTTCTCTTCTCTCTATGTTATCTCTTCTTGCTCTCTTATGAAATTTTAAGTGAAACTTTAATTTAAACTTTAAATTGTAAAAATTCAGATGGGTTAAAAATTCAAATGGAGCAAAAATTCAAATGGAGCTACACATACGAGCATCGTCACTAGCATCACAGGCTCATCGCAAAATTGAGGAGTACTCCTGTTCATTTGGAGAACTCAAACAACAATTAATATGCATCAAACTTGGGATCAACAGTAGCATGGGGCCTTATCATTCTTGTTTTTGGATGATTTAGTTAATCAAATTCCTCAATTGAGGAACACCTGGACTTGTCATTCCGGTCTTGGGATCGACAGTAGCATATGGACTTATCATTCTGTTTTTTGGATGAATTAGTTAATCAAATTGACATCAATTGACCTGTTTTTTTGGATCAATTGCAGATTCTCTTGATTGGAGTGGGGAGGAGCAGAGACGAGAGGAGCAGTAGAAGTGGACAGCGCAGCGGCTAACCTCGAGCTCTTGATTGGAGTAGGGGAGGCAGCCAGCGAGGGATCTATAGCCAGCAGAGAAGGATCCGAAGCTGTGGCGGAGCAGACAGCCGGCGGGGAAGGGCGGCCGGCGAGGGATCTGCGGACCGCGACGAGGAAGGGCGGCCGGCGAGGAAGCTGTGGACCGTGGTGGGGAAGGGCGGACGGTGAGGGAGCTGCGGACCGCAGCGGGGAAGGACGCCGGAGATGCGGACGGCGGAGGAGCCCAGCGGAGAATCCTGGCGGAGGGGGAGGAGCGACGGAGGAAGACGCGTCCTGGTCAATTTCAAATCAGGGTACTTCCGTACTTTCACGCCATTTCACCTGGTCGGAAGGAAACCCCCAACGACAAATAAATCGGAACAGAGGGAGTATCAATTGCTGCTAGTACGAGTCGGATCATTGGAGACCACGACCCGGATTCTGCTCCATTGACGAGTCGCCCGCGGCGTTCGAACCGCTGTCGGGCTGCCTCCTCTACAACAGATCAATGCCAAGCCACGCCCGGCCTCGCATCCGCCTCTCCCTCGCAGTGATTCGCCGCGGCCCCAGTTAAGCCGCCGGCCGCCCCCGTAGCCTCCGCCGATTCGCTCCACCTCTACGGAGCCACCTGTGAGCCGCCCTTGACGTGAGCCTCCTCCACCGACCATCAGCGAGCCGCCAACATGGTCTCATCGCCAGCAAGCCGCCGTAGATTCCACGGGCTTCCACTGCTACGGCCTTCGCATTGCTGCCTCCACCATTACGGACTCCTACTACCTCCGCCATGGCTTGACTGACTCGCCCGGGGCCTCACATCACTTTCGTCGAACCGCCACGGCCTCCCATCACCTACGGGCCGGTCGCCGCCATCACACCCTTGTCGTTCAAACTGCCGCTCCCCGAGCCACTGAGCTGACCCGGCTCGAGCAGCCCGTCGCCCGCTGAGTCGCTGCGGCATCTGCGCCATGAGCCGCCCCATCGAGTCCCCCACGCTGTAAGTCGCCACGGCCTCACCTGCGCCACCGCGCCTCAAGCCGGCCTCAAACCGACTCTGCCCCGTGGGTGCAACTCGCCGGTTTGGAGCGGCCCGTTCTACCTAAGCCGCCCCTGTTGAAGCTACCGTCACTATGACCAGGGGCTTGCCTCCCAAGTCACCGGGCTGCGTCAGGATGCTGGTGAGTCGCCTCTTCGACGAAGGGTCAACACCAAGCCGCACCTGTGCCTCGGTCGCGTGAACCGCCCGGTCACTGGAGATCCGGTTTAGTCTCCGTGTTGCCGCTCTTTTGCCTCTCCATGACCTCGCGGCGGATCCACCTCGCGCCAAGCTGGCCTCGCCTCTGCCAGAGAAGGATTGGGACCATGGTTTGAGCTGCCAAGTCGCTGTCAAAATTTTGCTTCCCCTGAGTCACCATCGCCGGTTTGTTTTTGCCGGTTCACCTCGCCTCTGCTCCGCCGCCGAACCGCCTGTGTATTAAACCGTCGGGTGCTAACCCGTCACCCGCGCCGAATCGCCATGACCTGCTGCCTGGCGCAGCCCTTGCCTGCTGCCGCTCCTGTGGGTCGCCCGCGCTGGCCTCATGTTGGGTCTGCTGTGCCGCGATGCCCTGCCTTCACCAATGTTGCCGGCTTGGCTGATAGCCATGGTCTCGACTCTGAACCGCCGTCACCACCATGTCGCCGGTCGTTTCCTTCTGCCGCTTTACCTCGCCGGGTTCTACCCGCGGCCCGGCCTTGCTTCCTCGCCCTCGCCTTTCTGCCCTTGCACTGCGCCTGCCCTGTCTATTAGCGTTGTCGGCATGAGCCGGTTTGGAGCGCTTCTACTGCAGCCTCAAGTTGCCACCGAGGCCTGTGTTCGAGCTACTCCTGGCTCCGCCTCTGCGCGCGCCCAGCATGACCGAGAGTTGGGGAAAAGGAGATGCAGAGAGAAAATGATGTGCTAGTACTCTTGATGAAGAGATTATGCGAGAACGTGTGGATGAGGATCACGGGATAAAGTGATGAGCTGGGGAATAGTTTCAAGCTCCTTTTGTATTATCTTCTGAGTCTGAGGCCGCAGTGAAAAAAAATGGAGAAAAAGGAGGGTGGTGGCTGTCGGTTGTGTCAGTTGTGTGCCTGCTGCTGCCATGGCATTAACTTAGACAAGCATCACATCTCCTAAGATGAATAGCAGAAGAGCAAAGCTACTAGCGCTGCTTGCCGTGCACCACTTTGAACTTGCTAAGAGCATCTCCAACAGCCGTGCTAAACTAGCGCCGCGCCGCAAAATAGGTCGTTTTAGCGCGCGCGCAACGCGTCAGGGCGCTTCAGCGGGCGCGCAAAAACGGCGCGCGCGCTAAAACGGGTTGGGCACGCGGTCAAAAACACTTACCCGCGCAGCGTATTTCGGGCGCCCACTACAGCGCGCGGCACACTCGAGCGCTCGCGCCCGCTCTTCCTCTCGTGCTTCCACCCCCGACCGGCCGCGCCGCCGCCGCCGCCCGCGCACCCCGGCGACCGTCTCAGGCTTCCCGACCTATCCCCGCGCGCCCGCGCTTCCGCCCATCCCCTCCTAGTACCGCCGGCGCCCGCGCGCCTCCGTCGTCCGAGGAACAGCGCGCGCGCGCTGTATTTATTTTGAACAATTTGTTATTGATTTTTATTTTGTTTGTTTGATCATTTTTGCTCATCTTCTTTGAAATGTACATATGGTTTGTGCGGCGCGCGCGCTGTATTTTTGCACCCTGCTGGAGCGGCGCGCGCGCTACGTTACAGCGCCGCTGCTGGAGCCAGCGCAGGCGGGCGCAAAACCAGCCGCAGCGCGCGCGCGCAAAACCAGCCGCAGCGCGCGCGCTAACAAGTTTTTTGCGCGCGGCGCTTTAGCGCGGCTGTTGGAGATGCTCTAAAGGAAGGAGGGGATTTTCTCCCACGTGAAGACCCAAGACAATACAAAGTACTGACAAAGCGAGTATCCATTGCTGAATGGGGCGAATATGCATATGATATTGCACGATCAGGCATTTGCAAACCGGAGTAGCATACTGGAAATAAGCAACCCGAAGAAGTTGAAGCCCACGTGCCGTTCCGGTCGGTTTGCAGACCATGCCTGAATATTTTAAGGGCAAACTGGACCTAGAGACAGGGTCTGCGTACAGAGTTGTCGCCCAAGTAAATCAGGTGATATCTATCCTGTATATTGTTTGTTAAGCGCATGTTGATCTTTTTTCACAAACAACTACTATGCCTTGCTGTATTTTTTATATATATGCAGGACAATTATATTTATACTGCCGGTATGGAGCATGAGCTGGCAACGTTCTACAACAGTGTTTTTCTCCGTGTCACATTACCTGATGAACGGAGAGCCGGTTCACGCATCCGCACCGGTTTACAACGCGGAGGGCAACTTGCTCGTCCGCACCGGCTTACAATGCCGCGGCCGACTCATCTGTTTGTGCCACCTCTGATGCTGCGGACGTATTTCCCATCCGTCTCTCGTGGCCTGGTCTACATCAACATATCGGGCCGCACCTGTCCGCATGCAGCTGTTTATTGAGTATGAGCAAGTCGCAGCTTGGGTAGTCCGGTTTTCTTTAAATTTGGAGGAAAAATTATCATTCAGCCGCCGTCTGCACTGGATGGATCAATGGACATGCGCACAAATCGCTGTCATTATAGTTTGGTCCACATCAAACAACCAGTTGGAAGGAACCATTGGCCGAGTTATTGACACGGCTCATACGGAATCATTTATAACCCGCCGCAGTCACCTCAACCTTCTATGGATTCACATCGTGCTATCAACACCAATGATATACAAATTATGTCGGTTTATATCACGGTCAAATATGGAAGAGTTTCAAGCCAACTCCTTGAGTCACCTTTGAGACTCGGGGGCTACGATAACATGACTCAGCAAATCTTGCTAGTTTTAGCAAATTTAAGAACCCCACGATGATGGAGGGAAGGATAACCCGGTCCCAGAGGCTACTGTTATATTCATGAAAATTTGAAGGCCGTCAGAAAATTTCCGGCTTAGAAAGTATATGACAGTTACAAAATCCCGGCTCAATGAAGAAGTTCTGGGTCATCAGAAAGGATTCCGGTTTACAATCCAGTTCAAGAGAAATATGTTCTCCCACAAAGCTCCGAAGCTCCTAAATCCGGTTTACAAATGTCCAGTTCAACAAGGAATTAACTTCTCACAAGTTCGAGTTTAAAGGCCGTCAGAAAATTTCCGGCTGAAAATGAAAATTCCGATTTAAAATCCGGTTCAAGGGAAAGATGTCTCCCACAATGCTTTGAAGCTCTCAATATCCGGTTCAAAATCCCGGTTAAGAAGAATGTATCTCTTGCAAAAAGTTAAAGGTTGCCGAAGAGGACCTGCTACCCTGACGCGCGGTTCAAACATGGGTATCCTGCCTTATGGGCTCATCTTCATATGATTACTTGGGGGCTTCCTGTTCAAACATAGGTGTATTCACCAAAGAGAACATGGCATTACTACCCTCTTGATGCGGCTATCAAGACAATATTATCATCAGGGGCCAAAGAGAGTTTGTTGCACAGCACGACTCAAACATAGGCACTCGGCGAGCACAGCTCATAAATATATCACATGGGAGCTGATGCTTGCAAAGCGGAGTCATGTCCATTAATCCGGCTATCACGCCACAACAAAGCTTGGGAGCTTCACACCCAAGGAGCCAAAGAGAGTCTTGTTGCTACGCACAACCCAAACATAGGCACCCATTGAGCACAGCTTACAAAGTTACTTGGGGGCTCTTTGTGTAAAGTAACAAAGAGTTTGAAAGGACCCTTGTAATTGGGTATCGACCCACGGCTTGGAAGCCTGGTGTATTCACCTAAAACCCCGGGTTAACCTGCCTTCATCAAGTAAGCCACTCCTATCCAGGTAATCCTGGCATGACCCGCTGAACGTTTGACAGTTACTCTCATTGAGACCCTGAACTTGTCAAAGTTAAAACGACGATTGGTTAGTTGGAGGCCCATCTTAAAAGGCTTTGTCAAATGGTTCAACTCAGCGGCCTGGCAGCCCATGAAAAGCCTCGAATTTGGGCCTGGCAGCCCTCGAAAAGCCTCGACTACAAGTTTTATTTGATTTTGTTTTTTGCAAGATTTTTATTTTTTGATAAATTTTATGTTTAACCGGCGTCTATTGGCCCGGTATGACTATCAGTAATCGATTTAACCCAGTGTTCTTTAACCCGGCTCGACTTTCAACTACAAGTTGTCAGTACATAATCACTTATAATCCGGTGTTTATTGACCCGGGCTGGCTTTGGACTATAAGTTGCCAGTATATATTTGGATTGCGCCATTGGAATTATGCGCTTATAAATCATTGGATATATTATTCAAATAGCCAACATGGCTGGATTTTTATTATGGTTATCAATAACCAGTATTATGATTAAGGTTTTCAAAGTCGCTTTAGCGCAATGGCTATCATATTATCAATAAATATGATTTATTCTACAATTGAAGGAATAGTCCCGAGTTGTTGCAGGCTTACAACCCGGCACTTGGGGGCTACATTATTTAAGTTAAGATTACATCAAATATGCAAGTCTCATGTCGCTGCAAGCATGCACCATGACACTTGGGGGCTAATGCAAAGTCATTCTTTGCTCATTTTATTGAAGACCCGACTCATCACATTATAATGAGCCGGCCCTTGGGGGCTACCAATTTCTCCTGTCAACAATTCAAGGTACAAAGCTTTTTATCCATTATATTGAAGGGTCCACTGTTCAGTTGGTAAAGCACAAGGCTCTTAACCTTGTGGACATGGATTCAAGCCCCATGATGGGGGTTACATCATATGATGTTATTTTCATTGAAGTATATATCAAAGTCCCAGCTCAATATTATCTTACTGAGCCGGCCCTTGGGGGCTACACGTTGCTGTTCAAAGTTTACAAGATTATATTTACGAAGTCCCTGCTCATTATTGCATAATGACCCGACCCTTGGGGGCTACACAGGTTGAAGTTTTTATGAGCATCAGACAATTACAAGTCCCAGGTTGCTACAAGCATGACAACCCGACACTTGGGGGCTACATATGTGGAGTACTCAATTCTGACTAATGATTGAGATGAACAAACTGGATTTCTTCAAGATTGTGATATTTGTATTGAAGCAAGTCTTAAGTTGTTGCTATGCTACCTTCTTAAGACTTGAGGGCTACAAGTGATAGGCATATAAGAGGTATATTTTCAAGCTGGATGTTAACTACAAGTATGGCCCGGTGCTATCAATATTTATAAACCGGTGATCTTGGCAATGATAAACCGACAAGTTCTACGTCCTTAAACCGGCTGAAGATTAGATGAGTATTTCAAGGACCAATATTGTTTTTAAGCATTGGGAGCTAAATCACAGGAGTTATTCTTCAGAAAATATTTTCTATGAGAAACCAATGTCAGCAAGGTGATTATGAAGCTGGCCTATTAAACTGGATTTTCTAGAAGAAGGAAGTGACAAGGACTTCAGCATGATCAGAGTCAGTTTAACATGGATAAATCCAAATTAAACTGGGGGCTAATGTCGGAGATATACCCCGCGGTATGACCTGGCTGGAGTCGTAACCCGGCCGGGACTTGGTAAACCGGCGTTGGTAAACCGGCGACAATTAAGACGGAGAGTCAAGACAGAAGGCTAAGACAGACAGTAAACCGGCTGGTGGTAAACCGGCAGGAGTCAAGTCAGATGATAACCTGACAGGTGTTAAGTCAGTTCTTAAACCGGCAGACAATGTTAAACCGGCAGACAATGTTAAACCGGCAGACAATGTTAAACCGGTAGACAATGTTAAACCGTCAGACCATGTTAAACCGACAGACGTTAAGAAGCCCAGGAAAGGAAGTCAAAATAGTTTAAGTCTTAGTCCGAGATGTACTCTACATGTAACCCGCCCCTTCAACTTATATAAGGAGGGGCAGGGCTCCCCAAAGAGGGACAAGCAAGAAAAAATCTCTAGGGCTAGACACAACTAGAGGAGAGCCGGTTTACGGCGACTCCCGCGTGATGATAATGAGATCTAGCCTCAAACAGCATGTAGGATTTTTACTGGATGATGTTTCCCGGGGCCCAAAGCTGTCTAAACCCTTGTCTTGTGTTGCGTCTCTCGATTCCGCTCAACCCCTCTCAAGCTACCACATAGATGCGTTGGCCTCGCGACTAAGTCCTCACATTTAGGACATCTGATGTGTTAACTCCACGACAGTCATGGAAAGGGGTTAAAAACCATTTGTATAGCACCGACGCGTACCAGTGAATGTTCATAACGTTTGTATCTGCTCCTGCAATAGGTTTGTCATCTAGCGGTGCATCAAGGACATCATTCTTCTGTGCAGCAATGAGTATAATCCTCAGTTCACGGACCCAGTCTGCATCATTGCTACTATCATCTTTCAACTTATTTTTCTCTAGGAACATATCAAAAATAGGGGAGCTATATCGCGAGCTATTGATCTACAACATAGATTTGCAAATACTATAAGGGCTAAGTTCATGATAAATTAAGTTCAATTAATCAAATTACTAATGAACTCCCACTTAAATAAACATCCCTCAAGTTATATAAGTGGTACGTGATCCAAATCAACTAACCCATGTCTGATCATCACGTGAGATGGGGTA
This sequence comes from Triticum dicoccoides, assembly GCF_002162155.2. Lineage (NCBI taxonomy): Eukaryota > Viridiplantae > Streptophyta > Magnoliopsida > Poales > Poaceae > Triticum > Triticum dicoccoides. Next base: position 415,316,882 of record NC_041385.1, read on the forward strand.
GTCATTAATGGTGAAAATCTCTATGCTGATCATATCTACTATATGATTCACATTCGATCTTTCGGCCTCCAGTGTTCCGAGAACATGTCTGTACATGCTAGGCTCATCAAGTTTAACACAAGTATTCAGCATGCGCAAAACTATCTTACACCGGTTCGATGTGAACGTAGAGTCTATCACACCCGATCATCACGTGGTGTCTTGAAACGACGAACTTTCGCAACGGTGCATACTCGGGGAGAACACTTATACTTGAAATTTAGTGAAGGGATCATCTTATAATGCTATTTGGCCATCATCATCTCGTGCTTTCTATCTCCATCTCCAAAGCATCGTCATGATCTCCATCATCACCGGCTCAACACCTTGATCTCCATCGTTGCATCGTGGTCATCTCGCCAACAATTGCTTCTACAACTATTGCTAACGCATAGCGATAAAGTAAAGCAATTACATGGCATTTGCATTTCATACAATAAAGAGACAACCATAAGACTCCTGCCGGTTGCCGATAACTTAAAAAACATGATCATCTCATACAATAACGTATATCACATCATGTCTTGACCATATCACATAACAACATACCCTGCAAAAACAACTTAGACGTCCTCTACTTTGTTCTTGCAAGTTTTACGTGGCTGCAATGGGTTTCTAGCAAGAGTTGTTCTTCCCTACGGAAAATAACACAACAGTGATTTATCAAGTTTGCTGTTTTAACCTTCTTCAAGCACCGGCCGCGGTCAAATTCAATTCAACTAAAGTAGGAGAAACAGACACCCGCCACCCACCTTTATGCAAAAATAGTTGCATGTTAGTCGGTGGAACCGGTCTCATGTGCGTGGACATGTAAGGTTGCTCCGGGCCGCTTCATCCCACAATGCCGCCAAATAAAAATAAGACGTTGGTGGTAAGTAGTTCTTTGTAGACCTATGGGTCCATAGTTAGTATCTAGATGTCTTCCTCTCTCTCTTTATTATCAATACATGCTCTCTTGGAGATCCATATGATCTAAGTCTTTTTGCGGTGTGTTTGTTGGCATCCGATGAACTTTGAGTTTATGATCAGATCTATGTTTTCATCCATGAAAGTTATTTGAGTCTTCTTTGATCTCTTATATGCATGATTGCTTATAGCCTTGTATTTCTCCTCCGACATTTGGGTTTTGTTTGGCCAACTTGATCTATTTATCTTGCAATGGGAAGAGGTGCTTTGTAGTGGGTTCGATCTTACGGTTCTTGATCCCAGTGACAGAAGGGGAACCGACACGTATGTATCATTGCTACTAAGGATAACAAGATGGGATCTATATCTCCGCAATAGATAAATGGATCCCATCTACATAATGTCATCATTCTTATTACATCACTACGTTTTTCCATGAACTTAATACACTAGATGCATGCTGGATAGCGGTCGATGTGTGGAGTAATAGTAGTAGATGCAGGCAGGAGTCGGTCTACTAATCTTGGGCGTGATGCCTATATAATGATCATTGCCTGGATATAGTCATGATTATTTGAAGTTCTTTGAATTGCCCAACAGTAATTGTTTTCCCACCGTTTGTTATTTTTCTCGAGAGAAGCCACTAGTGAAACCTACGGCCCCCGGGTCTCTTTTCATCATATTTGCCTTTGCGATCTATTTTCCTTTGCATTTATTTTTAGATCTATTAAACCAAAAATACAAAAATACCTTGCTGCAATTTATTTGTTCCGCGGTCTATTTACCCTATCTACCACTTTTACCTCACGTTATTTTCCTATCTTGAGGCGCCGTACTCGAAAGGGATTGACAACCCCTTTAACACGTCGGGTTGCGAGTATTTGTTATTCGTGTGCAGGTGTTGTTTACGTAGTGTGAGGAGCTTCTCCTACTGGTTCGATAACCTTGGTCTCATCACTGAGGGAAACACCTACTGTCGCTATACTACATCATCCCTTCCTCTTTGGGGGAAATACCGGCGTAATTCTAGTAGACATGAAAAGGAATTTCTGGCACCATTGTCGGGGAGGATCAAGTCAAGATAGTCTGCCGGGCATGTGCCAATTTCTGGCGCTGTTGTCGGGGAGGATCTTCAACATCAACCAGGTTACGAATCACAAATCTCATCTCCTTGCAATTTACATTATTTGCCATTTGCCTCCCGTTTTCCACTTCCCCAGTTCATAAAAAATGCCATTTTTATTCGCCCTCTTTTTCGTTCGCCATTTTCTCGTCAGATCTCTTATTTGCTTGAACTTGTCACCATGAGTGACTTTGGTATGGCAGAAACAGATGATGGCCTAATTCCTAAAATGGAGTGTACGGGTAATCTGGATGCCAAAACTTTTGTCTTGGGGCAAGGGAATTTTATGGGAAAAGAACATATCCAAGAATTTGACTAAATCTTATGCAGAAGCTATCTCGGCACTTGTTTTGAAGCTTTAAACTAGATTTATTCATACTCATCCTACCTTGCAAAGATTGTTCTATGAGTTGTCCATTATAAAGGATCCTAAAGCTCATCCTACCTTGCAAAGATTGTTCTATGAGTTGCCTATTATAAAGGATCCTAAAGCTAAGAAGTTAGCCACTCTTGTTTTGATGAATGAATTTGACTACATAATATGGGAAGCTAGGGAAATCTTTGATTTTTATGGCATGAATCATGAAAAAACCCGTGCTTGATGAAATTATTTATAATAGTAATTATGATTTAAGACATCTGCTTGGAGATAACCAAATCCTTGATGAGAATATTAAAAGGAAAGTCCTCATTTTCGATATGACCCAACAAGTTTTTAATGATGTTAATCAACACTATTCTTGGATCACTGCCGGAAATCAAAGGGGTTATGATAAAAAGCAACTTGATAGTGCTAAGGTTTCCATGGATAATGTGTTTTATGTCTTATTTACAAAACCTCCCGACACAAATACCTCCAAGGCAAACAAGGATAAGGGTGACAACACTTCGATCCTACGCGTTATGCCTAGATAGGGGCGTAAAATGATAGCGCTTGTTGGGAGGCAACCCAATGAATAAAATTTATTTTTGCTTTTTGCTTTATGTTCTTGAGTGTTAGAACAATTATGCTACTGTTATGATTGTGTTTTTTGTTTTAATTAGTGTTTTGCCAAGCAAGGCCTTTGGGAAGACTTGGGTGAAAGTTTATTTGATCTTGCTGAAAAACAAAAACTTTTGCACTCATCAGATTATTTGTCATTTTGAATAGAAGAGTGATTTTGAGTTGATTCTTTTTGCAGAAGATTAATAGACAAATTCCTCACGTCCAACAATTTATTTCAGAATTTATTTCAGAAACTTTTAATTAGTTACAGAAGTATTTGAAATATTCAGATTGCTACAGACTATTCTGTTTTTGACAGATTCTGTTTTCTTTGCGTTGTGTGCTTGTTTTGATGATTCTATGGTTTTCTTTGATGAGTTTTTGCCATAGAAAAGTTGGAGTACAGTAGATATAATGCAAAAACAAAATAAGAATAGGTTTGCTATAGTACTTATAGTAGTGGTTTGGTTTCTCATACTAACGGATCTCACAAAGGTTTTGTTTGAGTTTTGTGTGATTGAAGTTTTCAAGTTTTGGGTGATCTTACGATGGATGAAGGAATAAGGATTAGCAAAATGCTAAGCTTGGGGATGCCCGAGGCACCCCAAGATAATATCCGAAGAAGTAGCAAGCAACTGAGCTTGGGGATGCCCCCGAGTGGCATCCCCGCTTTCTTCTAACAACCATCGGTATTTTACTTGAAACTATATTTTTATTCATCACATGATATGAGTTTTGCTTGGAGCATCTTGTGTGATATGAGTCTTTGCTTGTTTTGCTTTGTGTTTTGAGTGTCAAATCCTTGCTGGACACACCCTTTTGAGAGAGCCAAAAATTATGCTATACTTGCTCCTACTTCACTTAAGTTTTTAGAGCCATGGATTTGTTCTAGTGCTTCACTTATATCTTTTTGAGCACGGTGTGCTTTATTATTTTTGAAGAAATGCTCTCATGCTTCACTTAGATTTATTTAGGAGTTAGTAAAGTTGTCAGAAATTCTCTCTTGCTTCACTTAGATTATTTTGAGAGAAAGAAAAAAATATGCTCATGATCTTTACTTATATTTGTTTGAGCTTATCAAAAGCAACATATGAAAATAGTCTCAAAGTAATAGATATCCAAGGAGGATATAATAAAAACTTTCATGAAAATCATTGGACAAAATAAACTTGATTCTTAGTAATGGTTTTGAGATATGATGATATGATATGTGAGCCATGCTGATGAGTAATTGTGCTTTAGTAAGAATATTGATGTTAAGGTTTGTGATTCCCTATGCAAGCACGAAAGTCAATAATTATGCAATGAAATTTATATCCTACTTATGGTGCATTATTCGGTGTTACTTATGCTTAATGCTTGGGTACGCGATTTTTCGCTTTTTGGTTGGTCGCTTCTCAATCTTCTGCTAGCCTTCATCTTGCACTAAGTATGATCACTACTTGTGCATACAAACCCTTTAAACTAGTTTTGCCTTATGAGTCCACTATACCTACGTATATGTGGTATTTTCATGTCGTTCTAAGCAAATTTGCATGTGCCATCTCTAATTTTCAAAATAAATTTCTCTTTTGTGTGCTCTACCACTCGCGAGGTGGTGAAGGGTAGCCAATATTTTCCATGCTAGATGTGTTATTCTCATGATGAGTGTTTATTCACTTGTCATTGCACGAGAGTACGGCAAAGGTGTTAGGGATTCCCAGTCCCGAAATGAAAAATGAATTTACTTTATGTTGTCAAATAATAAATTCCTTGGAAAGTGTTGGTATGGAGGGCACCCGTGAATACGGTTAGCCATGGAAAGTGAAAGTAATGGTGAAAAAGGAATCAACTTTATTTTTTGTTTGGGAACCGCCTATGATGTATCTAGCAAGGAAAGTGTTGGGATGCTCCAAGTCGTTTTCGTTGGTGGGAAAAGTATGCCTCTCAAAAATATTTTAATCTCTCAATTTAAGCTTTGAGCACATGCACCTCAACAAATCCCTACTTCCCTCCGCGAAGGGCCAACTAAGGGGCACTATTTGAGCATTGGGTGTACCTAATATTTGAGTCTCCATCTTCTCTTATAAAGCACCAACTAAGGGGCACTATGATCATATTTGAGCATTGGGTGTACCTAATATTTGAGTGTGTTTCATGAATGGATCAATGATTGAGCATGATGGGTTAGGGATAACTTGCTTTAGTGTTGATATTTTGAAAGACATGGTTGCTTGTTGGTATGCTTGAGTATTAAAGTCTTCATGTGAAAACTAGACTATTGCTTTGAATCATATAAAAGTCCATATGTCCATGTTATAAAGAAAAGAAATGTGATGAACATGTCAGGCAGCATTCCACATCAAAAAATCTGTTTTTATCATTTACCTACTCGAGGACGAGCAGGAATTAAGCTTGGGGATGCTGATACGTCTCCAACGTATCTATAATTTTTTATTGTTCCATGTTGTTATGCTATCATTCTTGGATGTTTTACAATCATTTTATATCATTTTTTTGTACTAACCTATTGACATAGTGCCCAGTGCTAGTTGTTGTTTTCTGCATGTTTTTTACATTGCAGGAAATCAATATCAAACGGAGTCCAAATACAGCAAAACTCCTGGAGGATTTTTTTTGGGCCAGAAGACATCTAGTGGGCCCAGGAAGCACCTGGGGGTGGCTCGAGGTGAGCAACACCCACCAGGGCACGCCAGGAGGCCCAGGCGCGCCTTGGTGGGTTGTGCCCACCTCGGGTGCCCCCTGAACCGCCTCTTTGCTCTATAAATACCCCAATATTCCAGAAACCTTAGGGGAGTCGACGAAAATCAATTCCAGCCGCTGCAGAGTCCAGAGCCACCAGATCCAATCTAGACACCGTCATGGAGGGGTTCACCACTTTCGTTGGTGCCTCTCCAATGATGCATGAGTAGTTCTTTGTAGACCTACGGGTACTAGTTAGTAGCTATATGGCTTCCTCTCTCTCTCTCTCTCTCTCTTGATTATCAATATAATGGTCACTTGGAGATCCATATGATGTAAGTCGTTTTGCGGTGTGTTTGTTGGGATCCGATGAACTTTGAGTTTATGATCAGATCTATGTTTTTATCCATGAAAGTTATTTGAGTCTTCTTTGATCTCTTATATGCATGATTGCTTATAGCCTCGTATTTCTTCTCCGATATTTGGGTTTTGTTTGGCCAACTTGATCTATTTATCTTGCAATGGGAAGAGGTGCTTTGTAGTGGGTTCGATCTTACGGTTCTTGATCCCAGTGACAGAAGGGGAACCGACACGTATGTATCATTCCTACTAAGGATACCAAGATGGGATCTATATCTCCGCAATAGATAAACGAACCCCGTCTACATCACATCATCGTTCTTATTGCATTCCTCGGTTTTTCCATGAACTTAATACACTAGATGCATGCTGGATAGCGGTTGATGTGTAGAGTAATAGTAGTAGATGCAGGCAGGAGTCGGTCTACTAATCTTGGACGTGATGCCTATATAATGATCATTGCCTGGATATCGTCATGATTATTTGAAGTTCTATCTATTGCCCAACAGTAATTGTTTTCCCACCGTTTGCTATTTTTCTCAAGAGAAGCCACTAATAAAACCTATGGCCCTCGGGTCTCTTTCCATCATATTTTCCTTTGTGATCTATTTGCCCTTGCCCTTGCATTAAAACAAAAATACAAAAATACCTTGCTGCAATTTATTTCTTCCGCGATCTATTTATCCTATCTACCACTTTTATCTCACGTTATTTGCCTATCTTGAGGCGCCGTACCCGAAAGGGATTGACAACCCGTTTAACACGTTGGGTTGCGAGTATTTGTTATTTGTGTGGAGGTGTTGTTTGCGTGTTGTGAGGAGGTTCTCCTACTAGTTCGATAACCTTGGTCTCATCACTGAGGGAAATACCTATTGTCGCTATACGGCATCATCCCTTCCTCTTTGGGGAAATACCGACATAGTTATAGCAGACATCAAACTCTCAAAATAATATAAGTGAAGCATGAGAGTGCAACTATTTCTTTGAAATATAACCACCGTCGTGCTCTAAAAGATATAAGTGAAGTACTAGAGCAACTGGCTAGCTCAAAAGATACAAGTGAAGCACATAGAGTATTCTAACAAATCACGAATAATGTGTGTCCCTCACAAAAAGGTGTGTCCAACAAAATGATTGTGGAAAACTAAAAGTAAACAAAGCAAAGACCCATATAATACACAACACTCCAAGCAAAAGTCATATCATGTGATGAATAATAATATAGCTCCAAGTAATTTATGGATAGTTGGTAGAAGAAATAGGAGATGCCTTCCGGGGCATCCCCAAGCTTAGAGTCTTGTGTGTCCTTGAATATTACCATGGGGTGCCTCGGGCTCTTGCCACTCCTTATTTCTTCATCCATCATGACCTCACTCAAAACTTGAAAACTTCAGCACACAAAGCTCAACAAAAAACTTGTGAGATCCGTTAGTATAACAAGCAAATCATAAACTTTAGGTATTGTTGTAAACCCATTCATATTTTATTATTTCATAATACCTACTGTATTCTAACTTCACCATGGCTTACCCCCCCCCCCCCGATACAATCCATAGATTCATCAAAACAAGCCAACAATGCAACAAAAACAGAATCTGTCAAAAATAGAACAGTCTGTAATAATTCGAACAATGACCATACTTCTGTAACTCCAAAAAATTTGACAAATAGAAAAGTCAGGAATTTATCACGTTCTAGTGAATCTCAATAGTTCTACTGCTGGGCACAAAAGTATCTGTTTTCTCACAGAATCAAAGCAACTATCATCCAAATCATCCCAAAGGCTTTACTTGGCACAAACACTATTTAAACACAAAAACATAACCATAACAGTAGCATAATTGTGTGCACACCAGAAAAAATAGGAAATAAACAAGCAACAATAAAGATAGCTATTGGGTTGCCTCCCAACAAGCGCTATTGCTTTACGCCCTAGCTAGGCGTAATGCATAGTTTCAAGTGTTGTCATCCTTAGTTTCCAACTCCTCAATCACACATCCATATTTCCTAGGAGTTTCAACAAACAAGTTTTTAATGATCACACTCCTAGGGATAAAGTTGAGAAATTTATTGTCGTAGACGATTTCCTTTATTAAATCAATGAAGTCGAGGTGAACATTTATCATTTTAAGATCTTCGCTTCCATTACTAGATGTGGCACCCATATTCTTGGGAACATACATAAACTTGCAATTCTTACTAGAGGAATCTTTTCAATAGTCTTGACGGAAGAAAAAGCGGAACCCAAATTATTAATAATTTATTCCAACTTATCAATCCTAGCGGGACTTTGCTCTACCCTCTCATTAATTGTTGGTTCCTTTTCTTTTAGAATCTTAAAAGTATTTCCTACCTTTGAACCAAATTGAGTAATGTGATTATGAATCTTTTTATCCAAATTTTCAATATGCTCTATGGTAGGCATTTTATTTTCAATAACGTCTAACTTTTGCATAACATGTTCCAAAGTCAATGTTGTTTCATTAATAAGGATAGGTGGTGATCCCACTAAATATCCCATAGCATTGAAATCATCCGATGGTGACTACTCCAGAAATTCCCCTGGTAATAGTGTCTAGCACAAATCTATACCAAGTAGTAACACCCACATAAAAATTGTGAAGAAGAACAGTAGTAGATTGCTTACGAGATGATTTATTTTGAGCATCACAAATCCTATACCAAGAATCTTTTAGACTCTCCCTCCCCTTTGTTTAAAATTGAAAACCTCATTTTCATGGGTACGTGTAACAAGGGATGACGTAGCCATAACGATAAAACAAGCAAACAAGCAAAAAGGCAAATGGAAAATACTTTTGTGTTTTTGTGAAAATGTTTTACAAGTGGGGGAGATGAAAACGAGAGGCAAATGGCAAACAAAAGTAAATGCAAGGAGATGAATGTTTATGCAATGGTACTTGATAGATGTTGATGATGTCTCCCCGGCAATGGCGCCAGAAATTCTTCCTGCTACTTGTGAGCTGTGTTGGGATTTCCTCGAAGAGGAGAGGATGATGCAGTACAGTAGAGATAAGTATCTCCCTTAGTTAAGAACCAAGGCTGTCAATCCAGCAGGAGAACCACGTAACACCTTGTTAGCAGTACCTACACACAAAATAACAAATACTTGCACCCAACGCAAACAAGGGGTTCTCAATCCCTTGGCGGTTAATTGAAAGGATCAAATCTCGTAGTGATAGATAGATTAACAAAAACACAAAATATAATATAAGTAAATAAATTACATCAATATATTTTTGGATTTTAGTATATGATTAAAATAGACCCAGGGGCCATAGTTTTCACTAGAGGCTTCTCTCTTGAATGTAGCATACAGTGGGTAAACAAATTACTGTTGGGCAGGTGATAGAAAAGTGAATAATTATGACGATATCCAAGGCAATGATCATGTATATAGGCATCATGTCCAAGACAAGTAGACCGACTCCTGCCAGCATCTACTACTATTACTCCACATATCGAGCGCTATCCAGCATACATCTAGAGTACTAACTTCATAAAGAACGAATTAACGCTTAAGCAAGATGACATGATATAGACAAAGTAAACCCAATTAATATGAATAAAACCCATATTTTTATGCTTAATGGCAACAATACAAGTACGTGTCATGTCCCTTTCAATCACTGGGATTGAGCAATGCAAGATCGAACCCATCACAAAGCACCTCTCACATGGCAAGATAAATCGATCTAGTTGGCCAAACCAAATCGATAGATCGGAGAGAAATACAAAGCTATAAAAATCATTCATAAAAGAGTTCAGAGAAGACTCAAATAATATTCATGGATAATCTGATCATAAACCCACAATTCATTGGATCCCAACAAACACACCGCAAAAAGGATTACATCAAATAGATCTCCAAGAATATTGAGGAGAACATTGTATTGAGGATCAAAGAGAGAGAATAAGTCATCTAGCTACTAGCTATGGACCCGTAGGTCTGTGGTAAACTACTCACACATCATCAGAGGGGTAACAAGGTTGATGTAGAGACCCTCCGTGATCGATTACCCCTCCGACAGAGTATTGAAAAAGGTCTCCAAATGGGATCTCCGAAGAACAGAAACTTGCGGTAGTGGAAAAAGTATTTGGGGTGGTTCTCTTATGTATGGGGGATATTTTGGAATTTATAGAGCTAGAATTAGGTCACGAGGTGCCACAAGGGGCCCACAAGCCTCGGGGGTGCTCCCCTGGCGTGTGACTGGCAGGCTTGTCGCTGCCTCGTGGCACTTCAGGTCTTCTCCCGAAGCTTCTATGGTACCCTCTGGTCCAAAAAAATCGTTAAAAAGTTTCGTATCATTTGGACTCCGTTTGTTTCTGAAAATCCATAAACAAGTAAAAAAACAACATGTGGCACTGGGCACTAGGTTAGTAGGTTAGTCCCAAAAATGATATATAATTGCATAATAAACATCCAAGATTGATACTATAATAGCATGGAACAATCAAATGTTATAGATACGTTGGAGACGTATCAATAACAAAGAGCAAGCTAAAGGTACATTAGCTTGTGCTTACTAAATTCATCGACCACATGTCCCTCAAATTGAATGCATTAATAAGGTTGATCAAGTCTTGTTAACAAACTATTTCCGAGTAACATGAAACAGAAGAACCTTGGTATAACACTAAGTTACCTCAACGGGGATATACATCTCCCCAACAATAAGAGTTTTGTATTTCCTTTTGACGGACAGAAGACGGAATTCAAAACCTCCAATAGTGATTGTCATAATTCTTTCAATAGAGTTGATACTATTCACTTGGAGTTGTTTCCTCACAAAATATACCGTATGCTCATTACCATTGACATGAAAAGTAACCTTGTTTTTGTTGCAATCAATAACAACCCTTGTAGTATTCAAAAAGGTCCACCAAGGATAATCGATATGTTGTCGTCCACAGGCATGTCAAGAATAGCAAAGTCCGTTAAGATAGTAACATTTGCAACTACAACGGGCACATCCTCACAAATACCGATAGGTATAGCAGTTGATATATCAGCCATTTGCAAAGATATTAAAGCAGGTGTCAACTTATTCAAATCAAGTCTTCTATATAAAGAGAAAGACATAACACTCACACCGGCTGCTAAATCACATAAAGCAGTTTTGACATAACTTCTTGTAATGGAGCATGGTATAGTGTATTCCTGTTTCTCCTAGCTTCTTAGGTATTCCCACCTTAAAAGAATAATTTGCAAGCATGGTGGAAATTTCATCTTTAGGTATCTTTCTTCTATTAGTGACAATATCTTTCATGTATTTAGCATTTGGAGGCATTTTCAAAATATCCGTCAAGCGTGTGCGCAAAAAGACGGGTCTAAGCATTTCAACAAAGTGTTAAAAATCCTCCTCATCCTTATTTTTCGGAGGTTTAGTAGGAAACGACATGAGTTTTTTAACCCATGATTCTCTTTCTTTACCATGTTTTCTAGCAATGAAATCTCTTTTATCATATCTTTTATTCTTAGGAGGTGGGTTATCAAGATCAACGTCAAGTTCTATTTCTACATCATTATTAGGTTCTTTATCATTATCTGGTTGAGCACTAACATGAACCTCCTCATTATCATTATCACTTGGTGGATGTTTATTACCAGATTGTGTCTCGGCATCAGAAATAGAAACATAATTACTACCTTAGAAGGTTTTTCTACCACAGGTTCACTAGAAACATGCAAATTTCTATCATTTTTCTTTTCCTTTTTTTCTTAGATGAACTAGGTGCATCAATATTAATTCTATGAGAATCTTTCTCAATTCCTTTAGGATAACCTTCAGGATATAGAAGATCTTGGGTCATTTTTTACCCTAATAGCATGATCGGCCATTTTAATATTCATATCATTAAGCAAATCATTTTGTGACTTAGAAACTTGTTCTAACTGGGTATGAACCATGGATGCATGTTTACTTAATCCTATAACATCATTAGCAATTCTGAACATCAAGTCACTCAAACGATCAATCATGATGGCATTACGTTTCAATTGATTGCTAACATACGTATTGAAGCGTTCTTGCTTAACAATGTAATTATCAAATTCGTCTAGGCATTGACTAGCAGATTTATTATAGGAAATATCACATTCATAAAATCTATAAAGATAATTTACCTTTACTACCTATGTAGGGATATCGAGTACATGTACTTATTCATTACGTGGTAAATTCTTGACATCTTCGGATTTAATACCCTTTGCTTTCATGAATTTCTTTGCCTCTTGCATATCTTCTATACTGAGGAATACAATACCTCTCTTCTTAGGAGTTGGCTTAGGTGGTGGTTCAGGAAATGTCCAATCATGGACATTTCCCAATATATTATTCAATAATTCTTCAGCTTGTTCAACAGTTCATTCCCTAAAAACACAACCAACACAACTATCTAGGTAGTCCCTAGAAGCATCAGTTAGTCCATTATAAAAGATATCAAGTATTTCATTTTTCTTAAGAGGATGATCAAGCAAAGCATTAAGTAATTGGAGAAGCCTCCCCCAAGCTTGAGGGAGATTCTCTTCTTCAAATTGCACAAAGTTAATTATTTCCTGTAAGGCAGCTTGTTTCTTATGAGCAGGAAAATAATTTTCACAGAAGTAATAAATCATATCCTCGGGACTACACACAAAACCAGGAGCAAGAGTATTAAACCATTTCTTCGCATCACCCTTTAATGAGAAAGGAAACAACTTAAGAATATAGTAGTAGCGAATTTGGTCCTCATGAACAAATAGGGTGGCTATATTATTCAATTTAGTAAGATGTGTCACAACAGTTTCAGTTTCATAACCATGTGAAAGTGCAACTATCCCTAGGTGGTTTTGGTAATTCCTAACAAAATATATCTCATTGAGCTAATTCTATTTCAAGATAAATATTTCAGGAAAGCTCAATGATTGGCATGGCATGGATGAGAAAAGTGGATCCCTCAGAATGCTAAGGACAAAAGGATTGGCTCAATCTCAAAGCACAAGACTCTACATTTTCTATTTTAGTGATCCAAGATCACATTGAGTCTATAGAAAAAGCCAATACTATCAAGGAGGGATGGGGTGTTGCTTAATGGCTTTCTTCCTCAAAATGCTTAGTGATATGCTCCAAAGCCCTCAACTACTTTCTCATATCCACATATGACCTAAACCAAAAGTCAAACTCGGCCCCACTGATTCTTCCTATCCGGCGCCACCGAGTTCAGATGTCATAGCCACTACCACAAACCCTAGGCAAATCGATCTCACTGATAGGGATCTCGGTCTCACCGAGATGGGATTGTAATCTCTCTGTTTCCCTTCATAATGTTTCGGTCCAACCGAGATGAGCGATCGGTCCCACCGAGATTGCAATCCAAACTCTCTGTTTCCCTTTCGTAATGTTTCGGTCTCACCGAGATGAGCGAATTGGTCCCACTGAGTTTGGCTGACCAACTCTCTGGTTAGCTTATTACCAAAATCGGTCCCACCGATTTTGAGTAATCGGCCTCACCGAGATTACGTTATGCCCTAACCCAATCCATATCGGTCCTACCGAGTTGCATGTCGGTCCCACCGAAAATCCTAACGGTCACATTATTTGCTATATCGATCTGACCGAGTTTGACGATTCGGTCCCATTGAGTTTGGCGAGTTGTGTGTAACAGTTAGATTTTGTGTGGAGGCTATATATACCCCTCCAGCCACTCTTCATTCATGGAGAGAGCCATCAGAACGTGCCTACACTTCCAACATTCAGTTTCTAAGAGAGAACCACCTACTCATGTGTTGAGACCAAGATATTCCATTCCTACCATATGAATCGTGATCTCTAGCCTTCCCCAAGTTGCTTTCCACTCAAATCTTCTTTCCACCAAATCCAAATCATGTGAGAGAGAGAGAGTTGAGTGTTGGGGAGACTATCATTTGAAGTACAAGAGCAAGGAGTTCATCATCAACACACCATTTGTTACTTCTTAGAGAGTGGTGTCTCCTAGATTGGCTAGGTGTCACTTGGGAGCCTCCGACAAGATTGTGGAGTTGAACCAAGGAGTTTGTAAGGGCAAGGAGGTCGCCTACTTCGTGAAGATCTACCCTAGTGAGGCAAGTCCTTCATGGGCGACGGCCATGGTGTGATAGACAAGGTTGCTTCTTCATGGACCCTTCATGGGTGGAGCCCTCCGTGGACTCGCTTAGCCGTTACCCTTCGTGGGTTGAAATCTCCATCAACGTGGATGTACGATAGCACCACCTATCGGAACCACGACAAAAACATCTGTGTCTCCTATTGCGTTTGCACTCTCCAAACCCTTCCCTTTACATTCTTGCAAGTTGCATGCTTTACTTTACGCTGCTCATATACTCTTTGCATGCTTGCTTGAATTGTGTTAAGATTGCTTGAATTGTGCTAAGTTGCTAAAATCTGCCAAGAACTAAAATTGGGTAAAGGATGCTTTCGATCCTACAAGTAGTCTAATCACCCCCCCCCCCCTCTAGACATACTTTTGATCCTACAAGTGGTATCAGAGCCTTGGTTTCCATTTGCTTTCATTTCCATAGCTTTTGGTAGTCATAGCCTTGGTTTCACAACCTAGGAGAGTATGGCATCTAGCAAGGGAAATTACCACCGTAGAGGTCCTTACTTTGATGGTACTAATTTTGCTAGTTGGAAGCATAAGATGAAAATGCATATTCTTGGACATAACCCCGTCATTTGGGCTATTGTGTGTATTGGCTTGCAAGGTGAATTTTTTATGGGAGAGAACCAAACCGTGAAGCTACCGCGGAAGAGTAGAAGATGCTGCAATACAATTCTCAAGCTTGTGATATCCTCTTCAACGGATTGTGCCCCGAAGAATTCAACAAAATCAGCCGTCTTGAGAAAAGGAAATTTGGGATACTTTGATTGATATGCACAAAGGTACCGACTCCATCAAGGAATCCAAGTTGGATGTGCTTCAAAGTCAGCTTGACAAGTTCAAAATGAAGGATGGTGAAGGTGTCGCTGAAATGTACTCTAGGCTTGCACTTATCACAAATGAGATTTCCGGCTTAGGAAGTGAAGAGATGACCGACAAATTCATCATCAAGAAGATCCTAAGAGCTTTGGATGGAAAATATGATACCGTGTGCACATTGATCCAAATGATGCCCAATTATAAAGATCTCAAGCCAACGGAAGTCACTGGAAGAATTGTTGCTCATGAGATGTCACTCAAGGATAAGGAGGAGCTCCACAACAAGTCAAGTGGTGCTTACAAAGCCTCATGTGAAGCTCCCACATCATCAAGTGAGAAACAAACCTTCAATGAAGAATTGAGCCTAATGGTGAAGAACTTCAACAAGTTCTACGAGAGTAGAAGCAAGGAAAGAAGTTCCAAGTCAAGGTCCTACAATGACAAAAGATTTTCTAGTCATGAGCGTAATTGCTACAATTGTGGAAGACCCGGACACTATTCCAATGAGTGTACGGCACCCTACAAAAGAAGATAAGATTCTCCAAAAAGAAGAAGTAGAAGAGAAGAATCACCATCAAGAGAAAGAAGGAGTAGAGATGATCATTATGAACGAAGAACATCCCGGAGAAGCAAGGATTCAGAAAGGAAGGACAAGTCATCAAGGAGCTACACAAAACGAAGACATCAAGCTCATGTTGGTGAATGGGTATCCGGCTCCGACTCCGACAATCACTCCGAGAGAAGCTATCACTCCGACTCCAAATATACTCAAGATGGAGGTGTTGCCGGTCTAGCACTTGTGTCAACCAACTCCTATGACATACTTGAGTCACCAAATGAAGGACTTGGAAGATGCTTCATTGTTAAAGGCCCAAAGGTATCACACCCCGAGTATGATGATTTCAATAGTGATGAAGATGACTTGTTAGGTGATGATGATTTACTTGTTGACAACTCTAGTGAGGAATACTATGATGAAACGTCAATTAATCATGCTAATCAAGATAAAACGAATGAAAATGATAAGGAGAAGGTTGAGCTCCTAACTAAAGAACTAAACACTCTTAAGTTAGCTCATGAAACTATCTTAGGAGATCATCGAGAACTTTTAAGGACTCATGAGAAGTTACGCTTTGAAAAGCTCAATCTTGAGCAAGAGCATGAGTTCTTAAAGGCAATCAATGATGTTCTTCGCAAGAAAAGTTCTTCTTACATTGCCAAGCATTTACTCTTAGCTAATTACATGCCTCAAGTCAAGTCTAGTAACAAGAACAAGAAAGATTCTTCCTCTAGTAGTAACAATAATCATGCTAAATCCAATGTTGTTGCTTCTAGTAGTTCTCTTGATTCCACTAATGATTCTCTTAGCCAAGTTACACTTGAGCAAGAAAATAGCTTATTGAAGGGAATTATAGAGAAAGGTGTTTACAAGAGCCTTGCCGGGAGTAAGCAATTTGAGGAAATTGTACGCAAGCAAGGAAGGCACCGGAAGAACCAAGGTGTTGGTTTTGAACGGAAGTTCAATGCCAATGGAGTTGAGTGGGAAGAAGATCAATACCCCAAGACGAAGTTTGTTCCTCAACAAGAGAAGTATGATCCTACTTCTTTCAAAGGGACACAAGCTCAAGATGATCTTCCACCACAAGACCACAAGCAAAAAGGCAAGGACAAGCTTCAAGAGGAGATTGATGCATTCGAAGAAGCTCCTAAGGCCTTGGTCAAGTGGGTTCCCAAGACTACATCAAGTTCTACTTCATCAAGTACGACTACAACTCCAAGGATTCCCATCAAGATGATGTGGATCCCGAAGAAGAAGAACTAGAGAGTTCTTGAGGGTGACTCCGCCAACATATTTCACTCTTATCATTTTGGCAAGGACAAGTGCAATCAACTTCCATATCTTGCACTAGTTCAAGGAGTCACAAACCCTCTTGTTGGTAAGACAAGGGATAAGGTAACCTAATGCTTTCATAGAAATCATCTTGTGTGTGTGCATCACTCTATGTTAATGGATATCCTTGTTTGTTCCTTGTGGGACTAACCCGTGTACATATTGAAAGTGCAACTCACTCCAGAGGATTGCTCCAAATGATATACATCAACATTGAGCATCCACATCTTCAACACCTACGTGAAGTCATCATCGACAAAACCCAAGGTTAGTTCATCCCTCTTAGGGGGGATCTCACATCTAGGGGGGGCTTTACTCAAAGAATTGAGCCAAAGCAACTCTAATGGTGTGAACACAACAATGCTTTATGTAAAAGTGGTAACCCACTTGTGCTTAAACGATGAGTATGACCTATGATCAAATGTTCCCATTTGACTCCTAAGTCAATATAGTCATATATAGATGACCTAGTCATCGCTAATTGCTTGATAGATGCTAGAAATGGTTGTGCATGCTTTGCCACATATTTCATTTGCCATTTTATTGTGTGAGCATGTTGGTTGCATAATTTACTCATTCGAGGACATCCACTTGTAGCTTTGATTGTTTGGTTTCTTTTCTTTTGCCAAGTGGATGGACAAGAATGCCTAAGAACCTTCTCTAGCTATCTATGTTTTTCTTGTCTCAAACTCTATTCATGCTATATCACAAAGTTTGATCAAGTCAGATTCGAACCACTCTGTGTGAGGATCACTCGGAGTCCCCAATTCATCATAGACTTAAACTTCCAAAATCTCTTTGTGTGTTTCGGTCTGACCGATTCAACCATTTCGGTCATACCGAGATTACTAAGTTGATCTAGGTTTTCAATCTTGGTGCAACCGATTTGAACTTTTAGGTCACACCGAGTTGCAGTAACTGCTTGCAGTTATGCATCTCGGTGCCACCGAGTTGTTCCACACGGTCACACTGACAGGATTAGGCTATATATACCCCCAGGCCAAAATTTGGAAACTTTTCCGAAACTCTTCGCCCGTGCACAGCCTGCTCTGCCTCTTCGGGTCTCCGGATCGTTCTCCTCGTCGCCAGCGACCTCCCGTCGCTGGTCTCCGCCGCTGTCAACGGGATTCTGCTCCGCCGTTGTCGCCGTAGCAAATCCATCGCCGCATTAGGGGTCTGCTGTCAGAGTTTGCATCATGTCAGATCAGAGTGACAGTCAGAAAAAGTCTGAGGAGCAAATTCACATGAGTGAGGGCACTAGTCCCTCTAGCAGTTATGATGAGGGTAGCAGGAGCACACCCAGCAATTTGCCCAAGGCAGCCACCAGGGCCAGAAAGAAGAAGACCTCAGATTCTGAAGATGAGGACTATGTTGCTGTTGAGGATGAGGCCACTTCTAAGAAGAAGGTGCTGAAGAAGGAATATGGCATAGCTGCATCCACTAAGCCAAGAATGCAAAAGAAGGCACCTGCAAGGAGAATTCCCACTTCCAAACCTAGGAAGGTTGCCACTGGTGAAACCATGAAATTCACCATTGAGTCTGATGATGAAGCTGCTGGCCAAGAGAAGAAGAATAAGAAGAGAGTCAGAACTACTACTGCCAAAGTACTTGGCAAGCCCTCCATGAGGAGATACTCTGAAGAAGAAGAAGAAGAAGAAGAAGAAGAAGAAGAAGAAGAAGAAGAAGAAGAAGAAGAAGAAGAAGAAGAGGTTGCTGCACCAGCACCTAAAGCTCAAAAGCTGATGGGAGATGCTATAAGATTAGGGGATGCTCCATCTGAGCCCAAATGTCAGGACCCCGACTCGATGTCACATCGATCTAGCCGGTAACACCTCATATCACTTTGCGGCCTCACGCACGGTATCCCCACGGGTGTCGTCTTACCTTTTCCCGGGACCGTTTGCGCCTTTTTGGCTCACGTATATGATAGTGTCGCTAGCATCCATATGATAAGGAGCCCGGGCTGACATGACTAGTCGTAAACCCAAAGTGGCACAGACTTACAGGGACAGGCATCCATGACCCAGCTTCGAACGTGTCGGTCATCAGCAAGTGGGTCCGGGCTGTAGCACTGGGCTAGCAGGACTCCGGTAAACCGGGCTGTAGCGGGCTAACAGGACTCCGGTACTCAAAGCGTGACATTTCCCGAAGGGACAGACACAGGAACGAAGAAGGACACATGCCGGCCAGCCTAAGTGTTCCAGAGCAGTAGCAAGCTACCATGGCTCAGCGGTAACACTAGGAGACATTTCCCGGTAAGAGAGGCTACTAAAGATAAACAACTAGATAGTCAGATCCCACACATACCAAGCATTTCAATCATACACACAATATGCTCGATATGTGCAAATACAACGAAGCATCACAACATGACTCTACGACACAAGTACTTTATTTAAGGCTCAGTGAGCCATACATAACATACACAAAGGTACGGGTCTCACGACCCAACATACAAGTCATACAGTCATACAAACCAGCAGCGGAAGTAACTTGTCTGAGTACAGACAACTAGTAAAATAAAAGAGGCTTGGAAAGCCTAGCTATACTACGTGGTCCTTCACAAGCTCAGGGTCACCACCTGGGTCTTTAGCCTACTCGTTGATGTCAACGTCTACATAGAACCCACCAGAAGGGGTTGCAGCGTCTTCTGTAAAAATGTAGATTATAGCAACATGAGTACAAAGGTACTCAGCAAGACTTACATCAGATCCTACATACATGCATAGTATCAAGAAGGGTTGGTGGAGTTATTGCAGCAAGCCAGCTTTGACTCTTGGCTAGGCTATCCTACGATACTCCAACTGAAATGGTTTTGCGCACACGAGTCCACTACTCACCAATTCAATACACTACCGAGGATCCACCTCCGTCTTCCTACGGAAGAGCCATCCTCGGCACTCACACTTATCTTGAGGCTTTTAACAGTTTCCATTTACTTGTCTATGAACTGTATAGGCAACCAAGTAGTCCTTTACCGCGGACGCGGCTATTCGAATAGATTATGATAACCCTGCAGGGGTGTACTTCTTCATACATGTTTCCACCACTTAGCGTCTGCACACGACATGTGCTCGGCAGACTTCAAGCGAAAGCCGGCGTGGGTGTAGACCACGACCTACCTAAACACTTAAGCCTCTAGTCCAGGTTTATCGCCTATTCAGGTTCCATCCGCAGGGAGTCCGGCCGAGGTTTCCCATACGGCCCCGAACGATGTGAACAGGGTTCCCGAGATACCTAACGGGTATTCGGTACACCCGGCCACGTACCTACCGCATCACAGCCCACCCCTATGGTCAGCGCTGTGCACGGCCTCCAGTAGGCTACAAACACCAGAAACTACTTGCAACTCCTGGACAGAGAGCTAGGGTGAATAAGAAGTCGAGCGGGGTCATATTTCAGGGCCCAATGCATGGTAGTAGCTGTATCTTAAATCACGCATACAGATCTCAGTGCTTAAGGTCGGCTTCAATGAAACAACCCACCATGTACTCCTACATGGCCTCTCATCGATACCTTTACCAAATCGTGTTCACCACACCACTCTCATTACCGACATAATCATTTCACTCTAGCCCATCACCCAGATGAACCAGACCTGACACGACTCTAAGCATAGCAGGCATAGCAAGGTAGGAACAACACATACATATGGCTCAATCAACTCCTACACATGCTAGTGGGTTTCATCTAGTTACTGTGGCAATGACAGGTCATGCAGAGGAAATGGGTTCAACTACCGTAGCACACAGCAGTTTGAAACGCGTTGTCTTAATGCAGTAAAAGAGAGCAGGAGCGAGAACATGGGATTGTATCGATATGATCAAATGGTTGGTTGCTTGCCTGATGGTTCGATGCACGGATAAGGTTCTTCGTTAGGGTAATCACGGTACTCCTCGGAGGCAGAACCTGTCGCAAAGGACACCGATACACAACCATCACCAAACAATGTGCAACAATATGATGCATGCATGAAACATGGCAATATGAGTGTGTTGGGCTAATGCAACTAAAACCAGAAGGGTTTGAACCAATTTGAATCAAATATTCAAATTTCAAACTCAAACATGGCCTTTTAAAGTGCTTTTCCTTGTTCTGCATTAAACATCAAGTTAACTTGTTTAGTCATGCATGAAAATAGTACAGATGGATAGATTTGATTTTTCTGATCATTTTTCATATATAATTTGTCTGATTTGGAGTTACAGAGTAAAAGTTATGAATTTTTGAAGTTTAAATAATATTCTGGAATTTCCTGATTTAAAATAATTCCAGAAAATCATTATTGCGTCAGCCTGACGTCAGTGTGACGTCAGCAGGTCAACGGAACACGTCAGGGTCAAACCTGACAGTGGGTCCCGCATGTCAGGGTGATTATTTTAATTAATGTTTAATTAAAACTAAACATGTTTAATTAACAGGGCTGGGCCCCACCTGTCATTGACTTAGGGGAGTCAACCAGGGCCCACCCGTGGTCAAAGTCAAAGCCAGCGAATACCAATGCTGTCAGGACCCCGACTCGATGTCACATCGATCTAGCCGGTAACACCTCATATCACTTTGCGTCCTCACGCACGGTATCCCCACGGGTGTCGCCTTACCTTTGCCCGGGACCGTTTGCGCCTTTTGGCTCACGTATATGATAGTGTCGCTAGCATCCATATGATAAGGAGCCCGGGCTGACATGACTAGTCGTAAACCCAAAGTGGCACAGACTTACAGGGACAGGCATCCATGACCCAGCTTCGAACGTGTCGGTCATCAGCAAGTGGGTCCGGGCTGTAGCACTGGGCTAGCAGGACTCCGGTAAACCGGGCTGTAGCGGGCTAACAGGACTCCGGTACTCAATGCGTGACATTTCCCCGAAGGGACAGACACAGGAACGAAGAAGGACACATGCCGGCCAGCCTAAGTGTTCCAGAGTAGTAGCAAGCTACCATGGCTCAGCGGTAACACTAGGAGACATTTCCCGGTAAGAGAGGCTACTAAAGATAAACAACTAGATAGTCAGATCCCACACATACCAAGCATTTCAATCATACACACAATATGCTCGATATGTGCAAATACAACGAAGCATCACAACATGACTCTACGACACAAGTACTTTATTTAAGGCTCAGGGAGCCATACATAACATACACAAAGGTACGGGTCTCACGACCCAACATACAAGTCATACAGTCGTACAAACCAGCAGCGGAAGTACATTGTCTGAGTACAGACAATTAGTAAAATAAAAGAGGCTTGGAAAGCCTAACTATACTACGTGGTCCATCACAAGCTCAGGGTCACCACCTGGGTCCTTAGCCTACTCGTTGATGTCAACGTCTACATAGAACCCATCAGAAGGGGTTGCAGCGTCTTCTGTAAAAAATGTAGATTATAGCAACATGAGTACAAAGGTACTCAGCAAGACTTACATCAGATCCTACATACATGCATATTATCAAGAAGGGTTGGTGGAGTTATTGCAGCAAGCCAGCTTTGACTCTTGGCTAGGCTATCCTACGATCCTTCAACTTGAAATGGTTTTGCGCACACGAGTCCACTACTCACCACTTCAATACACTACCGAGGATCCACCTCCGTCTTCCTACGGAAGAGCCATCCTCGGCACTCACACTTATCTTGAGGCTTTTAGTAGTTTCCATTTACTTGTCTATGAACTGTATAGGCAACCCAGTAGTCCTTTACCGCGGACGCGGCTATTCGAATAGATTATGATAACCCTGCAGGGGTGTACTTCTTCATACATGTTTCCACCACTTAGCGTCTGCACACGACATGTGCTCGGCAGACTTCAAGCGAAAGCCGGCGTGGGTGTAGACCACGACCTACCTAAACACTTAAGCCTCTAGTCCAGGTTTATCGCCTATTCAGGTTCCATCCGCAGGGAGTCCGGCCGAGGTTTCCCATACGGCCCCGAACGATGTGAACAGGGTTCCCGAGATACCTAACGGGTATTCGGTACACCGTGCCACGTACCTACCGCATCACAGCCCACCCCTACGGTCAGCGCTGTCCACGGCCTCCAGTAGGCTACAAACACCAGAAACTACGTGCAACTCCTGGACAGAGGGCTAGGGTGAATAAGAAGTCGAGCGGGGTCATATTTCAGGGCCCAATGCATGGTAGTAGCTGTATCTTAAATCACACATACAGATCTCAGTGCTTAAGGTCGGCTTCAATGAAACAACCCACCATGTACTCCTACATGGCCTCTCATCGATACCTTTACCAAATCGTGTTCACCACACCACTCTCATTACCGACATAATCATTTCACTCTAGCCCATCACCCAGATGAAACAGACCTGACACGACTCTAAGCATAGCAGGCATAGCAAGGTAGGAACAACACATACATATGGCTCAATCAACTCCTACACATGCTAGTGGGTTTCATCTAGTTACTGTGGCAATGACAGGTCATGCAGAGGAAATGGGTTCAACTACCGTAGCACACAGCAGTTTGAAACGCGTTGTCTTAATGCAGTAAAAGAGAGCAGGAGCAAGAACATGGGATTGTATCGATATGATCAAATGGTTGGTTGCTTGCCTGATGGTTCGATGCACTGATACGGTTCTTCGTTAGGGTAATCACGGTACTCCTCGGAGGCAGAACCTGTCGCAAAGGACATCGATACGCAAACATCACCAAACAATGTGCAACAATATGATGCATGCATGAGACATGGCAAGATGAGTGTGTTGGGCTAATGCAACTAAAACCAGAAGGGTTTGAACAAATTTGAATCAAAGATTCAAATTTCAAACTCAAACATGGCCTCTTTAAGTGCTTTTTCTTGTTCTGCTTAAAACATCAATTTAACTTGTTTGATCATGCATGAAAATAGTACAGATGGATAGATTGGATTTTTCTGATCATTTTTCATATATAATTTGTCCAATTTGGAGTTACAGAATAAAAGTTATGAATTTTTGAAGTTTAAATAATATTCTGGAATTTCCTGATTTAAATTAAATCCAGAAATTATAATTATTGCGCCAGCATGACGTCAGCATGACGTCAGTGGTCAACTGCGGCTGTCTAGGGTCAAACCTGACGTGTGGGGTCCACACGTCAGTGACAGGGGGGTTAAACAGGGTTAGTTTAATCCTAATTAGGGATTAGTGGCGCTGGGGCCCACTGGTCAGTGTCAGGGGTTGACTAACAGTGGTTAGCACTAATCCTAATTAGCTACAGGGCTGGGCCCACCTGTCAGGGACTCAGGGGGGGTCCTGCCGTGGTCAAAGTGGGTCAAACCCACCGGCGACGTGACGCCGGCGAGGCCCGAGACGGCGGCGCGATGCGGGATCGCGCTACAGGGCACAGGCGAGGCCGTGCTTGGGCTCGTTGGAGAGCCCTTGCTCCCGCGCGTCGAACGGTGGCCGTGGCTGGGCCTGGGGTGGCCGGAGTCGACGGCGGCGAGCTCGGCTGCGGCCGCTGGAGTTCGGGTGCGGTCGGGATCGGTGTTGCAGGGGGTTTGGGGATGCGTTAGTGCGTGCTGCGTGCTCCTAGTGAGGTGTGGAGCACGATAGTGTGCTCGGTTGGGTGCTACGGTGACCGTGGCCACGACGGCGACATCGCCGGCGGCGTGGAGCTCTCGGCCAAGGTGGGGCTACGGCCTAGAGGTCGGAAGAGGCCAGGGGAGAAGGGGGAAACTATCCGGGGGCTCACCGCGGAGCTGCAGGGATGGTTAGCGGGCTCGGGGACGCGCTGGAGACGACGAATTCGACGGCGATGATGGTCGGAGCCCGAAGAGGGGAACGGCGACGTGGCGGCGATGCAGGGCTTCCGGGGAGCTGTGGAGCGGTGGGGAGGAAGAGGGGGTCGTGGCGGAGCTTCTGAGCTAGTCGGGGGAGCGAGGGGTGGCCGGAGACGGCTGCTGTGGCGAACGGCGGCGATGGTGGTGTTCGGCCGTGTGAGAGAGAGAGCGAGGGAGAGGAGGGAAGAGCCGGGGGAGAGTGAGAGAGAGCAGGGGGGAGGCGTGGCGTCGTCCAGGGCATCGAGGCGAGGAGGGGAGGGCAGGCAGGCAGGGAGAGAGGTGGCGTGGCGCGGTGGCGCGCGCGCGCGCCGGCCATACTCCCCTCCCTCTGTCGGGACGAAGACGACAGAGGAGGGAGGTGGGCTGGGCCGGCTGCTGGCTGGGCCGGCCAGCTGGCTGGGCTGCACAGGGAGGAGCCCACGTAAGCTTCTCCCTTTTATTTTTTTTTCTGTTTTCTAATTTCTGACATTTGTTTTGATTTAAATAATATATTAAATCATTTATTTAACTTATGCCAATTTTTGCAGGAGCTATATATATTATTCCAGAGCTCCTTTATATTTGGCATAATATTTGGACATATATTAATATATATAATTAATATATTTCCAATGCAAATATTTATGCATTAATTCCAAATGCCCAAAATAAATACCTATGAGCTCTTAAAAATATTGGTTTGATTTTTATCTCTGTCCAATATTTTCAGAGGGCAACATGAGCATTTTCTTGGACCCTTTTGGAGAAATTTTTATTTGGGTCATTTCAAAAATGATTCTGAGGGTTTCACAGATCCCCATTTCAAGTTTCTGATGAAAGAGTAAACATGATGCAACACTCTAATGCATGGCTAACTAGGATGTGACAACTCACCCCCACTCAAAAGAATCTCGTCCCGAGATTTGGGTTCCTCCGGGAAGAAGGCAGGATACTCGAGTCGAAGACGATCCTCCCTTTCCCAGGTTGCTTCATCCTCCGAATGGTGCGACCATTGAACTTTGAGAAACTTGATATTATGACGTCGGGTGGTACGTTCGGCCTGATCGAGGATACGAATGGGGTACTCTCGATATGTAAGATTATCTTGGAGATCAAGCGTTTCGTGGTCCACTTCACGGATAGGATCCGAGAAGCAACGCCTGAGTTGAGAAACGTGGAAGACATCGTGGACTCTGGAGAGGTGCGGAGGTAGTTCCAACTGGTAGGCAACTTCTCCTCGTTTGGCAAGAATGCGAAAAGGTCCAATGTAACGAGGAGCCAATTTGCCTTTGATACCGAAACGATGGGTTCCCTTCAGAGGGGTGACCCGAAGATAATCCTTCTCGTCAACCTCGAAAGTCATAGCCTTATGTTTTCGGTCATATTGACTCTTTTGACGAGATTGGGCTGTTTTCAACTTTTCACGAACGATGCGAACTTGTTCTTCTGCTTCCTGAATCATGTCCGGGCCAAAGAATTGTCTTTCCCCGGTCTCTGACCAGTTAAGGGGTGTTCGACACCGTCGTCCATAGAGAACTTCAAAAGGGGCTTTACCCAAGCTAGATTGATAGCTGTTGTTGTAAGCGAATTCGGCAAATGGAAGGCACTTCTCCCAGTCCATTCCGAATGAGATAACAGAGGCTCGAAGCATGTCTTCTAGAATCTGGTTGACGCGTTCCACTTGACCACTCGACTGAGGGTGGAAGGCGGTGCTAAAGGAGAGACGAGTCCCCATAGCATTTTGGAAACTTTCCCAAAATCGAGAGGTGAAAAGACTTCCTCGATCCGAGTTAATTTCCAAAGGAACACCATGGAGAGACACTATTCGGGAGATGTACAAATCTGCCAGCTGACTAGCGGTTATACTCTCACGAACAGGTAAGAAATGGGCTACTTTGGAAAGACGATCGACCACGACGAAAATAGCATCATTCCCTGTCTTGGTCCTGGGAAAACCGGTAATGAAATCCATACCAATTTTATCCCATTTCCATTCAGGAATAGCTAAGGGTTGAAGGGTGCCAGCAGGCTGTTGGTGCTCTGCTTTTACACGACGACAGACGTCGCAATTTGCAATATACTGAGCAATTTCTCTCTTCATCCTAGTCCACCAGAACCTCTGGCGTAGGTCCTGATACATCTTAGTGCTACCGAGATGAATGGTGAGAGGAGATTCATGAGATTCTTTAAGGATCAACTGCCGTAGATGATGGTTCTTGGGAACCACTAGACGGTTCTCAAAGTACACAACACCATGATCATTTGTGGAGAAACAACTAGCACCTCCGCTAGCAATGTTCTCTTTGATTTTAGATATTCCCTTATCTCGCCTTTGGGCAGCGATGATTTGATCCGTAAGAGTAGGTTTTGCTACCAAGGTGGAAAGAAAACCTTGAGGTACAATGTGAAGGTTAAGCTTCCGAAATTCCTCATGGAGGAGAGGTTGACTTTGTTGTAACATCAGGTTGTTACAATAAGATTTACGACTTAGCGCATCAGCCATGACGTTGGCTTTCCCTGGGGTGTAGGTTATTCCTAAGTCGAAGTCTGTGATCAATTCAACCCAACGTCTCTGCCTGAGATTCAAATCCGGTTGGGTGAAAATGTACTTCAGACTTTGGTGATCAGTGAATATTTCGCAACGATTACCGAGGAGGTAATGTCGCCAGGTCTTAAGTGCATAGACTACGGCTGCAAGCTCTAGATCATGAGTAGGATAATTCTCCTCATGTGGGTGCAATTGCCGTGAAGCATAAGCAATTACATGTCGATCTTGCATGAGAATGCAACCTAGTCCTTGTCGCGAGGCGTCGCAGTAGATAACAAAGTCCTTGGAGAAGTCTGGCGGTACCAGCACGGGAGCAGAGGTCAGGCGTCTTTTCAGTTCCTGAAAGCTGTGCTCACATTGTGGAGTCCATTCGAACTTCTTATCTTTCTTGAGGAGTTCGGTTAGAGGTTTGGCAACTTTGGAGAAGTTCTCGACAAAGCGACGACAATAGCTCGCTAAGCCTAGAAAACTCCGAACTTGCTTGACCGATTCAGGTGGAGTCCAATTAAGAACGGCTTGAACTCGCTCAGGGTTAACAGCAATACCTTTACCAGATATTACATGACCTAGATAGGTCACTTCTGACAACCAGAATTCACATTTAGAAAATTTGGCATAAAGGCGATGCTCTCGAAGTTTCTTCAACACTAGCCTCAAATGTTCGGCATGTTCTTCCTCGTTCTTGGAGTAGATGAGTATATCATCGAGGTAAACCACGACGAATTTATCCAAATATTCCATGAAGATTGAGTTCATTAACCGAGAAAAGGTGGCTGGAGCGTTGGTTAAACCGAAGGACATGACGGTGTACTCGTATTGGCCATAACGAGTAACAAAGGCCGTTTTAGGAATGTCCCCGTTTCTGATTTTGATTTGATGGTAGCCCAACCTCAAATCCATCTTGGAGAAGACTGAGGATCCAGCGAGCTGATCATACAGGTCGTTGATCCTGGGAAGTGGATATTTGTTCTTGATTGTGACCAAATTGACAGGTCGGTAATCTACAACCATCCGGTCCGTACCATCCTTCTTCTTGACGAATAGGACGGGGCAAGCCCACGGAGATGAACTAGGGCGGATGAAACCCTTTTTCAAGGACTCATCGAGTTGTTTCTTAAGCTCGGCTAGTTCTAGGGGTGCCATCTTATAAGGTCTTCTAGCAATCGGAACGGTTCCGGGGATGAGGTCGATTACGAACTCAACATCCCTGTCAGGTGGAACACCTGGCAATTCCTCTGGAAAGACATCCGGGAAGTCACGGACTACCGGAATGTCCTCAAGGTCTGGCAAAGGGCTGGCGTTAAGAGAATATAATTGTCGCTTGGCTATTCGGGCCAAGACATTGACTATCTTCCCCGAAGGATGGGTGAGTTGAACAGTCCTAGAGAAGCAATCAATTTGGGCATGATGAGCTGACATCCAGTCCATACCCAGAATGATATTAATATCTGAAGATTTAAGGGCTATCAAAGATGCGAGAAAAACAAGTCTGTCGACTTGGATTTCATTTCCATGGCTTACTCTAGAAGTTTGCCATTTGGATCCCGGAGTTTGAATTACCATAGAGGTTGGCATGTCACAGAATGCAACGTTATGCAAACGAGCATAATTTTCGGATATAAAAGAATGAGAGGCTCCTGTATCGAAAAGAACAGATGCCGGGTGACAATTTACAAGAAGCGTACCGAGAACGACGTTGGGATCCTCTTGAGCTTCTTCGGCAGAGATACAGTTGACATGGCCACGTGAAGCGGTGACCGGTTTGGCGTGAAATATTTTTCCTGTCGGCTTGCCACGGCCAACAGCTTTAGCAGATTGATTGGGGTTGGTCTGGGGACACTCACGCATATAGTGACCAGATTCCCCACACTTGAAACAAGTCACGGAACTGGTACGTGGAGGAGCATTGTTAGTTGGACCCCCATAGGGCTTGGTCGGTGCAGACTGTTGAACAGGGCGAGGCGCCTGGAAAGATGGCCTCGGTGTGAACCTGGGTGGCAGGGCGGTGTTGGGTACCCACACGCGGCGCTTCTGGGGACCAGCACCGGATGAGGAACCCATATCACGGCCATGCTTGCGTGTTGCGTCATAGTCAGTCTGACCAGTTTCAGCACTGATGGCTTTATTGACAAGTTTCTGAAAAGATGTGCACTCATGCAGACGGAGGTCGCGGCGAAGCTCAGGACTAAGTCCCTTACGGAACCTTGCTTGCTTCTTGGCGTCAGTAGAAACTTCCTCGGTTGCATATCGTGCGAGATTACCAAACTCCCTACTGTAAACATCCACAGAAAGTCGGCCTTGGGTGAAATTGCAGAATTCCTCACGTTTACGGTCCATGAGACCCTCCGGAATGTGATGTTCACGGAAAGCCTCGCTGAACTCAGTCCAGGAAGTGACATGGCCCGCTGGGCGCATAGCTCCATAATTCTCCCACCATAGACTGGCGGGGCCTTCAAGATGATATGCAGCAAAGGTGACCTTGTCAGCCTCCGCTACCAGCGCGGAACGCAGTTTGTGAGAGATACTGCGAAGCCAGTCATCAGCGTCGAGAGGCTCGACGGAGTGGTGGAACGTGGGTGGATGTAATTTGATAAAATCACTGAGTGACACCACGTTAGTCCTCTGATGATGTGTTGTGTTCTGTTCAATACGCTCCAACAAACGGTTGGTCTCCCGCTTGTTTCTCTCAGCTTCCATCATAACCTCGGCTAGTGAAGGAGGATGAGGCAGATTTGCATCCCTGACTTCACTGCCTTCGGCCTGCTCTTGAGGAGCAGGGTTAGTGCGCGTGTTGACCATCCTAGGTAAACAAGACAATGAGTTAGTCAGGATGATAATTCCGACATAGGATACATAATGTAAGGAATAACTCGGAATGCAAGATGATCATCCGTACGACATGGTAGATACAGAAACTGCTTCTTTTATTCCATCGTCATACACACCATACAGGGTTTAGTACAAGACCAAACAAAGTACTAATACGGTGAAAAGAGGATTACATCTCATCGGAGGCATCCCAAACTCCTATACATTATTTTTCTACACCTCCGGAAGGAGTACAAACTAGATCATATCCCACGAGTCACGCGGGATGATAGACGACACAGCTAGTGCGAACTAGTGATACTACCGCTAACTCAGACCGATCCGTAGTAGTCCTCGTAGAAGTCGCCTCCATAGCCTGGAAGTTCAACATGATCATCCGGAAACAGACGGTCTCGCGGAGCTTGTGGACCATAGGGGCTAGGATGAGGCCTTGGACCAACAGATGGTGGCCTGCGGGGACCGCGAGGTGGGGTGATGCCTCCTACATCACGCCAAACCATCACGTCCGGCAGAGCAGATCTCACAGGATAGAGATCGCGCATATCTGAATATCCAGCTTGCACCGCCGGTGCGAACCGAGTCAAAGTGGCCCAGTGGTCAGCACGGGTATTGAAGAGCTCTAACCTTAAGGCCCGATTTTCACGGTCCTTATCCTCGAGCATCTCAGCAGTGGTGCGAGTCCGTGAATCCTCCTGAGTGGGGTCAGCATAAATAGCCTGGAGATACCCTTGTGCTCCCGGAAGTGATCCTGGCATATACCGGAAATCAGAGTCCCGAAATAAACCAGATCTGACTCGCATAATGGTCATCATAGAGTAGGCGGCGTCCTGCACAGCCATCTCAACAGTAACCCCGAGTCCATAGGAGCAGTGAAGAGGCTCGGTGGATCCAGGATAAGATGGAAATATCCTGACAGTGCAGAGATACTGGCTTTGATTAAAGTCTCGGAATTGCTCTTCGACCGTGTACTCAGGATACCAGCGGTATCCAGCCTCAGTCATTACCCTGACCAACTTGGCAGTATGGCCGGGTACATCTAGGCATCGAGTCAGGCGAACCACTTGATTGAGGTCGCGAGTGGCCATCTGAAAGCACAATCATAATGCAAAGGCATTAGAATTTCTAGCAAAATTTCGGCAGCATAACAGCTGTAAATGCTCAAAAAGGATTTTGAGACATTTGACAAAGGATTTCGTACACACTCAACATCATCATATCAAAGTTCTGAAACCATTCTAGCAACATAATGTGGTAGTAGAACTGAACTAGGCTTGTAACCATCAAACTTATAAGGTACTACTGATTAGTAACTCGTGATCCTGATAGAGAGAACAGATCCTAATTCCTTAACCCCCGGTGGAAGAATGGACTCACTCGGATCAGAATGTCATAAGATAAAGGAGTAAAAAGAGCCTTACGTTCCAACCCACAAACAATTCCCCTACATATAACTAAAGAATTTCTAGACTCAACATCGACCAGCTTGGCTTGGAGAACCTACAGGCAGTCCGGCTCTGATGCCAACGCTGTCAGGACCCCGACTCGATGTCACATCGATCTAGCCGGTAACACCTCATATCACTTTGCGGCCTCACGCACGGTATCCCCACGGGTGTCGTCTTACCTTTTCCCGGGACCGTTTGCGCCTTTTTGGCTCACGTATATGATAGTGTCGCTAGCATCCATATGATAAGGAGCCCGGGCTGACATGACTAGTCGTAAACCCAAAGTGGCACAGACTTACAGGGACAGGCATCCATGACCCAGCTTCGAACGTGTCGGTCATCAGCAAGTGGGTCCGGGCTGTAGCACTGGGCTAGCAGGACTCCGGTAAACCGGGCTGTAGCGGGCTAACAGGACTCCGGTACTCAAAGCGTGACATTTCCCGAAGGGACAGACACAGGAACGAAAAAGGACACATGCCGGCCAGCCTAAGTGTTCCAGAGCAGTAGCAAGCTACCATGGCTCAGCGGTAACACTAGGAGACATTTCCCGGTAAGAGAGGCTACTAAAGATAAACAACTAGATAGTCAGATCCCACACATACCAAGCATTTCAATCATACACACAATATGCTCGATATGTGCAAATACAATGAAGCATCACAACATGACTCTACGACACAAGTACTTTATTTAAGGCTCAGGGAGCCATACATAACATACACAAAGGTACGGGTCTCACGACCCAACATACAAGTCATACAGTCGTACAAACCAGCAGCGGAAGTACATTGTCTGAGTACAGACAATTAGTAAAATAAAAGAGGCTTGGAAAGCCTAACTATACTACATGGTCCATCACAAGCTCAGGGTCACCACCTGGGTCCTTAGCCTACTCGTTGATGTCAACGTCTACATAGAACCCATCAGAAGGGGTTGCAGCGTCTTCTGTAAAAATGTAGATTATAGCAACATGAGTACAAAGGTACTCAGCAAGACTTACATCAGATCCTACATACATGCATATTATCAAGAAGGGTTGGTGGAGTTATTGCAGCAAGCCAGCTTTGACTCTTGGCTAGGCTATCCTACGATCCTTCAACTTGAAATGGTTTTGCGCACACGAGTCCACTACTCACCACTTCAATACACTACCGAGGATCCACCTCCGTCTTCCTACGGAAGAGCCATCCTCGGCACTCACACTTATCTTGAGGCTTTTAGTAGTTTCCATTTACTTGTCTATGAACTGTATAGGCAACCCAGTAGTCCTTTACCGCGGACGCGGCTATTCGAATAGATTATGATACCCTGCAGGGGTGTACTTCTTCATACATGTTTCCACCACTTAGCGTCTGCACACGACATGTGCTCGGCAGACTTCAAGCGAAAGCCGACGTGGGTGTAGACCACGACCTACCTAAACACTTAAGCCTCTAGTCCAGGTTTATCGCCTATTCAGGTTCCATCCGCAGGGAGTCCGGCCGAGGTTTCCCATACGGCCCCGAACGATGTGAACAGGGTTCCCGAGATACCTAACGGGTATTCGGTACACCGTGCCACGTACCTACCGCATCACAGCCCACCCCTACGGTCAGCGCTGTCCACGGCCTCCAGTAGGCTACAAACACCAGAAACTACGTGCAACTCCTGGACAGAGGGCTAGGGTGAATAAGAAGTCGAGCGGGGTCATATTTCAGGGCCCAATGCATGGTAGTAGCTGTATCTTAAATCACACATACAGATCTCAGTGCTTAAGGTCGGCTTCAATGAAACAACCCACCATGTACTCCTACATGGCCTCTCATCGATACCTTTACCAAATCGTGTTCACCACACCACTCTCATTACTGACATAATCATTTCACTCTAGCCCATCACCCAGATGAACCAGACCTGACACGACTCTAAGCATAGCAGGCATAGCAAGGTAGGAACAACACATGCATATGGCTCAAACAACTCCTACACATGCTAGTGGGTTTCATCTAGTTACTGTGGCAATGACAGGTCATGCAGAGGAAATGGGTTCAACTACCGTAGCACACAGCAGTTTGAAACGCGTTGTCTTAATGCAGTAAAAGAGAGCAGGAGCGAGAACATGGGATTGTATCGATATGATCAAATGGTTGGTTGCTTGCCTGATGGTTCGATGCACTGATACGGTTCTTCGTTAGGGTAATCACGGTACTCCTCGGAGGCAGAACCTGTCGCAAAGGACACCGATACACAACCATCTTCAAACAATGTGCAACAATATGATGCATGCATGAAACATGGCAATATGAGTGTGTTGGGCTAATGCAACTAAAACCAGAAGGGTTTGAGCAAATTTGAATCAAGGATTCAAATTTCAAATTCAAATATGGCCTTTTAAGGTGCTTTTCCTTGTTCTGCTTAAAACATCAATTTAACTTGTTTGATCATGCATGAAAATAGTACAGATGGATAGATTGGATTTTTCTGATCATTTTTCATATATAATTTGTCCAATTTGGAGTTACAGAATAAAAGTTATGAATTTTTGAAGTTTAAATAATATTCTGGAATTTCCTGATTTAAATTAAATCCAGAAAACCAATTACTGCGTCAGCCTGACGTCAGTGTGACGTCAGCAGGTCAACGGAACAGGTCTGGGTCAAACCTGACAGTGGGTCCCGCATGTCAGGGTGATTATACGCTGTCAGGACCCCGACTCGATGTCACATCGATCTAGCCGGTAACACCTCATATCACTTTGCGGCCTCACGCACGGTATCCTCACGGGTGTCGCCTTACCTTTGCCCGGGACCGTTTGCGCCTTTTGGCTCACGTATATGATAGTGTCGCTAGCATCCATATGATAAAGAGCCCGGGCTGACATGACTAGTCGTAAACCCAAAGTGGCACAGACTTACAGGGATAGGCATCCATGACCCAGCTTCGAACGTGTCGGTCATCAGCAAGTGGGTCCGGGCTGTAGCACTGGGCTAGCAGGACTCCGGTAAACCGGGCTGTAGCGGGCTAACAGGACTCCGGTACTCAAAGCGTGACATTTCCCCGAAGGGACAGACACAGGAACGAAGAAGGACACATGCCGGCCAGCCTAGGTGTTCCAGAGCAGTAGCAAGCTACCATGGCTCAGCGGTAACACTAGGAGACATTTCCCGGTAAGAGAGGCTACTAAAGATAAACAACTAGATAGTCAGATCCCACACATACCAAGCATTTCAATCATACACACAATATGCTCGATATGTGCAAATACAACGAAGCATCACAACATGACTCTACGATACAAGTACTTTATTTAAGGCTCAGGGAGCCATACATAACATACACACAGGTACGGGTCTCACGACCCAACATACAAGTCATACAGTCATACAAACCAGCAGCGGAGGTAACTTGTCTGAGTACAGACAACTAATAAAATAAAAGAGGCTCGGAAAGCCTAGCTATACTACGTGGTCCTTCACAAGCTCCGGGTCACCACCTGGGTCTTTAGCCTACTCGTTGATGTCAACGTCTACATAGAACCCATCAGAAGGGGTTGCAGCGTCTTCTGTAAAAAATGTAAATTATAGCAACATGGGTACAAAGGTACTCAGC
Source organism: Triticum dicoccoides (assembly GCF_002162155.2). NCBI lineage: Eukaryota > Viridiplantae > Streptophyta > Magnoliopsida > Poales > Poaceae > Triticum > Triticum dicoccoides. Next base: position 415,351,984 of record NC_041385.1, read on the forward strand.
AAGACTTACATCAGATCCTACATACATGCATATTATCAAGAAGGGTTGGTGGAGTTATTGCAGCAAGCCAGCTTTGACTCTTGGCTAGGCTATCCTACGATACTCCAACTTGAAATGGTTTTGCGCACACGAGTCCACTACTCACCACTTCAATACACTACCGAGGATCCACCTCCGTCTTCCTACGGAAGAGCCATCCTCGGCACTCACACTTATCTTGAGGCTTTTAACAGTTTCCATTTACTTGTCTATGAACTGTATAGGCAACCAAGTAGTCCTTTACCGCGGACGCGGCTATTCGAATAGATTATGATAACCCTGCAGGGGTGTACTTCTTCATACATGTTTCCACCACTTAGCGTCTGCACACGACATGTGCTCGGCAGACTTCAAGCGAAAGCCGACGTGGGTGTAGACCACGACCTACCTAACCACTTAAGCCTCTAGTCCAGGTTTATCGCCTATTCAGGTTCCATCCGCAGGGAGTCCGGCCGAGGTTTCCCATACGGCCCCGAACGATGTGAACAGGGTTCCCGAGATACCTAACGGGTATTCGGTACACCGTGCCACGTACCTACCGCATCACAGCCCACCCCTACGGTCAGCGCTGTCCACGGCCTCCAGTAGGCTACAAACACCAGAAACTACGTGCAACTCCTGGACAGAGGGCTAGGGTGAATAAGAAGTCGAGCGGGGTCATATTTCAGGGCCCAATGCATGGTAGTAGCTGTATCTTAAATCACACATACAGATCTCAGTGCTTAAGGTCGGCTTCAATGAAACAACCCACCATGTACTCCTACATGGCCTCTCATCGATACCTTTACCAAATCGTGTTCACCACACCACTCTCATTACTGACATAATCATTTCACTCTAGCCCATCACCCAGATGAACCAGACCTGACACGACTCTAAGCATAGCAGGCATAGCAAGGTAGGAACAACACATGCATATGGCTCAAACAACTCCTACACATGCTAGTGGGTTTCATCTAGTTACTGTGGCAATGACAGGTCATGCAGAGGAAATGGGTTCAACTACCGTAGCACACAGCAGTTTGAAACGCGTTGTCTTAATGCAGTAAAAGAGAGCAGGAGCGAGAACATGGGATTGTATCGATATGATCAAATGGTTGGTTGCTTGCCTGATGGTTCGATGCACTGATACGGTTCTTCGTTAGGGTAATCACGGTACTCCTCGGAGGCAGAACCTGTCGCAAAGGACACCGATACACAACCATCTTCAAACAATGTGCAACAATATGATGCATGCATGAAACATGGCAATATGAGTGTGTTGGGCTAATGCAACTAAAACCAGAAGGGTTTGAGCAAATTTGAATCAAGGATTCAAATTTCAAATTCAAATATGGCCTTTTAAGGTGCTTTTCCTTGTTCTGCTTAAAACATCAATTTAACTTGTTTGATCATGCATGAAAATAGTACAGATGGATAGATTGGATTTTTCTGATCATTTTTCATATATAATTTGTCCAATTTGGAGTTACAGAATAAAAGTTATGAATTTTTGAAGTTTAAATAATATTCTGGAATTTCCTGATTTAAATTAAATCCAGAAAACCAATTACTGCGTCAGCCTGACGTCAGTGTGACGTCAGCAGGTCAACGGAACAGGTCTGGGTCAAACCTGACAGTGGGTCCCGCATGTCAGGGTGATTATACGCTGTCAGGACCCCGACTCGATGTCACATCGATCTAGCCGGTAACACCTCATATCACTTTGCGGCCTCACGCACGGTATCCTCACGGGTGTCGCCTTACCTTTGCCCGGGACCGTTTGCGCCTTTTGGCTCACGTATATGATAGTGTCGCTAGCATCCATATGATAAAGAGCCCGGGCTGACATGACTAGTCGTAAACCCAAAGTGGCACAGACTTACAGGGATAGGCATCCATGACCCAGCTTCGAACGTGTCGGTCATCAGCAAGTGGGTCCGGGCTGTAGCACTGGGCTAGCAGGACTCCGGTAAACCGGGCTGTAGCGGGCTAACAGGACTCCGGTACTCAAAGCGTGACATTTCCCCGAAGGGACAGACACAGGAACGAAGAAGGACACATGCCGGCCAGCCTAGGTGTTCCAGAGCAGTAGCAAGCTACCATGGCTCAGCGGTAACACTAGGAGACATTTCCCGGTAAGAGAGGCTACTAAAGATAAACAACTAGATAGTCAGATCCCACACATACCAAGCATTTCAATCATACACACAATATGCTCGATATGTGCAAATACAACGAAGCATCACAACATGACTCTACGACACAAGTACTTTATTTAAGGCTCAGGGAGCCATACATAACATACACAAAGGTACGGGTCTCACGACCCAACATACAAGTCATACAGTCATACAAACCAGCAGCGGAAGTAACTTGTCTGAGTACAGACAATTAGTAAAATAAAAGAGGCTTGGAAAGCCTAGCTATACTACGTGGTCCTTCACAAGCTCAGGGTCACCACCTGGGTCTTTAGCCTACTCGTTGATGTCAACGTCTACATAGAAACCATCAGAAGGGGTTGCAGCGTCTTCTGTAAAAATGTAGATTATAGCAACATGAGTACAAAGGTACTCAGCAAGACTTACATCAGATCCTACATACATGCATGTTATCAAGAAGGGTTGGTGGAGTTATTGCAGCAAGCCAGCTTTGACTCTTGGCTAGGCTATCCTACGAGTCCACTACTCACCAATTCAATACACTACCGAGGATCCGCCTCCGTCTTCCTACGGGAGAGCCATCCTCGGCACTCACACTTATCTTGAGGCTTTTAGTAGTTTCCATTTACTTGTCTATGAACTGTATAGGCAACCAAGTAGTCCTTTACCGCGGACGCGGCTATTCGAATAGATTATGATAACCCTGCAGGGGTGTACTTCTTCATACATGTTTCCACCACTTAGCGTCTGCACACGACATGTGCTCGGCAGACTTCAAGCGAAAGCCGACGTGGGTGTAGACCACGACCTACCTAAACACTTAAGCCTCTAGTCCAGGTTTATCGCCTATTCAGGTTCCATCCGCAGGGAGTCCGGCCGAGGTTTCCCATACGGCCCCGAACGATGTGAACAGGGTTCCCGTGATACCTAACGGGTATTCGGTACACCGTGCCACGTACCTACCGCATCACAGCCCACCCCTACGGTCAGCGCTGTCCACGGCCTCCAGTAGGCTACAAACACCAGAAACTACTTGCAACTCCTGGACAGAGAGCTAGGGTGAATAAGAAGTCGAGCGGGGTCATATTTCAGGGCCCAATGCATGGTAGTAGCTGTATCTTAAATCACACATACAGATCTCAGTGCTTAAGGTCGGCTTCAATGAAACAACCCACCATGTACTTCTACATGGCCTCTCATCGATACCTTTACCAAATCGTGTTCACCACACCACTCTCATTACCGACATAATCATTTCACTCTAGCCCATCACCCAGATGAACCAGACCTGACACGACTCTAAGCATAGCAGGCATAGCAAGGTAGGAACAACACATACATATGGCTCAATCAACTCCTACACATGCTAGTGGGTTTCATCTAGTTACTGTGGCAATGACAGGTCATGCAGAGGAAATGGGTTCAACTACCGTAGCACACAGCAGTTTGAAACGCGTTGTCTTAATGCAGTAAAAGAGAGCAGGAGCGAGAACATGGGATTGTATCGATATGATCAAATGGTTGGTTGCTTGCCTGATGGTTCGATGCACTGATATGGTTCTTCGTTAGGGTAATCACGGTACTCCTCGGAGGCAGAACCTGTCGCAAAGGACATCGATACGCAAACATCACCAAACAATGTGCAACAATATGATGCATGCATGAGACATGGCAAGATGAGTGTGTTGGGCTAATGCAACTAAAACCAGAAGGGTTTGAACAAATTTGAATCAAAGATTCAAATTTCAAACTCAAACATGGCCTCTTTAAGTGCTTTTTCTTATTCTGCTTAAAACATCAATTTAACTTGTTTGATCATGCATGAAAATAGTACAGATGGATAGATTGGATTTTTCTGATCATTTTTCATATATAATTTGTCCAATTTGGAGTTACAGAATAAAAGTTATGAATTTTTGAAGTTTAAATAATATTCTGGAATTTCCTGATTTAAATTAAATCCAGAAATTATAATTATTGCGCCAGCATGACGTCAGCATGACGTCAGTGGTCAACTGCGGCTGTCTGGGGTCAAACCTGACGTGTGGGGTCGACACGTCAGTGACAGGGGGGTTAAACAGGGTTAGTTTAATCCTAATTAGGGATTAGTGGCGCTGGGGCCCACTGGTCAGTGTCAGGGGTTGACTAACAGTGGTTAGCACTAATCCTAATTAGCTACAGGGCTGGGCCCACCTGTCAGGGACTCAGGGGGGGGGTCCTGCCGTGGTCAAAGTGGGTCAAACCCACCGGCGACGTGACGCCGGCGAGGCCCGAGACGGCGGCGCGACGCGGGATCGCGCTACAGGGCACGGGCGAGGCCGTGCTTGGGCTCGTTGGAGAGCCCTTGCTCCCGCGCGTCGAACGGTGGCCGTGGCTGGGCCTGGGGTGGCCGGAGTCGACGGCGGCGAGCTCGGCTGCGGCCGCCGGAGTTCGGGTGCGGTCGGGATCGGTGTTGCAGGGGGTTTGGGGAGGCGTTAGTGCGTGCTGCGTGCTCCTGGTGAGGTGTGGAGCACGATAGTGTGCTCGGTTGGGTGCTACGGTGACCGTGGCCACGACGGCGACATCGCCGGCAGCGTGGAGCTCTCGGCCAAGGTGGGGCTACGGCCTAGAGGTCGGAAGAGGCCAGGGGAGAAGGGGGAAACGATCCGGGGGCTCACCGCGGAGCTGCAGGGATGGTTAGCAGGCTCGGGGACGCGCTGGAGACGACGAATTCGACGGCGACGATGGTCGGAGCCCGAAGAGGGGAACAGCGACGTGGCGGCGATGCAGGGCTTCCGGGGAGCTGTGGAGCGGTGGGGAGGAAGAGGGGGTCGTGGCGGAGCTTCTGAGCTAGTCGGGGGAGCGAGGGGTGGCCGGAGACGGCTGCTGTGGCGAACGGCGGCGACGGTGGTGTTCGGCCGTGTGAGAGAGAGAGCGAGGGAGAGGAGGGAAGAGCCGGGGGAGAGTGAGAGAGAGCAGGGGGGAGGCGTGGCGTCGTCCAGGGCATCGAGGCGAGGAGGGGAGGGCAGGCAGGCAGGGAGAGAGGTGGCGTGGCGCGGTGGCGCGCGCGCGCGCCGGCCACACTCCCCTCCCTCTGTCGGGACGAAGACGACAGAGGAGGGAGGTGGGCTGGGCCGGCTGCTGGCTGGGCCGGCCAGCTGGCTGGGCTGCACAGGGAGGAGCCCAGGTAAGCTTCTCCCTTTTATTTTTTTTTCTGTTTTCTAATTTCTGACATTTGTTTTGATTTAAATAATATATTAAATCATTTATTTAACTTATGCCAATTTTTGCAGGAGCTATATATATTATTCCAGAGCTCCTTTATATTTGGCATAATATTTGGACATATATTAATATATATAATTAATATATTTCCAATGCAAATATTTATGCATTAATTCCAAATGCCCAAAATAAATACCTATGAGCTCTTAAAAATATTGGTTTGATTTTTATCTCTGTCCAATATTTTCAGAGAGCAACATGAGCATTTTCTTGGACCCTTTTGGAGAAATTTTTATTTGGGTCATTTCAAAAATGATTCTGAGGGTTTCACAGATCCCCATTTCAAGTTTCTGATGAAAGAGTAAACATGATGCAACACTCTAATGCATGGCTAACTAGGATGTGACACCAAAGATGCTCCCAAGGTTGCTGACCCTAAGCCCAAGTCTGCACCCAAGAGGAACACCAGGAGTATTCCAGCTGAAGAGAAGAACAAGGCCCCAGTGCCTGAAGCTGCTGAAGAAGAAGATGAAGATTCACTTGTATTGAGAAAGTTGAAGCCCAAGATCCCAGATCATAATGATGCTCATCCAGTTGCAGAGGATATGAAGCTCAGGAAGGATGCTGGTCTAAGACTCTGGAGACAGACTGATCCCTATGCTGTCAGAAGAAGAACTACAGTGGACTACAGGTTCCACACTAAGGAACAACAAGATTTCTATGAGACAGGTTCCACACTAAGGAACTACTCAGGTCGGTGCCACCCGAGCCTCTCCCGCTCGCCACCTGCCCACTGGAGCAGCGCGAGCTCATCCACAACGTGTCCCCTAGTGCTCGTCGCCGCCACGTCGGCCCAACTACAGAATGGCGGTCGCCGGCATTCTTATCCACGGCCGTCGCCGGAACCGCCATTGCCCGCCTATTTAAGAGGCCCCCGAGCATGTTCCGTTCCCCAGGCAGCCTCAAATCACCCCCCCTAGTTTCCCCGTGGCAGCCAACCGAACCGGGGAGGTCTTCTTCTCCATCTCCGGCAACCGCAGCCGCCGCCACTATCCCGGCCATTCCGGCGCCACCAGGGCCTCCCCCTCTCCACTCTCTTCACCAAGAGCTTCCTCTCCCTCTCATGAGTCCATCCCCCTACTCAATTTCGATCAGGACTCGCCGCGGGCGAAAACCCACTCTGCCCGACAGCCACTGTCCGCTGCGGAGCTCGCCGCCGGCAGCTCCGTCCACCCCAGAGACCAAAGCGACCACCGGAGTGACCACCTCGGTCCCCTGAGCCCGCGGGTGACCTCTGTTTCTCGAACGGTGCCGCCGTTCACCGGCGAGCGTCGCCGGAGTTCCGCCCCCTCTCGGGCAGAGGAAGAGGAGGGAAGGTGGACTAGTCAAACCTGACTAGTGGGCCCCTGGACCCACTCTCAGTGACCCACGCGTCGTCCATGCTGGAGTAAGTGGAAGCGTAAATCCAAAATACGCCTTCAACGTGGTCAGTAATCGAAATGTTTTTCTTTTTCTGTTTATTTTTTAAAACAGATTTTGACCACAACTTTGACTGCCTATAACTTTTTAATTATAACTCCAAATGAGTTGATTCCTTTTCCTACCTCCCTCAAATTTTGTCCAGTTTATTTTAAGATTTATTTCAAAAAATTAGACAACTTTTTGGTACTATTTTTGGAACTATATATTGATTCAAAAATAGTTTAAATAGGATTTTGGAGAGAGGAGGAAGCTTTCAAAAGTTTTGGGGTGCACCTTGCCTCCCCACAACTTGAAGGCAAGCATTCTGAACCCTGGCATAATATTTTTGGTGTGTTAGTTGACACGATTATAACACCACCTTATTTCGGAGAGCTTGTTATTTCATGTGGTGATACGATCATTTGCATGAATGCATATTAGTGATTTCCTTGCTGTTGGAAATGAATATACTTGTGATGGTAGTCATCCTCATGTGCCTTGCATGCATGCCGAAAAGGAATCCGGGAAAGCCTCTGCCTTGGGTAGGCGTGAGCTTGTCGCCGGTCTCCGTCGGGACAGTTATGTCCGATATGGCATAGTAAGGTGTAATGAGTGGTGATTTTGTTGGTTGAAATATATTTGTTATACATGTCATGCAGGGAAATTATAAACCTTCTGAGTCGACCGTAGATCGAGTCTTGTTCCAGTAACCCCCATACTTGTCTCGTACTACCACTTGTCCCTGCCGCAGGTAGGGTACGGTTCAGTAATTTGTCAACCCCTTTCTAGCACACACCGTACAGAGGGGCCGGGATGAGGGTACCATGGCCATGGATTAAAGCCAATCATCCGGTCAGGGGGCATGGGTGTTTCGGTTGTAGCCGAGGGGGTAGCTTCCCCAGTTTGCGCGCGGTATAAATTTTGTGATCCCATGCTAATCGAGGTTGTAGCCTCCCCACTTAGAGTTTTGCTTAATGAGTGTCGTGGGTGATTCCAGACACCGATAAGTCAAGCTGGTGTGTGCAGTTGGGTGTGTTGTCAACTGAAAGACCGTGAGCGGAATTAGTCTGGATGAACTAACAAAATCTGTTACTCGCGGGTAAAGAGTACACCCTCTGCAGAGATTAAATCTATTCGAATAGCCATGTGCATGGTTAAGGACTACAGTCTGGGTGGGTCAAGTGTCGGTCTTAGTGTCGGTCTTCGGAGGAGAAATTGTTTAATCAGAACATGGATCATGGCTTGTGACTTGTGCTGACTATGATGATTATGATTATTATTATTATGGACTAATCCATTATATTATTAAGTATCCCTGGGACAGTTCCACCTCCTGGATAGTCATTGTGATTATTTACTTTATAAGCCCTTTATGTGGTGTCGCTGAGACGCCCGACTATGGCATTGCTTGTTATTTATTTATTTTATAAGCCCTTTATGTGGTGTCGCTGAGACGCCCGACTGTGGCATGCTTATTAATCATATACTTTATAAGCCCTTTATGTGGTGTCGCTGAGACGCCCGACTGTGGCATTGCTTGTTATTTATTTATTTTATAAGCCCTTTATGTGGTGTCGCTGAGACGCGCGACTGTGGCATGCTTATTAATCATATACTTTATAAGCCCTTTATGTGGTGTCGCTGAGACGCCCGACTGTGGCATTGCTTATTATTTATTTATTTTATAAGCCCTTTATGTGGTGTCGCTGAGATGCCCGACTATGGCATGCTTATTAATCATATACTTTATAAGCCCTTTATGTGCTGTCACACAGACGCCCGACTGCGGCATTTTATTTCCACTCCATTATTACATATTCATGTTGCATATAAATAACCTACTTGCATGCATAAAAGATTTTTATTTATGACTGACGATGTGATCATAGAATATTTCAGTGCATGATTATCATTGTATATTATCCCAGTGTTCATAATGTTTGCGAGTACATTCAAAGTACTCACTGGCTTGTCCCTGGCTATTGTCTTGGCCAGATTTCTTGCTTGGAGAGGAGCTTGCGACGACAGCCCCGGAAACTAAGCAACGGTGATAGCAGCCTCGCGAAGATAGGAGTTAACCTGGTCAGCTATTCCTGTGGGAAATGGAGTCCCATAGACACTAATGATTCACAGACCGCTTCCGCCATCAACCACTAGAAACCATTTGTTGTACTCATAGGCCAGAATGGTCTTGTACTGCATATTTTGTATTTTGCTTGGAACTTCTGTATCAAGTTGGTGCCTCATCAGCTAACAATAATCCTGGGGCTGGTGAGCACAACGGCCATTTTCTAGAAATTAGTACCCAGAAAACCGGTCGTGACACAAAGTAAAACAATTACATGGCGATTGCATTGCATACAATAAAGCAACAACCATATGGCTCCTGCCAGTTGCTGATAACTTTGTTACAAAACATGATCATCTCATACAACAATTTATATCACATCATGTCTTGACCATATCACATCACAGCAAGCCCTGCAAAAACAAGTTAGACGTCCTCTACTTTGTTGTTGCAAGTTTTATGTGGCTGCTACGGGCTTCTAGCAAGAACCGTTCTTACCTACGCATCAAAACCACAACGATTTTTTGTCAAGTGTGTTGTTTTAACCTTCAACAACGACCGGCCGTAGTCAAACTCGATTCAACTAAAGTTGGAGAAACATACACCCGCCAGCCACCTATGTGCAAAAGAACGTCGATAGAACCAGTCTCATGACCGCGGTCATGTAATGTCGGTCCGGGCCGCTTCATCCAACAATACTGCCGAATCAAAGTAAGATGTTGGTGGTAAGCAGTATGACTATTATCTCCCACAACTCTTTGTGTTCTAATGGTGCATAAAACATCTACGCATAGACCTGGCTCGGATGCCACTGTTGGGGAACGTGGTAATTTCAAAAAAAAATCCTACGATTACGCAAGATCTATCTAGGAGATGCATAGCAACGGGAGGGGAGAGTGTGTCCACGTACCCTCGTAGACCGAAAGCGGAAGCGTTTAGTAACGCGGTTGATGTAGTCGAACTTCTTCGCGATCCAACCGATCCAAGTACCGAACGTACGGCACCTCCACGTTGAGCACACGTTCAGCTCGATGACGTCCCTCGTGCTCTTGATACAGTTGAGAACGAGGGTGAGTTCCATCACGACGGCATGGCGACAGTGATGATGATGCTACCGACGCAGGGCTTCGCCTAAGCACTACAATGGTATGGTCAAGGTGTGTAACTGTGGAGGGGGCACCGCACACGGTTAAGAGAAACTTGTGTGTTCTAGGGTGCCCCCCTGCCCTCGTATATAAAGGAGGGAGGGGGAGGCCGGCCGGCCCTAGGGGGCGCACCTAAGAGGAGGAGTCCTACAAGGACTACTAGTCCTAGTAGGATTCTCCTACAAGGAAGAGATGGGGAAGGAAGGAGAGGGAGAGGGATTAGGAAAGGGGGCGTCGTCGTCCCCCCCTTACCTTGTCCAATTCAGATTGCAAAGGGGGCGCGGCCTGCCTTGGCTGCCCTCCTCTCTCTCCACTAAGGCCCATGGTGGCCCATTAGTTCCCCGGGGGTTCCGGTAACCCCTCTGGCACTCCGTTTTTACCCGAAACTTCTCGGAACACTTCCGGTGTCCGAATAATATGGTCCAATATATCAATTTTTATGTCTCGATCATTTCGAGAGTCCTCGTCATGTCCGTGATCTCACCCGGGACTCCGAAAAAACTTCGGTCATCAAAACACATAACTCATAATACATATCGTCATCAAACGTTAAGCGTGCTGACCCTACGAGTTCGAGAACTATGTAGACATGACCGAGACACATCTCCGGTCAATAACCAATAGCGGAACCTGGATGCTCATATTGGTCCTACATATCCTGCAAAGATCTTTATCAGTCAAACCGCATAACAACATACGTTGTTCCCCTTGTCATCGGTGTGTTACTTGCCTGAGATTTGATCGTCGGTATCATCATACCTAGTTCAATCTCATTACCGGCAAGTCTCTTTACTCATTCTGTAATACTTTATCCCACAACTAACTCATTAGTCACATTGCTTGCAAGGCTTATAGTGATGAGCATTACCGAGAGGGCCCAGAGATACCTCTTCGATACACGGAGTGACAAATCCTAATCTCGATCTATGCCAACCCAACAAACACCTTCGGAGACACCTGTAGAGCATCTTTATAATCACCCATTTATGTTGTGAAGTTTGATAGCACACAAGGTGTTCCTCCGGTATACGGGAGTTGCATAATCTCGTAGTCTGAGGAACATGTATATGTCATGAAGAAAGCAGTAGCAATGAAACTGTAACGATCATAATGCTAAGCTAACGGATGGGTCATGTCCATCACATATTCTCCTAATGATGTGATCCCATTCATCAAATGGCAACACATGTCTATGGTTAGGAAACTTAACCATCTTTGATTAACGAGCTAGTCAAGTAGAGGCATACTAGGGACACTATGTTTTGTCTATGTATTCACACATGTACTAAGTTTTCGGTTAATACAATTCTAGCATGAATAATAAACATTTATCATGAAATAAGGAAATAAATAAAAACTTTATTGTTGCCTCTAGGGCATATTTCCTTCATATCATGTGGAACATATTGATCATAAGAAAAATGAGGCGGCTGATGCTTTAAGTCGGTTGGGGTCCCAGCATAAACCGGTACCACCTATTGTTTTTCTTGATGTTCTGAATAATCCTTGAGTTAAATTGCCTACGGAAGAGGATCTTGCTATCCCTGACCCGGAGGCACAGTTGGTGGCGGCTCTTCATGTTATTCCTGATTGGACAGTTCCATATTTGGCTTATATGACCCGGGGTGAGTTACCTGATGATGAAACTTTGGCCAGGCAAATAACCCAGAGATCTAAGTCAATGACTATTATCGATGGCGAGTTACACCGATGCAGTGTTACAAGGGTGTTTCAACAATGCATCTCTCCCGAGGAGGGCCATGAAATTCTAAGGGAGATTCATGAAGGAGATTGCGGCCATCTTGCCGGCTCTAAATCTCTTGTTTCTAAGGCTTTTCGTCATGGGTTTTATTGGCTGACGGCTCATGCTGATGCAGAAGATCTGGTTAGCAAGGGTGATGGCTGTCAGAAATTTTCAAAACGGCTCATGTGTCGGCTCAAGAATTGTGGATGATTCCAATTACTTGGTCGTTTGCAGCCTGGGGGATGGATATGGTTGGACCTTTCTAAAGATCCAAGGATAAAAAGACCCACCTTTTGGTGGCGATTGACAAGTTCACAAAGTGGGTTGAAGCAGAGTCGGTCAACAAATGTGATGCAACAATGGCGGTTCAATTCATCTAAAAGGTGATTTTCCGCTTTGTTTATCCTCATAGCATCATAACTGATAATGGCACTAACCTATCTAAGGGTGCTATGAAAGAATTTTGTTAACAAGAGCATATTCGTCTTGATGTCTCGTTAGTGGCTCACCCCCAGTCTAATGGTCAAGCTGAAAGGGCTAATCAAGAAATCTTGAGAGGTATAAAACCCCGACTTATGGTCCCTTTGCAGAGGACGTCGGGTTGTTGGGTTGAGGAGTTACCCTCGGTGCTTTGGAGTATCAATTCTACCCCCAACAGATCCACGGGTTATACGCCTTTCTTCATGGTTTACGGAGCAGAGGTGGTTCTCCCTAGTGACATCCGTCATGACTCGCCCCGTGTGGTGGCCTATATTGAAGCTAATAATGAAAAGGCACGCCAAGATGCTCTTGACTTGTTGGATGAAGAGCGTGACCTTGCAGCGGCTTGTTTGGCAATATACCATCAAGATCTGCATCGTTATCATAGCCGTCGGGTTAAGACTCGGACCTTTCAAGAAGGTGACTTGGTGCTCCGGCTCATCCAGGATCAGACATATATGCACAAATTATCCTCACCTTGGGAAGGACCCTTTGTGGTCAGTAAAAACTTGAACAATGGATTATACTACCTCATTGATGTTCAAGACCACAAGGACTCACGCACATCGGAGGAGGAGACCCGCCGGCCTTGGAACATTGCTCATCTTCGGCCTTATTACACCTGAGCCATTGGCTCTTGTGTTGTACATATTTTCATCCATGTGTATATTATGATCAAGTATAATAAAGCCAGCATCCCTGATAATTCAGGGCCTCTGTCATTTCATTTCTGAGTATCTGAGTCTTTATTATCAATTCATAATATCACTTGGGGGCTTCCTGCTCATTGAGCATAGCTATGACTACCCTCTTGATCCGGCTTGCACGCCTTCTTAAAAATTACTTGGGGGCTTCCTTCTCATTGAGCATAGTTATGACTACCCTGTTGATATGTCTTGTACGCCTTGTTACACATTCTTGGGGGTTTATTTCCCAAGTTAAAGGTTACCAAAGAGAACTTGTGGCAATCCACAGCTCAAACATAGGTATCTTGCCTTGACGGTTCAATATATGTCACTTGGGGAGCTCCCTATTCAATGAACATAGCTTTTGTTAACCCTTTTTGATTGGCTAGTATGCCAGGCGTAAACCACCAAAATTCTGGTTTATCCTGCCTTGTTTGTTGCCACTCCGCCCAGGTAATCCTGGAATGACCCGCCGTACTCATGACAGTCAATCTTATAAAAGACCCTGAACTTGTCTAAAGTTAAAGCGGCGATTGGTCATGTGAGGCCCGACTTACAGGTTTGATTGATGGATTAACTCAGTGGATGTGCAGCCCATGAACAACACTTGATTTTGAGGCTTGGTAGCCTATGAAAGCCTTGTTTTCTGTTTTTCCCTTTTCCGAACAGCTTTTTGAATTCATGTCTTTGTTCCATATTGATATATGGTTTAATAACAATTCAGGCCATGTAGCCTTGATCTTTATGACTCATGTTTGAGCACAGTTATGGGTTTTTGCTAACCCACCCTGGTTTTGGACTTTAAGTCGCCAGTATATTTGAACATATTTAAAGGTTCTGATAACCCAGCCTGGCTTTGGACTTTAAGTTGCCAGTATGCTTTGATTGTGCAATTGAAATTATCCTCACCGCATATGGTGGTGTAAGCCGGCAGTATGAACTACGTTCACATGTATAGTTTTGCCTGTTATGTGAAAATGCGAAGCTTGATAACCTGCCCTGGTTAGAGACTTTAAGTCACTAGAATATGCTATTTTGAATATTATGACCCACCCTGGTGTAAGTTGCCAGGGCACATATTGTTCACTTGTGTGCAAGTCACACAACAATACTTGTTATAACCCGTTTGATGGATAAATGTGATGAAGTACAACCTATGGATCTTCAAGCATGAAAACGGCAGTTTAACATATTCAAATGACAAAACATGCATGATGGCATGGCAGATCATTGTTTTTAACTAGCCTATTACAAGGCTATCATCAGGCCCAAGTGGTTTTTCAACAAAATATGGCACCATGGTTAGATAGTCGCCCTTCAGATCAATTATGCTCATGCCGAGTAGAAGATTCTGGGTTAGCATGCACCGGTTCTTTGCCTCCATCTGTTGTCTGGAAATCAGAAGTTTTCCAGTTGATGTCTGTTAAAGCTTGGAATTCCGCTTCATCATCTATGAGTTCAGACGGGTCAACTTTAGGGGCAAAGGTATGCTTACGTGTTGGCGGGGTAAGGTCGACAGCTTTATAAGCCAGAGCTTTTACTCTTGAGTTGTCTTATAAGCCGGCTGATATCGAGCAAGGTTAGTCTCTTCGGCCAGTTTGCTGGCTAATGGACGCACCTCCCTCAAGCATATAGCGAAGTCCTCTATGGTAAAAGGAGACATGTCCTCTTTATAGCTTGAGTAGCTAGTGGCCAGCTCTGCCTGGTCTAGCTCGGCTTGTTACGCTTTCACACGGCTCAAGGTAGTAATGGCGCCGGCTCTGGCGGACGGCCACTTAATTTCTGCAATCCTTTGCGGCAAGACAGACAATTGGTTTAGTACATATTTGAGAAGTGAAGGTGGCTCTTTGTTGTGAGTAATCGCAGCTATCATGCACTGGGTGCCTACATATAACTACTCCATTAAGGTATAAGCCGCCTTCAGCTTCACAAGCATATCTTGCCTAAGATTGGTGCTTCTGGGACCTGTAAAGTAAAGCATAGTCGCCATGCGAGTTGAGAATTGTGCGCTGGAATTGATTGAGATACTTAAAATTGCTTACCAAAGATGGTAGTGGTCATCTGTGAAATATGATGCTTTAAGCCGGACAGTTCTGCGGTAACCTCTTTTAAAGAAGCTTCAGCATGCTCCGCTCTTTGCACTAAGGCAGCTTTTTCTTCGTCCCGAGCGTTTCTATCTGCAGCAAACCCGGGTTTTAGTTTCTCTAGTTCATCCAGGCTAAATTTGGATTTGGCTTCAGCCTTCCGGGTCTCTGATTCTTGATGTTTAAGCCTCTTCTTCAAATCAGCCAGCTAAGATTCAGCTTCAGTGGAGGCTTCCTGTGCAGGCAAAGTTAAAGCAATCATAAGCAGACATGTTAATACGCACAAGTCCCAAGCCCTTTGCAAACAATAGCACTTGGCACTTGGGGGCTAATGTGTGCAGAAGTTCTTCTTTGTTTATGTATTTTATGAACCGGTTCAGCTTTGTCAGGCTAAACCGGCCCATGAGGGCTAGGACCTGGAAGTTTTCTGTTTTATTAATGAGAATGAACTAGCTCAACTTTGTCAAGATAAGCCGATTCATGGGGGTTACGGCTTGAAGCTATTTAGTTTATACTAATTGAAGTCTTCACCATACTCTGTTAAATCTTTCCTATGGCTAAGAATTGGGGGCTGGAGGATTATATTAACAAAGGAAGTAGAAGTTTGTACCTCATACTTTTGGTGCATCTATTTGACGATGCCCACCTCAAGTTCACGGCCAGCATGAACTTGGCTAAGATAGCCAGAGAGGAGTTCACCGATGCCCAGCTGAGAGTAATTGGACAGATCAAATTTAACCTTTCGCCTTTCGGCAAGTTCTTCCTTGGCAGTGTACTTGCCCAAGACCGTGGGATTCCCCGGCTCTGTATAACTGGTGCGAGTGATAAGACCATCTTCAGCCTCTTCAGCAGGCTTGGCAGGGCTCGACGGTTTAGCTTCTGATGAGTCAATGATCATAGGGTCCACAAGGGTCTCTGGCATTTCTGGCGGCGCCTCATCAACTATGTTTTTAGCATTTTGAATTGAAGCTTCAGACTCTGGCGGTTGTTTCTCAAGCTCATGTGTCTTGGGGTCTTCAACCGACTGGATTGTCCTGGCTTTCTTGCTTGGTTTAGCTTTACCACTGAAGAAATAGAAAGGTCAGTATGAGTACATACAAAGTTAAAAACAATGAAGGCTAAAATTATTACCCAAGGGCAGTCTTGAAATCCAGCAGCTGAGTTCCATTTGAGTCACCAGAAGAGGAGTTTGAGGTTCCCTGGTAGTTTGAGTCGGAAGGATTAAGTGGATGGCGAATAAGACCTGCCTTGGGATAAAAAGAGTTTGAATTTTGAGGCACCTCTTTCCAGCGCTTGCAAACTGGTGTATTGGGTAAGCCGGAGGATAACTCTCCGCCCCCACTGTTCTAGGTCTGGTGCCGGGTCTCATGCTACTGTTGCTTCAAAAGAAAGTTTGGATCCAAGTAAGCTAAAGGGTGCGAAAATCTTACTTTCCGGGTCACACATTGAATTTTCTGTCTTGGCAAAGGCTCTGAGTTGGAGGGAATGATAGTTACCTCGTCATCATCCGCCTGGCTGGCCTTCGTATCATCCTGAGAGAGGTCAGCGTCAATAAGATGCATAAAAAATGAGCCGACGGAGTCAAGTTCTACCTCTGACTCATCATCCAGATCAAAGAGTTCTGAGATATCAGTTTTCTCCTTATTCTTTTTGGAGGCCTTGCTTTTGGCCCTGGGCTTTTTAGACGCCTTCTCCTTTTCCTGATATTTCTTCTTCCAGAAGGCAGAGTTGGCCTGCGCAAATCAAAGTGAAAATAAGGGATATGCGGTTTGTATAAACAGAAAAGTAAAGTGTGCATTGATCACTTACAGGTGGAGGCGGGTTAGAAATGGTTCGACCCCATTTTGCTGCAGCTATCTAAGGATTCTTCAAGCAGACTTTTTATCATATCGTTGATGCCCTTGTTATCCAAATGCACTGAGCTATGGCGTAATGGATCCTTGGTGTCACCGGTATATGTGCACATTAAGTCGGGCCGGCGGCTCAGGGGTATAATCCTTCACAAGACCCAGCAATGGACTAGGTCGATGCCGGTCAGCCCATTGGCAAGCAAATCCCTTACTTTGGAAAAGGTGGCTCTGTACTTGGCCCGCTCAGCGGTCATGAGCCGGCCTGGAAGGGGATGTCTTGGGATAAGCCGGTCCTCGCGGAAACCCGGTAGAGGGTTCTCATCAGATGGAGAAGTGTCTTTGTCGGATTTAGGGATCCGGCAACCCTTGAGAGGTTCGAACTCTAGGGTGTGTGCGGAGATCTCAACCTGCCTAGCCTGCCTACTCGCGATCCTCCCTAGCCTAGCGCGTCAAGCTCAAGGAGACACAAAGACACAGAGATTTATACTGGTTCGGGCCAGCGTTGTGGTGTAATACCCTAATCCAGTGTGATGTGGTGGATTGCCTCGAGGGGCTATGGATGAACTAGTACAAAGGATGAATAAGCCTCAGGAGTGAGGTGTCCTTGAGCTGGTGTGGTGCTCTCCTTGTTCTAATTTTAGTCCTCCTCTATGGTGGTGGCTAAGTCCTATATATAATGGCCTTGGTCCTCTTCCCGAATATGAGAGGGAAGGGATTCCACAACGGCGGGATTTGAAAGGGGACAAGTAGTACAGTCTATCCTGACAAAAGTAGTCTTCGCTGCGAAAAGCCTCTGGTCGTGACGCTGCGGTGGGCTCGGTGATGACCTCCGTCCTGCCGTCCTGGCGGTCTTTGTCTCATTGCACCAGAATGGCAGCCTTTGGCTGATTCCTCAGGACTCCGCGCATGTGGCTTGCCTCCCTTGCACCAAAGAGGAAACATGTGCTCTGCACCCGCCTGGCGCCCGCCTGGCCTTGGTCGTCATGGCTCACGTCAGCTGAGCCTCATGAGGTAGCTGCATAGAACTCTCTGCCCCTTAGGAGCCCTCCTGAAGAGGTCAACTCCTTCGGGGGTCTCAGCGTCGTCCGCCTCGCGAGGCTTGGCCCCTCGCGAGGGTCTCGTGGTGTTGGTGTTGAAGTTGGGCCGTACCAGGCCGTCTATGGAGCCACGTGACGGGCCGCAGGTAGGCAGGACTGGGTACCCCCAAATCCAGGACGCCGACAGTAGCCCTCGGGCCCAAGGCGCGCTCGGACTTGGCTTCTAGGCGAAGCCAAAAGGCAAGGGCGGAGCGCCACGGGCCCCATCGGCCTGCGGCCCTGAAGACATGTGGCGGTTGATGGGGCGTGGGTGTCTCCACTTCCCCACGCCGCCTTCAATTCCGGTAGACCCAGCAGCCGCCCATTCTCAACGCAACTCGCCCTTCACAGAGTACTCTGCTCGGCTCTTGTTTCCTCCTTCCCAATCTTGCCGCCGCGTCCATAGATCTGGTGTCGGCGCCTCGCCCTCTCTTGGTGTTCGCCGTGGCCCCAAGCCAAGGAAGAAGAAGCGGCAGTCGCACGCACCGGCCGGTCCTCCGCCGGCCCTGGAGGCGGCCCTTGAGCAGTCGACAGTGATCAATAAGGAGGGGCTGGATAAGGTTCGCCATGCGCTCGCCGCCGATTCCAACAAGGGGAAGGCAACGGCTGCCCGCCCTGCGTCTTGGCGAACCAGAGAGATGAGTGCCACTGAGATCCCCATCCATCTCCATGCTCTTCTTGCTGGTTTGATTCCTCCCTTCTCCCCTTTCTTCAATGTCGTGATGTCGCACTACCAGATCCATCTGGTGCACCTGGACCCTCGCTCCATCATCCTCCTCGCCGTCTTCGCCTTCCTCTGCGAGGCCATGGTGGGCATCACTCCCTCCGTGGCCTTGTTTCGCCATTTCTTCCTGCTTCGGTTTGTGGACGCCCGCCAATGCTCTGGGTGCGCGACCTTCGAAGCCGTGGTAGCGACTGCTGGCTCGGGGATCGTCTTCGGGCTTGCGCCTGTCGTGAAGGGATTCCGGAAGCAGTGGCTCCAGATGGATGCCCGTGTGTTCAGCCCCCTGCTCACGATTCCTGGGTCGCCGGCTTCGCCTAGCTCCGGCTGGCGCCATGAGAAGCTCACCGACCGGCGTCTTGCTTTTGTCTGGAAGAGGTTGTCGAGGCTCCGGGAACTAGAGGTGAGAGTGCCAATGGTGGTGAAGGAATTCGTGAAGCAGCGCATTGCTCCCCTCCAGCACCATTCTCGCCCGATGTGGGACTACACAGGCGCCGGAGATCCGATGAGGCTGCAGAAGCTGTCGCTTGCTGCTGATACCTTGAGCATGGTGCTCAAGCTCCTGAGTGGTGAGCCCGAGCCTGCTGACCTTCTGGGAGGTGGTTGCCTTCTCTATCTGTGCACGAACAAGGCGGCCTTTGCGGGGCAGATGCCTTTGTTCGACGAGTGGGGGTTGCTTCCCGAGGACATTGAGGGGCCCCGTGAGAATCCCATCTTCGTGGCTCCTCTCCTGGTCGACCCTGTCGCGTGCGCCTCAAATGTGGAGGCTGGGGGGCGCGCGCCTTCATCAACTGTTGAGAGCTGCTCCGGAGGCCCGGCTCTGTTAGAGGCTCAAGAGCCTGAGGCTTCTAGGGCCTGGGAAGGAGCTGCCGCAGGACTGGTGCAGCCCCCGGCCCCGGAGGCAGGGGCTTCTGACGCCTGGGACGGTGGCTCCAGTGTGGCTGCTAACGATGAGAGGCCCACCAATGGCCCCGGGGTTGTGAGCCAGAAAGTCTCGTCGGGTGCCCCTGCCCTTGGGACCCTTGCTCCAGATACCACGTTGAGCGCTTCCCCTCCCGAGGATCGCCCGTCGGGATCGGGTCGGCGCCGCCTGTGCCTCGAGTCGCTCCTGAAGAGGAAGAGGTCCCCATGTCGCGACGATGGCACCCGTCGGCCGCTGAAGCCGAGGAGATACGTGGCTGCCGATGAGTAAGTACCCTTGCTCTTGACCCCCAAGCGTGCCGCGTTTTCTTATGGCTGGGGTTTTGCAGGATCTCCATGAAGACGAAACCTCAGGAGGCAGGCACCCCCAAGGACTCCAGCTCGGCGCATGCGCGCAGCCCCCAGCGCCCCAAGCCTGTGTAGGGTGTGAGTCCAACTCCATCCATCATGATGCCGCGAGGGTGCCCCGGAGCTAGGCCCCATGTTCTCTCCCCCCGCGACTCTGCCCGCGAGACGAGGGGTGCGCCGGTGATCCTTCCTCTTGTCATTGCCGGTAGGGGGGTGTCCTTTGGGCAGCCTTCGTCTTCAAGTTGTGGGGCTACTGCTAGGCTTTTCCCTAGTAGTGATGGAGGGCCTTATATAACCTAATGTTCCCTAACAAATGACCAAGGCTACCCTTGAAGTAAGGAGGTGGGAGGATAGAACTGGGTACTTTTCCATCCTTTGACCCATGTGCCTCTAGTTGGGCTAGAAGGTGGGTTATGGCCCATTAAGGGGAGAATCCCTACATTATTTAAAGGTCCCTTAGCTTGGGCTTGGGCTTTATTTTCTCTAATTTGCCTTCATCTTCAACTTATTATTTTATGTGACCTTCTTCCTTTAACTTGTTGACCATGAAGCTTTGCTTGAATTTCGTTGATCGGGGTGACTTGCTTGGAATGTCGTTGACCTTCTTGACTTGCAATTACTGGTCTTTACCTTGGTTGACCGCCTAGGTGGTGTGTCACGTAGGATAGGGGGTGGTTCCTTAAGGGGGATTAGAGTCACTACTACGACACATATATTTAATCATCTCCTCTTTGCTGATGGTAGCATAATATTGTTTAAGGCAACCGAGCGGGATGGAAAAGACTGTGTGAAGTCAAGCTGCCACCCAAACTCCGCACTTCTTGGAAGTTGGCTCAGTAACATGGCCTACAAGGGAAGTTAGGCACCACAGCCACATGGCGACCACTATTGAATGCCAGCTCTACGGGGTTCAAGTTGATACGTGGAAACATCTTTGCTCGATTGTAACATGGCGCGGAGTGTCTGGGCGATCGCAGGACAAGATTTCTATGCTACTCCCTCCTTCATGTTTTTTTGATACTACACTAGTGTCAAAAAACGTTTTACATTATGGATGGAGATAGTAAAATACTTCAGACGAGACCCTGCACGCGAAGCTATGGCTGTTTGAGCTGAGCTCCAAATTGGGCCACAAGGAGGGCTATTGTGGGTACGAAGGAGGGCTATACATGAGGATGAATTCCAATCACCCTTATCGACACATGTTTTTATCGAGAGATATTTGCAAGATCTGAATATGGCGGACTCAGCTGATTGCAGGAGACTGGACCTCGGGTAGGGCCTTGTCCAAACCATGAAGGGAGGTGGATCCCTCCTCCAACAGATATGCTCAAAATACATGCTGATAATCATGTGAAACGGCATGGGAATATTGGAATTAAATAATATAACATATACTGGAAATTGCTTTTGGAGGCCGAGTTCCATGGAGACCTCCAAATGCAAAATTCAAAATTTGTGAAAATTTATATTTTTACATTTCAAAAATTCTGAAAAATGATAGACATACACGAAGGCATAATGCACAAGTGTGTAAATTTTCAGGATGAAGTACGTTGAAATGAGGGTTGTGCAAACAAAAAAAACAAATCTGGGGCTTTTTAACACATCCTCCCAGACTATGAATTTGTCTTTTTTGTACAGGGCGCATTTCAACGTATCCGCCCTGAAATTTTACACACATATACCTCACATCCTTGTTTACTTGTACAAATTTTTTCAGATCTTTTTGAAATCAAATTTTTTGTTTTTTGATTTTTCTTTTCAGAAATTCGGCCTCCGTGAAGGCCTAGATCCAAAACGCCATTCTCAGCGTATACCCTCTAGCCAACGTGGTTTCTTGAGAATACTTGAGAGCTACGTATCATGTTTATTATCCGTTTTGTACCGTGTTTTGGAGCGGCGGCGGGACGGAAGGAGTACATGATTTTTGATACACTAGAACAATGCCTGCGTGTTACAATGGGATATAATATGTTAGTTTGTGATTTACCTGTCAATAATAATACGATTGTGTAAATAAATGTTTATCAAATTCTGCCCATAAATTACCTTATATTTTGATTAGAAGTTTGGTAAGTAATTAAAGTGTAATTGGTTCAGAAGGTAAATAAATTAAAGTGATTGATTATCATATATACATGAAAGGTTACGAATCCTATCAATGAACTTTTCATAATTTTCATAATAGAATCCTCATATTTTATTATGAAAATTATGAAAGATGGAGTATTCTTACAATAGGACTTACAACTTTCACCTGTCTTCTCCAAAACCATAAGGTTAGTAAATCTTATTAATAAGAGCATATTCCAGAAAGTATCCCGAAAATCCTTGATTTAGTTTCGAGTAATAAACTAAGGGTGGTGGGAAGAAAGGTGAAATGGAAACCTTACGTTCTTTTCAAGTAGTAGAGATAGAGATGTAAATTTGGATAGGAACTTCTAAGAAACAGCGGGAGCTGGCCGCTGCCACCAAAGAGGAAAATAAGAAGAGGGAGGAGGCTCAGGCCGCAGCAGCTGCTTGTGTGCAAGCCAAGGGGTCTGGCAAAAATTGAACGGCGGGGTGCCTCGACAGCGGTATGCAGCAGGGCCAGTTCAGGAACTTCTCAAGGTGTATCAGGTACGATTGTTGAAGGCTTGACAGCTCCTGAAGCTTTGGAGGCTATGGCGATTAGTGAAGCACTATCCTTGGCGGCTGATCTCAAACTGCCTGGAGGTTGTAGCTAATATGTATAAGGAGAACACCCTCACGAGCTATCGCCGTGCTTCTCTACTCGAATCAATGTCCGAAGAATTTACATATTACAAAGTGTTGAATCAATCTCCGAAGAATTTACATATTACAAAGTGTTGAATCAATCTCCGAAGAATTTACAAAGTGTTTGAAACAATTTTCATGAATGCAACTCTAACAATCAATCTCTGAAGGAAGTATTTACACTTGTTTTTGTCATATAAAGTCACATGTCGGCAAAGTCCTCGTCGTCAACTTCATCGACCCACTCGACTCGAGAATAATCCGCCGATTTCATCAACTCCGTCAGGCCCGTCAGGTCTTCTAGGTAGGTTGGTTCGTTGATCACCTGCATCACAAAATCCAATCCTCTACTCCTGTATTCACGCAATACCTGCCATTTTGTTTTGCACGCGAATGTATCAGCAAAGTTTTCAAAACATCATATCCAATCATGCATCGCCGTAGATGTTTGCTTACCGCATTGGAACATGCGATACAGCTGCTCGAGGAATAGCCCATGAGAGTTAATAAGCTGTACTGCGATAGTGATCCTCGCATCTGGTGTGGCAATAGACCAGACGGACGCTCACTGCTTGTGCCAGCGATATCTCCTGGAGCATGTATCCTGCACAATACAGTAAGTAAATCAACCATCACTTGTATTGTTTCCTCACCCACCTTTTACATAGCAGGTTCCAGGAGGTTCAGCTGCTTACCCATCTGGATGATTTAACAGTCTTGTGAAGAGGTCTGCAGCATGGCCAGATGCAATGGAGGCCAGTCCAGGTCGTGTTACTGTACACTGTTGGTCCAGCGTTCGGTTGGAGACCGACTGCATCACAAGATCATAAAAACATGATATATGATGGTTGCAGTAAATAATTTACTGAGAAGATGAGCATAACTTCAGAAACCTAAGGCAACAAACATTACATCAACAGGAGCGATAACGTCATTGCAGAAATAGCACCCCAGTCTTTGACGCCCAAGAACATCTTCTGCAGACAGCTTGTTCATGACAGCAACCATATCTGAACCTTCAGAATTTATTCCTGGACCAGCCCCATGTCGCATGGCAAGGTAGCTATCATATCCTAGGGCTGCGGTAATAGCAATCTGCAGTATAATGGGAGGCATTATATAGCATATAACTTCCAGTGTGTACATTATTCAAGAATACGGACAGGGTTTACCTTGTTTTCATTCGCACAGAGAAGCGTTGGCAGCCACCTACTTTCCCTTGTGTCAGTCAGCAAGAAGACAGCATCATGGGCAGCTACTAACTCCTGGAGACGCTCGCAAGCTTTAAGCACACCAGCAGCTTCTTTAGATGATACAGGGTGCCCTGGCATCGGTATTTCCATTTGAATTCCTTCAACCTCCTATAACGCAGATTTTTTTTTAAATGTTGTTAAAAAAATGAAAGTACTATTTCGAGGGAAGGGAAGTGAAAACTTACCACTGACGAACATCTCTCTTTTAGATGCTCCAGTATCGCTGTCGCTTTTGGGGTCTTGCGGTCTTTAGTTGTGTAAAGTGATTGTCTTGCCAAATTTGACACAACAACACAACCACTGTCAACAATTGTGAGATTCCGAACACCATAATCCTGAAAAAGTTAGTATCCACCATGATTAACAAGATGCTCTGTGAGTCTATGTCGGTAGTTCAACATAAAAGTAGCACGAACCATAAAACTAACCATAAGAATACGAGCAACATCGCACCCAAGAGTTCCAGCACCTAAAAGTAGACATCGAGCACTAGACAACTTCCCAGAATTTACAGGGAAGCTGGCTGGCAATTTCAAACAAGTGTCCGACTTTATCAAATTAGAAATGCCTGTAAGGTCCTTTAAATATGTTGGTTGGTTAATGGCTTGCATGACAAAATTCAACCCTTCTCTTCTATATTCAGACAGTACCTGAAATGTTTAGCAAGGAGAAACGTCAGTATATATACAACTCTTATAATGTAGCGCCATGTGTGCTATAATTTACTTACAATATTAGAACATGCAGTACAATTGTTTGAGGAATTGCTTATCACAGTTGATAAATCACACCGCGGGAGTGATCCTCGCATCTGGTGCGGCAATAAACCAAGCTGATGTTCAGTATCCATACCAGCCATATCTCCTGGAGCATGTATCCTGCAAGAGGTATGGTACAATCCTTAAGGCATGGTGTACGTTTATTGATTAGTTTTCTTTAGTTCTAGCTTGATCAACTACTCTTCATCGAAATCAATGATACACATACAAAAATTGCAACTCTGCAGTTATCTTTCAGTTATTTAGCAGCTTACCCCTCTGGATGATGTAACATCCTCGCAAAGAGCTCCACCGCTTTGCCGGATACAATGGAGGTCAACCCAGGTAGTGCTACTGTTTCATCAGAGACTGACTGCAAACCAATAAGATCAAGCAAATATGAAATCTAGTAACCAGTGTCAAAATTAAAAGTATAAAAAAAAAGAATATTCCACAAATGTAAGTCTTTATCTGGTATACGTTGAAAAGGGAAGTCGTATCGTTGCAGAAACAGCACCCCAATCTTTGACGACCGAGAGCATCTTCGGTGGATAAATTCTGTATCTGAGCAATCACGTCATCCATATTTCCTCTTCTTGTTCCTGGACCAGCACCATGTCGCATGACAAGGTAACTGTCATGTCCTAATGCTGCCGTGATGGCCATCTGCAGTGGAGACAAAAGACCTTTAGTTCCCAAGAGCTCGCTATGTTTAAAAATGGAAGATGGGGAAAGCATACTTATTTAAATGAAACCACATGGCCAGAATATATTCTCCAGTCAAGCTATTGAGTATTAAAATTTCTTGGTCACTGCAGATGAATAATATGTCTGAGATTTACCTTGTTTTCGTTTGCACACAAAAGAGTTGGAAACCATCTGCTCTCCCATGTGTCAGTCAACAAGAAGACCACATCACTAGAAGCTACTAATGTTTGAAGACGCTCACAATCATCAAGCACACTTGGAGAAACCGGATTCCCAGGCGCTGGTATTTCCATCTGGATGGCTTCAACGTCCTAGATGACAGCAATTGTTGTCAACAAGCAGATCTGTAGAAAGCAAATATTCAAGAAAAAGGTAGCCATGACTTACCACTGCAGGACATCTCTCTTTTAGATGTGGAACTATTGCGGTGGCTCTTGGGACACCACAATCGTCATCTACGTAGAGTGATTGTTTGAGTACATCAGGCATAGAAACATGACCACCGTCAACCACTGTTAGTTTCCGTACACCCCAGGTCTGAAATTTTGGTTCCATCAAGGAATAAAAAGATACAAAAAATATGTTTAAGTGCCGATTTTATTTAAGTTTGTTAGAAGGGAATTATGTAATTGTATACTACTCCATTCCAAATTACTTGAAGTTCTAGCTTTGTCCTAAGTCTTCTTTTAAGTTTAACAAAGTATATAGAAAAATATTGCTAACATAGTATCAAAATATATTTTATGCTGGATCTAATGAAAATTAATTTGGCCTTGTAGATGTTAATATATTAGTTTGACATAGGACAAAGCTATAACTTCAAATGATTTGGAATGGAGGGAGTATTACAGTTTGTTACATGGGAGCATGGACATAGCAGTACACAATGTACGAACCATGAGTAAGCGAGAAACTTCACATCCAAGAGTTCCAGCACCCAACAGAAGACATCGAATGCCAGATAACTTCTCCAAATCAACAGGGAAGTGCCGCCATCCCATAAGCTTCAAGTGCATCAGTTGTTGTTCTTCATCCCGCCTGCGCATATGATAAACAATCGAAATAAATCCAATTAATTACTGATAATGTGCAGAGCAAGGTAAAACACTCTTCATCTACCTTTCTGGGCTCATTGATTCAAGATTGATTTCTTTCAGTTTCTTTTCTTTCCTTCCATCCCCAGGCTTTTCTCCTTCCCATCCAATAGCTTCAGGCACATAATCAGAGTCATCCCAGCCCGTAATCACAACCAATGTTAAAAAAAAAAATACAAACTACGAGTGAAACTGCTATGTAGAAGTTCTTATCCAGATAGATCATAATACCATGAGGTGGTGGAAATGATGCTTCGCCAACAAGGGATTTCTCTAGATCAAGCTCCGATCGTTTTTCTCGGTAGCATAAGAACTGAATCTTCTCAATTTTCAACCGCAGACTAAGGAATGCAATGTAGTTTCTAAGAGCCCAGCCAGGATCTTGATGACAACCATGATCATAAAATCCAAATAGGAACTGCATTAGCAGATCAAAGCATTTAAAGAAAGAACAGATATATGCATGAAGAATACAAAGTAACGGATCTCCTAAATTTCGTACCAAATATGAGAGCACGAAATATTTGTGATGATCAAATGAGTAACACAGACATACCTTTTGGCCATTGTCCTGGCAATCTTTCCAATCCTTGAGTTGCCTTATAGCAATAGAAGAATCCGAGGATATATCGACGAAGAAAAATGGAAGAGCTGCAGAAATATGGATCCATTGCAACAAAAGTATAGCAAATTAGCAAAACATGACCAATTAACAACAAGCTATCAAATAACTCATATACTAGTTTGAGATAACTATCATTTACCCAACCTGCTGTTTCATTTGAACTGCGCCACTCTTTCAGTGACTTAGACAATGATTTTGCCTGCGGGAGAAAATTGATAGCCTTCAATACCAACCACAAAAATACAGATATTTAATATTGTGGATATTAGGCGCATAAGATCATGACCTCCTCTTGACTAAGCACCAGTGAGGCACTATGCAGGCTGAGCAAAGTCATTTCAGACTTGAAAACCAATGAGGGGAATGCAACACTGTAATAAATCTTCCAATTCTTCAGATCCGCGAATGATATCACAAGGAACCTCAGTAGCAGAGAAGGATCCTCTTCTATTTTACCATACATAATGTCGTGCAAGATCTGGCTCCATAGATACATACAACAGCGATTATGATGAAGGAAATACATCAAGAAAGGAAAGATTAGCAAATTCCATGTCAAAAAATGTACCTTCTTTGCTTCTTCTCTCAGTAGATACTCCACATCCAGGTTTTGTAACCCTCGCATGTTATTCGTGTTTATGAGGGTCCCTGGGACTGGACAAGAGTTCCTAGAGCCAGAGGAGTTGGCAGATGGTGGCACTAATGATTCTCCGCCCAGCCTTAAGAGGCCCGACATTTTTGGATGTGTGCATGGAATATAGTAACCTAGCACAAAATTGAAACAAACTTGTTTGGTCTATCCAGAAAGAGAATACAAAAAGACTAGGCGCCCCCTACACACATGGACGAACAGATCAGAAGAATGTTTTTTTTTTCCACAAAATTGGAGTTATTTCAAGGGAAATGCTACTTCTCCTGAGGAATCCCTGGAGTTGTACTCCATATCACTAGAGGAAAGTGCACAAGCAGAAAGATCAATCAGCAACTACACCAACAATAACCCATCTAAAAAAATGATGGAGAATTTATATTAGGACATGCGAAAACTCAAGCCTTAACCGAGACCATCTGGACCAAACATTTACTAGCAAGTCGAACACAGAAAGCACCAACTCCCAAGAAACATGTCAAGCAAACATTGCAGCGGAGGCAAAATCCAGGCAACATAGCGTACATGGACCGCCACCAACTCATACACGAGATCGCAAAATCTAGGAGTAGCGACAACTAAGACCATTGTCGATCCGACGCACGAAATCGCAACCCTCGAGGAGAATTACGAGAGGAACGGGTGTGGGCGAGTGGGAGGATCCGTACCGGTGATGGGGATGGGGGAGTCGTCGGTGCCGAGGACGTCGAGCTTGAGTCGGCGGAGGTCCTCCCAGAACGCCAGCTCGACGCGGCTCGTGATGGGGTCTAACTCCAGCGGCCGCGGCCGCACCTCCGCCTTCGCCGCCATCTCCCGTCTCGTCTTTTCGCCGGCGGCACGGCGAGTGGTTTCGTGGGCTGCTTCTGCTTTTTTTTTTTTACCTCTCCTTTTATTTGTATAGTTATCTGTTGGACAACCCTTTCAATTAGAGGAGGGCTTGCTTTAGCGTATGTATAACTTGCGCGTGCAGTATTACGTTTCGTGAAGGATTGTAGAAGACAAAGAACGAGTCTGCAAATAGGACTTCGAATCGACGCTTTTACAGGTAGCCCCTGCTACCAGATAACCGATTTTCTCTCTTCTTTTTACATTTTACAAAAAAGAAGAAAGATAGTAAAGGGCATCATTATAGTTTGTCATCCAATGCGTTTCTTTATTTGTTCGTGGATGCATCCGCTTGTCCAAATTCCTGCAAATTGGGGGAGATTTGCGGGCGTCCAGACCTCCGCCACATAAGACTCCGACACTCTGATCCACTCAAATACCCTTGTCCCCCTGCCAACGCCATCCATGACGGAGGCAGGTGTTCGGTCAAATGTCAGCCTTCCTATTGTTTCCTAGAGTAAATGGATTAGCAATGGAGCTCTAAAAGATCAATTTGCTGCACTATATGAGGTCCATCATGATTAAGCTATATAGTAAGAGAAATGGGGAGAGGAATTGAAATTTTAATTCTAGAAGATGACTTTCTGCTAACGAGATGATTTGGCTTAACAGACTAAGGATAAACCTGTGTTCTATAACACTGAGACCTATTGAAAAGGCTATTCCTAAATGGAGGATATGGAATAGTAGAGGTGGCTTTCCTGCTAGATCTGTGTACAACCATTTGTCTGACATTGGTCCTTCCAGATCTTTCAAGCACGTATGGAAAGCTAAAATTCCTTTGAAATCAAGATTTGGCTTTGGCTAATTTGGCACAATGCAATAGCTAGCAAATATAATATGTTAAAAAGAAAATGAACAGGTGACCCTTTGTGTCGCTTCTATCCTAGCAGGGAAATATAAATCATCTCTTCGTTGGTTGTTCTACAGCTAAGTATGTTTGGTGCATTGTGTGCAGATGACTTGGTGTAGTTGTAAGGCCTTCTTGCTTCAAGCAATACCTCTAGTGGATTCCAAAGAAGAAACCTACAAATATGGGGATTGATGCTTTATGTTCGGAAATTTGGAAACCACGCACCAGGGCATGTTTTGATAACAAACCGGTCAGCTCACCGGGTGAATTCCTGTGTTATGCATGTGTCCTTCATGTGTTATTGGGCAGGTTTTTCAAAATATTGTGGGGAAGTGCTGGAGCGAACGAGCGCGGACACACAGACGTGGAGATCCATGATGATGGCAACGCCGGTCAAAGCAAGGGCTTTTGCGACTGGAGGCCAGGGAGACCAACAACTCAGTTGTAAATGAAGAAGATGCAAAAGAAAGGAAGATGTGAAGGAGGGCATGTGATAAAGCTGAAAACATGAAGGAAACAACAATATGAAGAAATGAAGGAAAAAAATCAATATGAAGAAGCAAGAAATAGAGAACCATTGAGCAACTGCTACGGGCCCATAGTCCAAAGGAAACTACTCACGGGCTATCGATGGCATTTGATACGTCCATTTTGCATCATGTTTTACTACTGTTATTTATATTGTTTTTGGCCATTATTCCACTTTATGTCGCAATTCTAATGTCTTTTCTCTCTTAACCTACAAGATTTACATGGAGAGGAAGATTACCGACAACTGGAATTCTGGACCTAAAAGAGCTACAGCAAAGATACCCATTCTACAAAGCTCCAAATGACCTGAAACTTCACGGAGATTTTTTATTGAATATATAAAATATAGTGGAGTGAAGAAATACCAGAGGGGGCCCACCAGTTACCCGCAAGGCAACAGGGTGCGTTCACCCCCCTTGGACGCGCCCCGATGCCTTGTGGGGCCCATAGCTGGCTGCTGGTGCCCATCTTTTGCTATATGAAGGGTTTTGGCCTAGAAAAAAAAGAAGAGAAGACTTTCGGGATGAAGCGCCGCCATCTCGAGGCGGAACATGGGCAGGAGCACTTGTGCTCTCTCGCAGAGCAATTCCACCAGGGATACTTCCCTCTGGGAGGGGGAAATCGAAGCCATCGACATCACCAACAATCCTGTCATCGTGGGAGGACCAATCTTCATCAACATCTTCACCAGCACCATCTCATCTCAAACCCTAGTTCATCTCTTGTATTCAATCTTTGTCCCAAAACCTCAGATTGGTACCCGTGGGTTGCTAGTGTTGGCATCTTTATTTATTTTCTGTTAGACTAATAGATCTAACTGCATGTTCAGCCGTCAGATCAAACCAACATTCTCCCCCTTGATCGTTAGGCTTAACTTCATTCGCCTATTCTACATAGGAATGATGTACCAAAGTGAGGTGTTACAACAACTCAAAACGCCATAGAATCCCAACACTTATAGCACACCCGCCTATTTCGAAATGGAATATGTTTTGCTAATTGGGGAGTGGTTTATTTTAGCGGTCCTCTTAATCCAGAATCATAAGGCTCCCAGTAGTCCCATACCGGCATTGATCTGTTGTTACTCGTATAGAAAACTGCGGGTTCATTATCGCAGTATAATAAAGTTAGTTTAGATATGTTGTCAACCACTTTAAGCCCGAGAATAAAATTCTTTAGCCATACAGCCTGCCCGGTGGCCTCAAAACATGCTACAAATTCTGCTTACATCGTAAATCCAGCAGTTAACGTTAGTTTGGAGCTTTTCCACGATATGGCTCCCCCGGCGAGTGTGAATATATAACCAGACGTGGATCTCTTACTATCCACACACTCAACAAAATCAGAGTCGGAATAACCAACAATTTCTAGGTTATCAGTTCTTTTATATGTAAGCATGAAATCCTTAGTTCCCTGCATATAACGCAAGACTTTTTTTGGCGGCCTTCCAGTGGTCCGGTCCTGGATTTGATTAGTATCTGCCAAGCATCCCGGTTGCAAAACATAAATCTAGCTGTGTACACACTTGAGCATACATGATGCTTCCGACAGTTGAAGCATAAGGAACCGACTTCGTCTGATCAGTTTCATACTGGTTCCTCAGACATTGAAATGTCCCAAACTTATCGCCCTTAACTATAGGAGCAGGTGAGGGTGAGCACTTATGCATATTAAATTTCTTCAGCACTCTCTCAAAATATGCCTTTTGAGATAGTCCTAACGTTCCTCTGGACCTATCTTGATGAATCTCGATGCCGAGGACATACGTGGCTTCACCAAGATCTTCCATATCAAAATTGGATGGCAGAAAATTCTTGGTCTCATGTAGCGTATCCTTATCGCTACACGCCAACAATATGTCATCAACATATAGGACTAAAACTATGAACCTACTGGCTTTAAACTTAACATATACTAGTAATAATGTACGTGCAACAGACGTTTATATTAGGTAGGATACTAGTTGCATGTTATATTAGGTAAGATATATCTGTTGCATGTTGGTATTTGGTAAGATATCAATCACTTTTTTCGCGGGAATGGTAGGATATTAATTACATGGAAGATTTGATGGTATAGCGTTGAGTCAAAACGTGTTTATAACCAATGGCAATGGTGGGTAATTAGAGCGTTAAATGTGTTTGATGCTCAACATTGGAGCGATTTGAACCGCTAGATAACATGATTTGACGGCCGAGATGGTTTGGATCTGCCCCTTTGGGTCTTTTTATATGGGTATAGATGCAGTTGTCCACAACATTTTTGGTGAAACCAAAAGTTTTGATAATTTTATCAAAATTGAGGCACCACTCTCTTGAAGCTTGCTTTAAGCCATAAATCGATTTCTTTAGACGACATGCTAAATTTGTTGGAAATATGCCCTAGAGGCAATAATAAAATGGTTACTATTATATTTCCTTGTTCATGATAATTGTCTATTGTTCATGCTATAATTGTATTAACTGGAAACCATAATACATGTGTGAATACATAGACCACAACATGTCCCTAGTGAGCCTCTAGTTGACTAGCTCGTTGATCAATAGATGGTTATGGTTTCCTGACCATGGACATTGGATGTCATTGATAACGGGATCACATCATTAGGAGAATGATGTGATGGACAAGACCCAATCCTAAGCATAGCACAAGATCGTGTAGTTCGTTTGCTAAAAGCTTTTCTAATGTCAAGTATCATTTCCTTAGACCATGAGATTGTGCAACTCCCGGATACCGTAGGAATGCTTTGGGTGTGTCAAACGTCACAACGTAATTGGGTGGCTATAAAGGTGCACTACGGGTATCTCCGAAAGTGTATGTTGGGTTGGCATCAATCGAGACTGGGATTTGTCACTCCGTGTGACGGAGAGGTATCTCTGGGCTCACTCGGTAATGCATCATCATAATGAGCTCAATGTGACTAAGTAGTTAGTCACGGGATCATGCATCACGTAATGAGTAAAGTGACTTGCCGGTAACGAGATTGAACGAGGTATTGGGATACCAACAATCGAATCTTGGGCAAGTAACGTACCGATTGACAAAGGGAATTGTATACGGGATTGCTTGAATCCCCGACATCGTGGTTCATCCGATGAGATCATCGTGGAACATGTGGGAGCCAACATGGGTATCCAGATCCCGTTGTTGGTTATTGATCGGAGAGATGTCTCGGTCATGTCTACATGTCTCTCGAACCCGTAGGGTCTACACACGTAAGGTTCGATGACGCTAGGGTTATAGGGAAGTTTTGTATGTGGCTACCGAATGTTGTTCGGAGTCCAGGATGAGATCCTGGACGTCACGAGGAGTTCCGGAATGGTCCGGAGGTAAAGAATAATATATAGGAAGTGAGGTTTTGGTCACTAGAAGTATTACGGGTGTCACCAGTAATGTACCGGGACCACCGAAAGGGTTCCGGGGTCCACCGGGAGGGGCCACAAGCCCCAGAGGCTTGCATGGGCCAAGAGTGGGAAGGGACAAGCCCCTGAGTGGGCTGGTGCACCTCCCACCAAGGCCCAAGGTGCAGCAAAGAGGAGAGAGGGGAAACCCTAGGCGCAGATGGGCCTAAGGCCCACCCTAGGGCGCGCCCCCCTCTCTCTCCCTCTTGGCCGCCTCCCTCCATCCCATCTAGGGCTGCCGCCCCCCTAGGGGTGGGAACCCTAGAGGGGGCGCACCCTCCTCCCCTCCTCCTATATATAGTGGGGGTTTTGGGGCTGCCAAGAACAGGAGTCTCCCTCTCTCTTGGCGTAGCCCTACCCCTCTCCCTCCTCGTCTCTCGTAGTGCTTGGCGAAGCCCTGCTAGAGTGCCACGCTCCTCCATCACCACCATGCTGTTGTGCTGCTGCTGGATGGAGTCTTCCCCAACCTCTCCCTCTCTCCTTGCTGGATCAAGGCACGGGAGACGTCGCCGGGCTGCATGTGTGTTGAAAGCGGAGGCACCATTGTTCGGTGCTTAGATCGGATTCGGCCGCGATCTGAATCTCTTCGAGTACGACTCCATCGACCGCGTTCTTGCAACGCTTCCGCATCGCGATCTTCAAGGGTATAAGATGCACTCCCCTCTCTCTCGTTGCTAGTTACTCCATAGATTGATCTTGGTGATGCATAGAAATTTTTGAATTTCTGCTACGTTCCCGAACAGTGGCATCATGAGCTAGGTCTATGCGTAGTTTCTATGCACGAGTAGAACACAAGTTGTTGTGGACGTCAATTTTATCAATTTACTTGCCATTACTAGTCTTATCTTGATTCGGCGGCATCGTGGGATGAAGCGGCCCGAACCGACCTTACACGTACGCTTACGTCAGACAGGTTCCACCGACTGACATGCACTAGTTGCATAAGGTGGCTAGCGGGTGTCTGTCTCTCCCACTTTAGTCAGATCAAATTCGATGAAAAGGGTCCTTATGAAGGGTAAATAGCAATTGGCATATCACGTTGTAGTTTTGACGTAGGTAAGAAACGTTCTTGCTAGAAACCTATAGCAGCCACGTAAAAACTTGCAACAACAATTAGAGGACGTCTAACTTGTTCTTTGTAGCATATGTCATGTGATGTGATATGGCCAAAGGATGTGATGAATGAAATATATGTGATGTATGATATTGATCATGTTTTTGTAATAGGAATCACGACTTGCATGTCGATGAGTATGACAACCGGCAGGAGCCATAGGAGTTGTCTTAATTTATTGTATGACCTACGTGTCATTGAATAACGCCATGTAATTACTTCACTTTATTGCTAAACTGTTAGCCATAGTAATAGAAGTAATAGTTGGCGAGACAACTTCATGAAGACACGACGATGGAGATCATGGTGTCATGCCGGTGACGATGATGATCATGGCGCCCCAAAGATGGAGATCAAAAGGAGCAAAATGATATTGGCCATATCATGTCACTATTTGATTGCATGTGATGTTTATCATGTTTTTACATCTTATTTGCTTAGAACGACGGTAGCATAAATAAGATGATCCCTCGCTAAAATTTCAAGAAAGTGTTCCCCCTAACTGTGCACCATTGCGAAGGTTCATTGTTTCGAAGCACCACGTGATGATCGGGTGTGATAGATTCTAACGTTCGAATACAACGGGTGTAAGCCAGATTTACACAAGCAAAACACTTAGGTTGACTTGACGAGCCTAGCATGTACAAACATGGCCTCGGAACATAAGAGACCGAAAGGTCGAACATGAGTCGTATAGCAGATACGATCAACATGAAGATGTTCACCGATGATGACTAGTCCGTCTCATGTGATGATCGGACACGGACTAGTTGACTCGGATCATGTATCACTTAGATGACTAGAGGGATGTCTATCTAAGTGCGAGTTCATTAAATAACCAGATGAACTTAATTATCATGAACATAGTCAAAAGTTCTTTGCAAATTATGTCGTAGCTTACGCTTTAGTTCTACTGTTTTAGATATGTTCCTAGAGAAAATTTAGTTGAAAGTTGATAGTAGCAATTATGCGGACTAGGTCCGTAAACTGAGGATTGTCCTCGTTGCTATGCAGAAGGCTTATGTCCTTAATGCACCGCTCGGTGTGCTGAACCTCGAACGTCATTTGTGGATGTTGCGAACATCTGACATACATGTTTTGATGACTACGTGATAGTTCAGTAATGTTAAACAGTTTAGAATTGAGGCGCCGAAGATTATTTTGAAACGTCGCGGAACATATGAGATGTTCAAAGGGCTGAAATTGGGATTTCAGGCTCGTGCCCACGTAAAAGAGGTATGAGACATCTGACGAGTTTCTTAAGCCTGCAAACTAAGGGAGAAAAGCTCAATCATTGAGCATGTGCTCAGATTGTCTGAGTACTACAATCACTTGAATCGAGTGGGGGTTAATCTTCCAGATGAGATAGTGATGGTTCTCCATAGTCACTACCACCAAGCTATTAGAGCTTCGTGATGAACTATAACATATCAGGGATAGACATGATGATCCTTGCATTTGGGCGGCTGGAGCAAGAAGACCAGAGGTTGAAGAAGCACTACGGCCATTGGATGGACATCGTACGGTCACTGGAGCTAGAATCGTTCCTTGCGTGCGACCATGGACCTCGTGGGTCCCGCCGTCAGGCTCTCCACGTATAGTCCTCTTCCGATGAATCTCGTTTGTTGACCACGCCACACCGAACACAGCGAGGCGGTGGACAATGGCGAGGCCCCGGACGGGAACGACTCGGAGATAGCCTGGGTGGTGGTGGGGTAGCGCTTCGCAGCGATGCGTGCTAAGCAGAGCCGCTAGCCGCCGGAGGCCGGACCAGGCGGTCCCGGCGACGCTGGAGGAAGAAGACGAGAGATTGAAGGTGCATGCCGGACGTTGGATATAAATCCAATGGCTGTGGATGACACAATCATTTGTTGACCAAGTTGACAACGCCCTGCGTAGGCTTCGACCTATTGGCTCACATGTCAGCCTACAAAAATGTGGCATATATTTAACCCATGTTTTCTAGAATGTACAGTCCATTTGCTGGGCTGGGTGAACAAATAATTTCGCGTCAATCGGGCCCATTTATATTTTCTAAGAAATCCCAGCCCATTTGCACTTCCTTGAAATACACGTATTAGGTGGGCCCGTTATATATATAATGTTATGTTAGAAGGAGCAATTAATATCAAAGAATAAACCGGAGAGGCACATTATATATATATATATATATATAATTAAGAAATTAGCGAGTTATTGTTCAAAATAAAAATGAGCGTGTTATTATTAAATTGGTCCTTAAAATCTTCGCAAGCTTTTGTACGCAATCATCAGGATTTTCCTTGCCTGTGAGTCAAAAACAACCAGGATTTTCCGTTAAACATTTACTTTTATAAGTTAATAACACGTGGGATGTTTTTATAATGTATATATAAGTCTCTATAAAATATACGATAATAGTAATAATATAAATATATATAATGTGGTTAAAAGGGAAAACATAAATTGGACACAACATTACTTTTATAAGAGACCTTCGTTTTATACCCGACAGTAGGCATACTAACAAGTTCACACACAAATACAACAGAAAAGGTAAACATTCATATCAAACTCAGGTTCACAGGACATGTTCATATTCATAGCCAACATTCACTATCAATAACTCAAAAGATTCATATATACACAAGCTCAGCATATCTATGCATCCAAATGATTGATAGATCACACGACAATATTCATACATAATTCACAAAAAGATTCAGATATACACATGTTCAGTATGTTTATGCATCCAAATGATTGAGATCACAACCAATATGATCCATGGACGAACTTTAATTACCTAGGGTACAGACTGGTAAATGGTGTCCAATCGGAGGTACTTCTTGCTAAAATTAGTTCTTGTACGAGTAAACTTTCAAGTACATAAGAGGCAACACAGACAATCTGAACTTTGCTTGTAGGTTTATCCTCAAATAGTGGCCTCGTGCCGAGGGAGGTTTGAGCAACTTGGCCACTACTTTCATCCAACTAGTTTACTAGCTCATCTTGGTCTTGTATCTCGCCAAAATTCTACATTGCAGACGAGAAAGGAGGCGGTTGAGAAAATGAACCACCCAAATTTTTTGTGCAGTTCAACTGAAATGGAGCATCCTTGGCGTGCAGACTGATTAAGTGCCAGATGAATATACGCATCAACCAACTTGTGTGGAATCTTTAGACTCCATGCCATATAGTTCGCTACCATATGTGCCGATAACCAAAAGGCACAAGTTGGGACCAAAGACTGGACTGCGTTTTTCTGGGCTATGAACCAAGCAATATTTTTGGCGTTCACTCTCCTAATACTTGGAGTTTGACAATTGGTTGACGCCGGTTGATACTCGAATGAATATAAGCACTTCTTGTCAACATCGATGCTTGTCTGAGTGAACTTTGGAGTACATAGCAGCAGCGTAAGTACCTGTCCATCTGATCATTTTGTGCAGTTCTACTGAAATCACCCGATGTAATGATTTGCCTGCGAGTTCAGGCTCCAAATTACTCCTTTATGAAATCGGCAAACAGTAGCACAATACCAAATTACCAATACATATGACAGGCACAATAATCAGGATAAAGACCAGTACCAACCTGTGTGAGGTAGCATATCAATTACTATTTCCTTTGACTGGAAGCCGAGATATGCCAAGCGACTGATAGCAAAGGAAGAAAGCAAGCGGAGATTAGCGACTGACAGGAAAGGACGGAAGCTGTCGAGGCAACGAAGCA
This sequence comes from Triticum dicoccoides, assembly GCF_002162155.2. Classification (NCBI taxonomy): domain Eukaryota; kingdom Viridiplantae; phylum Streptophyta; class Magnoliopsida; order Poales; family Poaceae; genus Triticum; species Triticum dicoccoides. Next base: position 415,390,297 of record NC_041385.1, read on the forward strand.
CCCAAAGTTTTTGTGCAGTTCCACCAAAATCAAGCATCCTATTGGCACATATATTGAGAGAGTGATATTACTGTAATAGTGGGACTAGTTGATGAAACATACACTAACAAATAGAAGCACCCTCATTATCTTAATGGGTAAAGTTAGCAACATAGTAGTCTTGCTTAAAGAGAGGTATTAGTTTATTTAATCAGTGCCAATTAGCTCAACTCAACACTCAAAGCATTGCCATTTATCATAGGTTGCAAAACTTAAAAGTGTAAAGATAAAGGAGTTTCTCATGACAGTAGCACGATACAAATAGAGATGACAGAAAACTAATATGGATGAAGGCCTTAGGCCCGTACCAACCTGAGAAAAAAAGCTTATTCATGTAGTCCCATAAGAGATGATAAAGCACTCACTGGAATCACACAATAGTATATATTTTTGTGCACTTCAAATGTATGGTTGAAATCACTCTTGTTTACCAGTGCTGAGATTATATCGAAAGATTATCAAGAACTTCCAGCATAGTTAAAGCACTGGCTGGGATACAGTTCATTGTATTTGTAGGGTTTCGTAGTAATTTCAAAAAATTTCCTACGCACACGCAAGATCATGTGATGCATAGCAACGAGGGGGAGAGTGTTGTCTACGTACCCAACGCAGACCGACTGCGGAAGCGATGACACGACGTAGAGGAAGTAGTCGTACGTCTTCACGATCCAACCGATCAAGCACCGAAACTACGGCACCTCCGAGTTCGAGCACACGTTCAGCTCGATGACGATCCCCGGACTCCGATCCAGCAAAGTGTCGGGGAAGAGTTCCGTCAGCACAACGGTGTGGTGACGATCTTGATGAACTACAGCAGCAGGGCTTCGCCTAAACTCCGCTACAGTATTATCGAGGAATATGGTGGCAGGGGGCACCGCACACGGCTAAGGAATAGATCACGTGGATCAACTTGTGTGTTTCTGGGGTGCCTCTGCCTCAGTATATAAAGGAGCCAAGGGGGGAGGGGGCGCCGGCCAAGGGAGGAGGGCGCAGGAGGAGTCCTACTCCTTCCGGGAGTAGGACTCCCCCCCAATCCTATTCCAACTAGGATTCCCCAAAGGGGGAAAGAGGGAGAGGGGGGCCGGCCACCTTCTCCTAGTCCTAATAGGACTAGGGGAGGGGGAAGTGGCGCAGCCACCTTGGGCTGCCCCTTTCTCCTTTCCACTAAGGCCCACGAAGGCCCATATGGTTCCCGGGGGGTTCCGGTAACCTCCCGGTAACCCGGTAAAATCCCGATTTCACCCGGAACACTTCCGATATCCAAATATAGGCTTCCAATATATCAATCTTTACGTCTCGACCATTTAGAGACTCCTCGTCATGTCCATGATCACATCCGGGACTCCGAACAACCTTCGGTACATCAAAATGCATAAACTCATAATATAACTGTCATCGTAACCTTAAGCGTGCGGACCCTACGGGTTCGAGAACAATGTAGACATGACCGAGACATGTCTCCGGTCAATAACCAATAGCGGGACCTGGATGCCCATATTGGCTCCTACATATTCTACGAAGATCTTTATCGGTCAGACCGCATAACAACATACGTTGTTCCCTTTGTCATCAGTATGTTACTTGCCCGAGATTCGATCGTCGGTATCCAATACCTAGTTCAATCTCGTTACCGACAAGTCTCTTTACTCGTTCCGTAATACATCATCTCACAACTAACATATTAGTTGTAATGCTTGCAAGGCTTATGTGATGTGTATTACCGAGAGGGCCCAGAGATACCTCTCCGACAATCGGAGTGACAAATCCTAATCTCGAAATACGCTAACCCAACATCTACCTTTGGAGACACCTGTAATGCTCCTTTATAATCACCCAGTTATGTTGTGACGTTTGGTAGCACCCAAAGTGTTCCTCCGGTAAACGGGAGTTGCATAATCTCATAGTCATAGGAACATGTATAAGTCATGAAGAAAGCAATAGCAACATACTAAACGATCGGGTGCTAAGCTAATGGAATGGGTCATGTCAATCAGATCATTCAACTAATGATATGACCTCGTTAATCAAATAACAACTCATTGTTCATGGTTAGGAAACATGACCATCTTTGATTAACGAGCTAGTCAAGTAGAGGCATACTAGTGACACTTTGTTTGTTTGTGTATTCACACATGTATTATGTTTCCGGTTAATACAATTCTAGCATGAATAATAAACATTTATCATGATTATAAGGAAATAAATAATAACTTTATTATTGCATCTAGGGCATATTTCCTTTAGTCTCCCACTTGCACTAGAGTCAATAATCTAGATTACACTGTAATGATTCTAACACCCATGGAGCCTTGGTGCTGATCATGTTTTGCTCGTGGAAGAGGCTTAGTCAACGGGTCTGCAACATTCAGATCCGTATGTATCTTGCAAATCTCTATGTCTCCCACCTAGACTAGATCCCGGATGGAATTGAAGCGTCTCTTGATGTGTTTGGTCCTTTTGTGAAATCTGGATTCCTTTGCCAAGGCAATTGCACCAGTATTGTCACAAAAGATTTTCATTGGACCCGATGCACTAGGTATGACACCTAGATCGGATATGAACTCCTTCATCCAGACTCCTTCGTTCGCTGCTTCCGAAGCAGCTATGTACTCCGCTTCACATGTAGATCCCGCTACGACGCTTTGTTTAGAACTGCACCAACTGACAGCTCCACCGTTTCATGTAAACACGTATCCGGTTTGCGATTTAGAATCGTCCGGATCAGTGTCAAAGCTTGCATCAACGTAACCTTTTACGGTGAGCTCTTTGTCACCTCCATATACGAGAAACATATCCTTAGTCCTTTTCAGGTATCTAAGGATGTTCTTGACCGCTGTCCAGTGATCCACTCCTGGATTACTTTGGTACCTCCATGCTAAACTTATAGCAAGGCACACATCAGGTCTAGTACACAGCATTGCATACATGATAGATCCTATGGCTGATGCATAGGGGACATCTTTCATATTCTCTCTATCTTCTGCAGTGGTCGGGCATTGAGTCCTACTCAACTTCACACCTTGTAACACAGGCAAGAACCCTTTCTTTGCTTGATCCATTTTGAACTTCTTCAAAATTTTGTCAAGGTATGTGCTTTGTGAAAGTCCAATTAAGCGTATTGATCTATCTCTATAGATCTTAATGCCTAATATGTAAGCAGCTTCACCGAGGTCTTTCATTGAAAACTTTTATTCAAGTATCCCTTTATGCTATCCAGAAATTCTATATCATTTCCAATCAGCAATATGTCATCCACATATAATATCAGAAATGCTACAGAGCTCCCACTCACTTTCTTGTAAATACAGGCTTCTCCGAAATTCTGTATAAAACCAAATGCTTTGATCACACTATCAAAACGTTTATTCCAACTCCGAGAGGCTTGCACCAGTCCATAAATGGATCGCTGGAGCTTGCACACTTTGTTAGCTCCCTTTGGATCGACAAAACCTTCCGGTTGCATCATATACAACTCTTCTTCCAGAAATCCATTCAGGAATGCAGTTTTGACATCCATCTGCCAAATTTCATAATCATAAAATGCGGCAATCGCTAACATGATTCGGACGGACTTAAGCATCGCTACGGGTGAGAAGGTCTCATCGTAGTCAATCCCTTGAACTTGCCGAAAACCTTTTGCGACAAGTCGAGCTTTGTAGACAGTAACATTACCATCAGCGTCAGTCTTCTTCTTAAAGATCCATTTATTCTCAATTGCTTGCCGATCATCGGGCAAGTCAACCAAAGTCCATACTTTGTTCTCATACATGGATCCCATCTCAGATTTCATGGCTTCAAGCCACTTTGCGGAATCTGGGCTCACCATCGCTTCTTCATAGTTCGTAGGTTCATCATGATCTAGTAGCATGACTTCCAGAACAGGATTACCGTACCACTCTGGCGCGGATCTTACTCTGGTTGATCTACGAGGTTCAGTAGTATCTTGATCTGAAGTTTCATGATCATTATCATTGGGTTCCTCACTAACTGGTGTAGGTGTCACTGAAACAGTTTTCTGTGATGAACTACTTTCCAGTAAGGGAGCAGGTACAGTTACCTCGTCAAGCTCTACTTTCCTCCCACTCACTTCTTTCGAGAGAAACTCCTTCTCTAGAAAGGATCCATTCTTAGCAACGAATGTCTTGCCTTCGGATCTGTGATAGAAGGTGTACCCAACAGTTTCCTTTGGGTATCCTATGAAGACACATTTCTCCGATTTGGGTTCGAGCTTATCAGGTTGAAGCTTTTTCACATAAGCATCGCAGCCCCAAACTTTAAGAAACGACAACTTTGGTTTCTTGCCAAACCACAGTTCATAAGGCGTCGTCTCAACGGATTTTGATGGTGCCCTATTTAACGTGAATGTAGCCGTCTCTAGAGCATAACCCCAAAACGATAGCGGTAAATCAGTAAGAGACATCATAGATCGCACCATATCTAGTAAAGTACGATTACGACGTTCGGACACACCATTACGCTGTGGTGTTCCGGGTGGCGTGAGTTGCGAAACTATTCCACAGTTTTTCAAATGTACACCAAACTCGTAACTCAAATATTCTCCTCCACGATCAGATCGTAGAAACTTTATTTTCTTGTTACGATGATTTTCAACTTCACTCTGAAATTCTTTGAACTTTCCAAATGTTTCAGATTTATGTTTCATTAAGTAGATATATCCATATCTGCTTAAATCATCTGTGAAGGTGAGAAAATAATGATATCCGCCACGAGCCTCAATATTCATCGGACCACATACATCGGTATATATGATTTCCAATAAATCTGTTGCTCTCTCCATAGTACCGGAGAACGGTGTTTTAGTCATCTTGCCCATGAGGCACGGTTCGCAAGTACCAAGTGATTCATAATCAAGTGGTTCCAAAAGTCCATCAGTATGGAGTTTCTTCATGCGCTTTACACCGATATGACCTAAACGACAGTGCCACAAATAAGTTGCACTTTCATTATCAACTCTGCATCTTTTGGTTTCAACATTATGAATATGTGTATTACTACTATCGAGATTCAATAAGAATAGACCACTCTTCAAGGGTGCATGACCATAAAAGATATTACTGTCACATCCTAGTTAGCCTTGCATTAGAGTGTTGCATCATGTTTACTCTTTCATCAGAAACTTGAAATGGGGATCTGTGAAACCCTCAGAATCTTTTTGAAAATGACCCAAATAAAAATTTCTCCAAAAGGGTCCAAGAAAATGCTCATGTTGCTCTCTGAAAATATTGGACAGAGATAAAAATCAAACCAATATTTTTAAGAGCTCATAGGTATTTATTTTGGGCATTTGGAATTAATGCATAAATATTTGCATTGGAAATATATTAGTTATATATATTAATATATGTCCAAATATTATGCCAACTATAAAGGAGCTCTGGAATAATATATATAGCTCCTGCAAAAATTGGCATAAGTTAAATAAATGATTTAATATATTATTTAAATCAAAACAAATGTCAGAAATTAGAAAACAGAAAATAATTAACAGGAGGAGCTTACCTGGGCTCCTCCACTGTGCGGCCCATCCAGCTGGCTGGCCCAGCCAGCAGCCGGCCCAGCCCATCTCCCTCCTCTGTCGTCTTCGTCCCGACAGAGGGAGGGGAGTGTGGCCGGCGCGCGCGCGCGCCACCGCGCCACGCCACCTCTCTCCTTGCCTGCCTGCCCTCCCCTCCTCGCCTCGATGCCCCTGGACGACGCCACGCCTCCCCCCTGCTCTCTCTCACTCTCCCCCGGCTCTTCCCTCCTCTCCCTCGCTCTCTCTCTCACACGGCCGAACACCACCGTCGCCGCCGTTCGCCATAGCAGCCGTCTCCGGCCACCCCTCGCTCCCCCGACTAGCTCAGGAGCTCCGCCTC
>NC_041385.1:415403201-415482927 GCF_002162155.2 Triticum dicoccoides
AGGTTGGGCTACCATCAAATCAAAATCAGAAACGGGGACATTCCTAAAACGGCCTTTGTTACTCGTTATGGCCAATACGAGTACACCGTCATGTCCTTCGGTTTAACCAACGCTCCAGCCACCTTTTCTCGGTTAATGAACTCAATCTTCATGGAGTATTTGGATAAATTCGTCGTGGTTTACCTCGATGATATACTCATCTACTCCAAGAACGAGGAAGAACATGCCGAACATCTAAGGCTAGTGTTGAAGAAACTTCGAGAGCATCGCCTTTATGCCAAATTTTCTAAATGTGAATTCTGGTTGTCAGAAGTGACCTATCTGGGTCATGTAATATCTGGTAAAGGTATTGCTGTTAACCCTGAGCGAGTTCAAGCCGTCCTTAATTGGACTCCACCTGAATCGGTCAAGCAAGTTCGGAGTTTTCTAGGCTTAGCGAGCTATTGTTGTCGCTTTGTCGAGAACTTCTCCAAAGTCGCTAAACCTCTAACCGAACTCCTCAAGAAAGACAAAAGTTCGAATGGACTCCACAATGTGAGCACAGCTTTCAGGAACTGAAAAGACGTCTGACCTCTGCTCCCGTACTGGTACCGCCAGACTTTTCCAAGGACTTTGTTATCTACTGCGACGCCTCACGACAAGGACTAGGTTGCATTCTTATGCAAGATCGACACGTAATTGCTTACGCTTCACGGCAATTGCACCCACATGAGGAGAATTATCCTACTCATGATCTAGAGCTTGCAGCCATAGTCTATGCACTTAAGACCTGGCGACATTACCTCCTCGGTAATCGTTGCGAAATATTCACTGATCACCAAAGTCTGAAGTACATTTTCACCCAACCGGATTTGAATCTCAGGCAGAGACGTTGGGTTGAATTGATCACAGACTTCGACCTAGGAATAACCTACACCCCAGGGAAAGCCAACGTCATGGCTGATGCGCTAAGTCGTAAATCTTATTGTAACAACCTAATGTTACAACAAAGTCAACCGCTTCTCCATGAGGAATTTCGGAAGCTTAACCTTCACATTGTACCTCAAGGTTTTCTTTCCACCTTGGTGGCAAAACCTACCCTTACGGATCAAATTATCAAAGCACAGAAGGTAGATCCGGGAATCTCCCGCATCAAGAGGAACATTCAGAAAGGAATTGCGAATTGTTTCTCCATTAATGATCAAGGAGTCGCATACTTCGGGAATCGACTAGTGGTTCCCAAAGTGCGCAACCTAAGGCGATTAATCCTTAAGGAAGCTCATGAATCTCCTCTCACCATTCATCCCGGTAGTACTAAGATGTATCAGGACCTACGCCAGAGGTTCTGGTGGACTAGGATGAAGAGAGAAATTGCTCAGTTTATTGCTAATTGCGACGTCTGTCGTCGTGTAAAAGCAGAGCACCAACGGCCTGCTGGCACCCTTCAACCCTTAGCTATTCCTGAATGGAAATGGGATAAAATTGGTATGGATTTCATTACCGGTTTTCCCAGGACCAAGAGAGGGAATAATGCTATTTTCGTCGTGGTCGATCGTCTTTCCAAAGTAGCCCATTTCTTACCTGTTCGTGAGAGTATAACCGCTAGTCAGCTGGCAGATTTGTACATCTCTCGAATAGTGTCTCTCCATGGTGTTCCTTTGGAAATTAACTCGGATCGAGGAAGTCTTTTCACCTCTCGATTTTGGGAAAGTTTCCAAAATGCTATGGGGACTCGTCTCTCCTTTAGCACCGCTTTCCACCCTCAGTCAAGTGGTCAAGTGGAACGCGTCAATCAGATTCTAGAAGACATGCTTCGAGCCTCTGTTATCTCATTCGGAATGGACTGGGAGAAGTGCCTTCCATTTGCCGAATTCGCTTACAACAACAGCTATCAATCTAGCTTGGGTAAAGCCCCTTTTGAAGTTCTCTATGGACGACGGTGTCGAACACCCCTTAACTGGTCAGAGACCGGGGAAAGACAATTCTTTGGCCCGGATATGATTCAGGAAGCAGAAGAACAAGTTCGTATCGTTCGTGAAAAGTTGAAAACAGCCCAATCCCGTCAAAAGAGTCAATATGACCGAAAACATAAGGCTATGACTTTCGAGGTTGACGAGAAGGCTTATCTTCGGGTCACCCCTCTGAAGGGAACCCATCGTTTCGGTATCAAAGGCAAATTGGCTCCTCGTTACATTGGACCTTTTCGCATTCTCGCCAAACGAGGAGAAGTTGCCTACCAGTTGGAACTACCTCCGCACCTCTCCAGAGTTCACGATGTCTTCCACGTTTCTCAACTCAGGCGTTGCTTCTTGGATCCTATCCGTGGAGTGGACCACGAAACGCTTGATCTCCAAGATAATCTTACATATCGAGAGTACCCCATTCGTATCCTCGATCAAGCCGAACGTACCACGCGACGTCATAATATCAAGTTTCTCAAGGTTGATGAAGCAACCTGGGAAAGGGAGGATCGTCTTCGACTCGAGTATCCCGCCTTCTTCCCGGAGGAACCCAAATCTCGGGACGAGATTCTCTTGAGTGGGGGTGAGTTGTCACATCCTAGTTAGCCTTGCATTAGAGTGTTGCATCATGTTTACTCTTTCATCAGAAACTTGAAATGGGGATCTGTGAAACCCTCAGAATCTTTTTGAAAATGACCCAAATAAAAATTTCTCCAAAAGGGTCCAAGAAAATGCTCATGTTGCTCTCTGAAAATATTGGACAGAGATAAAAATCAAACCAATATTTTTAAGAGCTCATAGGTATTTATTTTGGGCATTTGGAATTAATGCATAAATATTTGCATTGGAAATATATTAGTTATATATATTAATATATGTCCAAATATTATGCCAACTATAAAGGAGCTCTGGAATAATATATATAGCTCCTGCAAAAATTGGCATAAGTTAAATAAATGATTTAATATATTATTTAAATCAAAACAAATGTCAGAAATTAGAAAACAGAAAATAATTAACAGGAGGAGCTTACCTGGGCTCCTCCACTGTGCGGCCCATCCAGCTGGCTGGCCCATCCAGCTGGCTGGCCCAGCCAGCAGCCGGCCCAGCCCATCTCCCTCCTCTGTCGTCTTCGTCCCGACAGAGGGAGGAGAGTGTGGCCGGCGCGCGCGCGCCACCGCGCCACGCCACCTCTCTCCTAGCCTGCCTGCCCTCCCCTCCTCGCCTCGATGCCCCTGGACGACGCCACGCCTCCCCCCCTGCTCTCTCTCACTCTCCCCCGGCTCTTCCCTCCTCTCCCTCGCTCTCTCTCTCACACGGCCGAACACCACCGTCGCTGCCGTTCGCAATAGCAGCCGTCTCCGGCCACCCCTCGCTCCCCCGACTAGCTCAGGAGCTCCGCCTCGACCCCCTCTTCCCTCTCCACCGACCCACAGCTCCCCGGAAGCCCTGCATCGCCGCCACGTCGCCGTTCCCCTCCTCGGGCTCCGACCACCGTCGCCGTCGATTCGCCGTCTCCAGCGCGTCCCCGAGCCCGCTTCGACGCCCACTGCAACCGCGGTGAGCTACGCCGCCGTTTCCCCCTCTCCTCCCCCTCGTTCCCCCACCGTAGCCTCCTCCCCACCACGGCCGAACCTTCCGCCGTCGCCGAGCTCGCCGTCGACGCAGCTCCGGTGACCATTTGGTCACCCCGGCGAGTCCAACGAGTTCGCAAGACCCCGTAGAGCATCCCTAGCGCCTTGCTTCGCTCGCCTTTGAGCTCCAACCCTGTTCCCGTGCACGACCGAACCCCGGCGGCCGCAGCCGAGCTCGCCGCCGTCGACTCCGGCCACCCCAGGCCCAGCCACGGCCACCGTTCGACGTGCGGGAGCAAGAGCTTTCCAACGAGCCCAAGCACGGCCTCTCCCGTGCCCTATAGCGCGATTCCGCATCGCGCCGCCGTCTCGGGCCTCGCCGGCGTCACGTCGCCGGTGGGTTTGACCCACTTTGACCACGGCAGGACACCCCCTGAGTCCCTGACAGGTGGGCCCAGCCCTGTAGCTAATTAGGATTAGCGCTAACCACTGTTAGTTAACCCCCTGACGCTGACTAGTGGGCCCGAGCGCCACTAATTAGTAATTAGGATTAAATTAACCCTGTTTAACCCCCCTGTCACTGACGTGTGGGCCCCACACGTCAGGTTTGACTTCAGCCAGCCGCAGTTGACCACTGACGTCATGCTGACGTCATGCTGGTGCAATAATTATAATTTCTGGATTTAATTTAAATCAGGAAATTCCAGAATATTATTTAAACTTTAAAAATTCATAACTTTTATTCTGTAACTCCAATTTGGACAAATTATATATGAAAAATGATCAGAAAAATCCAATCTATCCATCTGTACTATTTTCATGCATGATCAAACAAGTTAAATTGATGTTTTAAGCAGAACAAGGAAAAGCACTTTAAAAGGCCATATTTGAATTTGAAATTTGAATCCTTTATTCAAATTTGTTCAAACCCTTCTGGTTTTAGTTGCATTAGCCCAACACACTCATATTGCTATGTTTCATGCATGCATCATATTGTTGCACATTGTTTGGTGATGGTTGTGTATCGGTGTCCTTTGCGACAGGTTCTGCCCCCGAGGAGTACCGTGATTACCCTAACGAAGAACCATATCAGTGCATCGAACCATCAGGCAAGCAACCAACCATTTGATCATATCGATACAATCCCATGTTCTCGCTCCTGCTCTCTTTTACTGCATTAAGACAATGCGATTCAAACTGCTGTGTGCTACGGTAGTTGAACCCATTTCCTCTGCATGACCTGTCATTGCCACAGTAACTAGATGAAACCCACTAGCATGTGTAGGAGTTGATTGAGCCCTATGTATGTGTTGTTCCTACCTTGCTATGCCTGCTATGCTTAGAGTCGTGTCAGGTCTGGGTCATCTGGGTGATGGGCTAGAGTGAAATGATTATGTCGGTAATGGGAGTGGTGTGGTGAACACGATTTGGTAAAGGTGTCGATGAGAGGCCATGTAGGAGTACATGGTGGGTTGTTTCATTGAAGCCGACCTTAAGCACTGAGATCTGTATGTGTGATTTAAGAATCAACTACTACCATGCATTGGGCCCGAAACCAATGGACCCTCTCGGCTTCTTATTCACCCTACTTCTCCGTCCAGGAGTTGCAAGTAGTTTCTGGTGTTTGTAGCCTACTGGAGGCCGTGGACAGCGCTGACCGTAGGGGTGGGCTGTGATGCGGTAGGTACGTGGCCGGGTGTACCGAATACCCGTTAGGTATCTCGGGAACCCTGTTCACATCGTTCGGGGCCGTATGGGAAACCTCGGCCGGACTCCCTGCGGATGGAACCTGAATAGGCGATAAACCTGGACTGGAGGCTTAGGTGATTAGGTAGGTCGTGGCCGACACCCACGTTGGGCTTCCGCTTGAAGGTTGCCGAGTACATGTCGTGTAAACGATGGTAAGTGGTGAGAGCGTGTATGAAGAAGTACACCCCTGCAGGGTTAACATGATCTATTCGAATAGCCGCGTCCGCGGTAAAGGACTACTTGGTTGCCTATACAGTTCATAGACAAGTAAATGGAAACTACTAAAAGCCTCAAGATAAGTGTGAGTGCCGAGGATGGCTCTTCCGTAGGAAGACGGAGGTGGATCCTCGGTAGTGTATTGAAGTGGTGAGTAGTGGACTCGTGTGCGCAAAACCATTTCAAGTTGGAGTATCGTAGGATAGCCTAGCCAAGAGTCAAAGCTGGCTTGCTGCAATAACTCCACCAACCCTTCTTGATACTATGCATGTATGTAGGATCTGATGTAAGTCTTGCTGAGTACCTTTGTACTCATGTTGCTATAATCTACATTTTTACAGAAGACGCTGCAACCCCTTCTGATGGGTTCTATGTAGACGTTGACATCAACGAGTAGGCTAAAGACCCAGGTGGTGACCCTGAGCTTGTGAAGGACCTTGTAGTATAGCTAGGCTCCCCAAGCCTCTTTTATTTTACTAGTTGTCTGTACTCAGACAAGTTACTTCCGCTGCTGGTTTGTATGACTGTATGACTTGTATGTTGGGTCGTGAGACCCGTACCTTTGTGTATGTTATGTATGGCTCCCTGAGCCTTAAATAAAGTACTTATGTCGTAGAGTCATGTTGTGATGCTTCGTTGTATTTGCACATATCGAGCATATTGTGTGCATGATTGAAATGCTTGGTATGTGTGGGATCTGACTATCTAGTTGTTTATCTTTAGTAGCCTCTCTTACCGGGAAATGTCTCCTAGTGTTACCGCTGAGCCATGGTAGCTTGCTACTGCTCTGGAACACTTAGGCTGGCCGGCATGTGTCCTTCTTCGTTCCTGTGTCTGTCCCTTCGGGGAAATGTCACGCTTTGAGTACCGGAGTCCTGTTAGCCCGCTACAGCCCGGTTTACTGGAGTCCTGCTAGCCCAGTGCTACAGCCCGGACCCACTTGCTGATGACCGACACGTTCGAAGCTGGGTCATGGATGCCTGTCCCTGTAAGTCTGTGCCACTTTGGGTTTACGACTAGTCATGTCAGCCCGGGCTCTTTATCATATGGATGCTAGCGACACTTTCATATACGCGAGCCAAAAAGCGCAAACGGTCCCGGGAAAAGGTAAGACGACACCCGTGGGGATACCGTGCGTGAGGCCGCAAAGTGATATGAGGTGTTACCAGCTAGATCGATGTGACATCGAGTCGGGGTCCTGACAGCGTTGGTAGCTTTAGTTGCATTAGCCCAACACACTCATATTGCCATGTTTCATGCATGCATCATATTGTTGCACATTGTTTGGTGATGCCTGTGTATCGTTATCCTTTACGACAGGATCTGTCCCCGAGGAGTACCGTGACTACCCTAACGAAGAACCGTATCCGTGCATCGAACCATCAGGCAAGCAACCAACCATTTGATCATATCGATACAATCCCATGTTCTCGCTCCTGCTCTCTTTTACTGCATTAAGACAACGCGATTCAAACTGCTGTGTGCTACGGTAGTTGAACCCATTTCCTCTGCATGACCTGTCATTGCCACAGTAACTAGATGAAACCCACTAGCATGTGTAGGAGTTGATTGAGCCATATGTATGTGTTGTTCCTACCTTGCTATGCCTGCTATGCTTAGAGTCGTGTCAGGTCTGGTTCATCTGGGTGATGGGCTAGAGTGAAATGCTTATGTCGGTAATGAGAGTGGTGTGGTGAACACGTTTTGGTAAAGGTATCGATGAGAGGCCATGTAGGAGTACATGGTGGGTTGTTTCATTGAAGCCGACCTTAAGCACTGAGATCTGTATGTGTGCTTTAAGAATCAGCTACTACCATGCATTGGGCCCGAAACCAATGGACCCTCTCGACTTCTTATTCACCCTAGTTCTCCGTCCAGGAGTTGCAAGTAGTTTCTGGTGTTTGTAGCCTACTGGAGGCCGTGGACAGCGCTGACCGTAGGGGTGGGCTGTGATGCGGTAGGTACGTGGCCGGGTGTACCGAATACCCGTTAGGTATCTCGGGAACCCTGTTCACATCGTTCGGGGCCGTATGGGAAACCTCGGCCGGACTCCCTGCGGATGGAACCTGAATAGGCGATAAACCTGGACTGGAGGCTTAGGTGATTAGGTAGGTCGTGGCCGACACCCACGTTGGGCTTCCGCTTGAAGGTTGCCGAGTACATGTCGTGTAAACGACGGTAAGTGGTGAGAGCGTGTATGAAGAAGTACCCCCTGCAGGGTTAACATGATCTATTCGAATAGCCGCGTCCGCGGTAAAGGACTACTTGGTTGCCTATACAGTTCATAGACAAGTAAATGGAAACTACTAAAAGCCTCAAGATAAGTGTGAGTGCCAAGGATGGCTCTTCCGTAGGAAGACGGAGGTGGATCCTCGGTAGTGTATTGAAGTGGTGAGTAGTGGACTCGTGTGCGCAAAACCATTTCAAGTTGGAGTATCGTAGGATAGCCTAGCCAAGAGTCAAAGCTGGCTTGCTGCAATAACTCCACCAACCCTTCTTGATACTATGCATGTATGTAGGATCTGATGTAAGTCTTGCTGAGTACCTTTGTACTCATGTTGCTATAATCTACATTTTTACAGAAGACGCTGCAACCCCTTCTGATGGGTTCTATGTAGACGTTGACATCAACGAGTAGGCTAAAGACCCAGGTGGTGACCCTGAGCTTGTGAAGGACCACGTAGTATAGTAGGCTTTCCAAGCCTCTTTTATTTTACTAGTTGTCTGTACTCAGACAAGTTACTTCCGCTGCTGGTTTGTATGACTGTATGACTTGTATGTTGGGTCGTGAGACCCGTACCTTTGTGTATGTTATGTATGGCTCCCTGAGCCTTAAATAAAGTACTTGTGTCGTAGAGTCATGTTGTGATGCTTCGTTGTATTTGCACATATCGAGCATATTGTGTGTATGATTGAAATGCTTGGTATGTGTGGGATCTGACTATCTAGTTGTTTATCTTTAGTAGCCTCGCTTACCGGGAAATGTCTCCTAGTGTTACCGCTGAGCCATGGTAGCTTGCTACTGCTCTGGAACACTTAGGCTGGCCGGCATGTGTCCTTCTTCGTTCCTGTGTCTGTCCCTTCGGGGAAATGTCACGCTTTGAGTACCGGAGTGCTGTTAGCCCGCTACAGCCTGGTTTACCGGAGTCCTGTTAGCCCAGTGCTACAGCCCGGACCCACTTGCTGATGACCGACACGTTCGAAGCTGGGTCATGGATGCCTGTCCCTGTAAGTTTGTGCCACTTTTGGTTTACGACTAGTCATGTCAGCCCGGGCTCCTTATCATATGGATGCTAGCGACACTATCATATACGTGAGCCAAAAGGCGCAAACGGTCCCGGGAAAAGGTAAGACGACACCCGTGGGGAAACCGTGCGTGAGGCCGCAAAGTGATATGAGGTGTTACCGGCTAGATCGATGTGACATCGAGTCGGGGTCCTGACAATTACTCATATAAATAGAACAACCATTATTCTCTGATTTAAATGAATAACCGTCTCGCATTAAACAAGATCCAGATATAATGTTCATGCTCAACGCTGGCACCAAATAACAATTATTTAGGTCTAATATTAATCCCGAAGGTAGATGTAGAGGTAGCGTGCCGACCGCGATCACATCGACTTTGGAACCGTTTCCCACGCGCATGTTCACCTCGTCCTTTGCCAGTGCCCGCTTATTCCATAGTCCCTGTTTCGAGTTGCAAATATTAGCAACAGAACCAGTATCAAATACCCAGGTGCTACTGCGAGCTCTAGTAAGGTACACATCAATAACATGTATATCACATATACCTTTGTTCACCTTGCCATCCTTCTTATCCGCCAAATACTTGGGGCAGTTCCGCTTCCAGTGACCAGTCTGCTTGCAGTAGAAGCACTCAGTTTCAGGCTTAGGTCCAGACTTGGGTTTCTTCTCTTGAGCAGCAACTTGCTTGCCGTTCTTCTTGAAGTTCCCCTTCTTCTTCCCTTTGCCTTTTTTCTTGAAACTAGTGGTCTTGTTAACCATCAACACTTGATGCTCCTTCTTGATTTCTACCTCCGCAACTTTCAGCATTGCGAAGAGCTCGGGAATAGTCTTGTTCATCCCTTGCATATTATAGTTCATCACGAAGCTCTTGTAGCTTGGTGGCAGTGATTGGAGAATTCTGTCAATGATGCAATCATCCGGAAGATTAACTCCCAATTGAATCAAGTGATTATTATACCCAGACATTTTGAGTATATGCTCACTGACAGAACTGTTCTCCTCCATCTTGCAGCTATAGAACTTATTGGAGACTTCATATCTCTCAATCCGGGCATTTGCTTGAAATATTAACTTCAACTCCTGGAACATCTCATATGCTCCATGACGTTCAAAAACGTCGTTGAAGTCCCAATTCTAAGCCGTAAAGCATGGCACACTGAACTATCGAGTAGTCATCAGCTTTGCTCTGCCAAATGTTCATAACATCTGGTGTTGCTCCAGCAGCAGGCCTGGCACCCAGCGGTGCTTCCAGGACGTAATTCTTCTGAGCAGCAATGAGGATAATCCTCAAGTTACGGACCCAGTCCGTGTAATTGCTACCATCATCTTTCAACTTTGCTTTCTTAAGGAACGCATTAAAATTCAACGGAACAACAGCACGAGCCATCTATCTACAATCAACATAAACAAGCAAGATACTATCAGGTACTAAGTTCATGATAAATTTAAGTTCAAGTTAATCATATTACTTAAGAACTCCCACTTAGATGGACATCCCTCTAATCCTCTAAGTGATTACGTGATCCAAATCAACTAAACCATGACCGATCATCACGTGAGATGGAGTAGTTTTCAATGGTGAACATCGTTATGTTGATCATATCTACTATATGATTCACGCTCGACCTTTCGGTCTCCGTGTTCCGAGGCCATATCTGCATATGCTAGGCTCGTCAAGTTTAACCTGAGTATTCTGCGTGTGCAAAACTGGCTTGCACCCGTTGTAGATGGACGTAGAGCTTATCACACCCGATCATCACGTGGTGTCTGGGCACGACGAACTTTGGCAACGGTGCATACTCAGGGAGAACACTTCTTGATAATTTTAGTGAGAGATCATCTTATAATGCTACCGTTAAACAAAGCAAGATAAGATGCATAAAAAGGATAAACATCACATGCAATCAATTTAAGTGATATGATATGGCCATCATCATCTTGTGCTTGTGATCTCCATCTCCGAAGCACCGTCATGATCACCATCGTCACCGGCGCGACACCTTGATCTCCATCGTAGCATCGTTGTCGTCTCGCCAATCTTATGCTTCCATGACTATCACTACCGTTTAGTAATAAAGTAAAGCATTACATCGCGATTGCATTGCATACAATAAAGCGACAACCATATGGCTCCTGCCAGTTGCCGATAACTCGGTTACAAAACATGATCATCTCATACAATAAAATTCAGCATCATGCCTTGACCATATCACATCACAACATGCCCTGCAAAAACAAGTTATACGTCCTCTACTTTGTTGTTGCAAGTTTTACGTGGCTGCTACGGGCTTAAGCAAGAACCAATCTCACCTACGCATCAAAACCACAATGATAGTTTGTCAAATAGACTCCATTTTAACCTTCGCAAGGACCGGGCGTAGCCACACTTGGTTCAACTAAAGTTGGAGAGACAGTCGCCCGCAAGCCACCTGTGTGCAAAGCACGTCGGGAGAACCGGTCTCGCGTAAGCGTACGCGTAATGTTGGTCCGGGTCGTCTCGTCCAACAATACCGCCGAACCAAAGTATGACATGCTGGTAGGCAGTATGACTTGTATCGTCCACAACTCACTTGTGTTCTACTCGTGCATATAACATCAACATAAATAACCTTGGCTCGGATGCCACTGTAGGGTTTCGTAGTAATTTCAAAAAATTTCCTACGCACACGCAAGATCATGTGATGCATAGCAACGAGGGGGAGAGTGTTGTTTACGTACCCAACACAGACCGACTGCGGAAGCGATGACACGACGTAGAGGAAGTAGTCGTACGTCTTCACGATCCAACCGATCAAGCACCGAAACTACGACACCTCCGAGTTCGAGCACACGTTCAGCTCGATGACGATCCCCGGACTCTGATCCAGCAAAGTGTCGGGGAAGAGTTCCGTCAGCACAACGGCGTGGTGACGATCTTGATGAACTACAGCAGCAGGGCTTCGCCTAAACTCCGCTACAGTATTATCGAGGAATATGGTGGCAGGGCGCACCGCACACGGCTAAGGAATAGATCACGTGGATCGACTTGTGTGTTTCTGGGGTGCCTCTGCCTCAGTATATAAAGGAGCCAAGGGGGGAGGGGGCGCCGGCCAAGGGAGGAGGGCGCAGGAGGAGTCCTACTCCTTTCGGGAGTAGGACTCCCCCCCAATCCTATTCCAACTAAGATTCCCCAAAGGGGGAAAGAGGGAGAGGGGGGCCGGCCACCTTCTCCTAGTCGGACTAGGAGAGGGGGAAGTGGCGCAGCCACCTTGGGCTGCCCCTTTCTCCTTTCCACTAAGGCCCAAGAAGGCCCATATGGTTCCCGGGGGGTTCCGGTAACCTCCCGGTAACCCGGTAAAATCCCGATTTCACCCGGAACACTTCCGATATCCAAATATAGGCTTCCAATATATCAATCTTTACGTCTCGACCATTTCGAGACTCCTCGTCATGTCCGTGATCACATCCGGGACTCCGAACAACCTTCGGTACATCAAAATGCATAAACTCATAATATAACTGTCATCGTAACCTTAAGCGTGCGGACCCTACGGGTTCGAGAACAATGTAGACATGACCGAGACATGTCTCCGGTCAATAACCAATAGCGGGACCTGGATGCCCATATTGGCTCCTACATATTCTACGAAGATCTTTATCGGTCAGACCGCATAACAACATACGTTGTTCCCTTTGTCATCGGTATGTTACTTGCCCGAGATTTGATCGTCGGTATCCAATACCTAGTTCAATCTCGTTACCGGCAAGTCTCTTTACTCGTTCCGTAATACATCATCTCACAACTAACATATTAGTTGTAATGCTTGCAAGGCTTATGTGATGTGTATTACTGAGAGGGCCCAGAGATACCTCTCCGACAATCGGAGTGACAAATCCTAATCTCGAAATTTGCCAACCCAACATCTACCTTTGGAGACACCTGTAATGCTCCTTTATAATCACCCAGTTATGTTGTGACGTTTGGTAGCACCCAAAGTGTTCCTCCGGTAAACGGGAGTTGCATAATCTCATAGTCATAGGAACATGTATAAGTCATGAAGAAAGCAATAGCAACATACTAAACGATCGGGTGCTAAGCTAATGGAATGGGTCATGTCAATCAGATCATTCAACTAATGATATGACCTCGTTAATCAAATAACAACTCATTGTTCATGGTTAGGAAACATGACCATCTTTGATTAACGAGCTAGTCAAGTAGAGGCATACTAGTGACACTTTGTTTGTCTATGTATTCACACATGTATTATGTTTCCGGTTAATACAATTCTAGCATGAATAATATACATTTATCATGATTATAAGGAAATAAATAATAACTTTATTATTGCCTCTAGGGCATATTTCCTTCAGTATTGTCTTGTGTAGTTCCACTAAAATGTATGATTGGCACAACATGATCCCTGTTTGCACAAGTAGGAACAAGGTGAAACCTTCATTAGCTTAGTGAGAAAGGATAGGAAGACATTAGCATATTACTCAAACAGTAGCATCAAATTCACGATGGACAATACGCAAAACATTGCCTCATTGAACCAATGGCAATAAATTGACATGCAAAACAATAGCACTATTATGTCATGACACTAATAATATTCCCTCCCTGCTCCCTGGAGGATCATCTCACATGTAAGGTAGTCATTGCCGGAGCCCTTGAATAGCCTCAACTGAGGCCTCTGGCTTCAGCAAGATCGCCTTGGCACTGTTTATTCTTCTTCTTCTTCCTCTTCATGCTCTGTTTCTCTTTCTCCTCACCAATTGGTGAAACCAAGTACATGATTGGCCTTCTAATTCAGAATTGGTTTTGTCAGTGAGGGAGTACAAGTGTACTAGTAAAAAACAACATTATTTTCTCATGGCAGTCGGAAAATAGAGATGAACACATGCATTAAATATCATTCTTACCTAAAGGAAGATTATGGCGCCAATATGGATGATGAGGATTGGAACACAGATCTCCCTTTGTGCAGTTCCACCAAAATGAACCAACTGTTCCATTCTGACATTCCAGTTAAACAGCACAAAAGTCACTTCTTTTAAGAAGAGTTTTGTGCAGTGCACCAAAAGGTCACAACAGCAACCAGGTGAATTGGATATCCCTGTTTGCACAAAAAGGCACAGAGGAAACAGTCAGAGTCTCAAACAATTACAGGAAAAAACATTTGGCTAAACTTGTTAGAGTCTCAAACAATTACAGGCAAAAACAGTGGCATGGCTTCATTTTTACGAGGGACATTATATTAAGAACAACTAAGGCTGCGTTCGGTTCACAGGTTTGGTGCAGGATTTTCATAGGAACACAATTCCTACGGCATTCTTTCCCTTCCAACCGTTCGGAACACGAGAAAGGTGAATAGTGTTTCATAGGAAAGCTGGTCTGGTAGTACTGATTCCATCGGATTAGAAACATCCACACGCTACTCATTTTTTGGGCGGAAGCCCGAGGCAGGCGCTCGCTGCCATGCATTGGACAGGTTGTTGTGCTGTGTTTGTCGGAATAAAAAAATCAACCTATGTGTGGTACATGAGGTGAGGACAAGAGTAGTCACTGTGCAGCTGAATAAACAAATAGCATCTCATACTGCCAAGCATGCTACTCTAAAAAAACAAATCTGTACATTTCGTAGTCCATCCGAACACATTCTCTTGAGAGTTTCCTCCGGTTCGCTGTTCCATAGTTTTATACCTACATTCCTTTCCTATTCCTCTATTTTCATCAAGACCTATGTTTTCTGCCCCTTTATTCTGACCGGAGCCTAAATATTTGGTATAAGGGCATGGGACAGTGGGTGCACCAGCAGTACAACACCATGTACGTAAACAGGGGCATAAGTGGTGATTCATAGTTTGTTGCCCCGAGAAACAAACATCCAAGAAACATATCTGGGTTGGTCCCATTTTTGTTCACTCTAGCCACCTACTCCTATGTGTGGATAGCAAATCTAGTCCTGGTCATACCACTGTGTACAACGTTACCCCTATATTTCCCTTTTCGACCAAGAGACCGGTTGGATGACCAGTCTGTACTACTTTCATCCCCTTTCCTTCCTGTTTGTACCAAGTCCGATGTACATACTAAATTCCCCCACCCCCACTTTATTTCAGTGACAAGTATTTTCGGACGGAGGGAGTACAAGATTCGACTCCATGAAGTAGCTTTACCTCTAACAATAGAAAAAAAATAGGTGACGTTGGACCATCCGATCGAGAGGGGCTGAGAGGTAGAAAATGATGCACATGCAGCGATGTAGCAAGCTGGGGAAGTAGAGCTAAGGCGGTTTCGAATGAAGATATACCTGAAGGTCGTCGGGATGTGGATAAGTGGGCGGCGGGAGGCCGGATCCGCCCATAGGCAACGACGAAGGGATCGGAGGACCTCCCGCACCGGCGCTTGGCCAGAGATAACGGTGCGGCTGGTAGTGGGTCTCCTCCCTCACTGCCGACGATGGCCTAAATGCTACCCCTCCTCCCCTTCACCGGCGGAGGGGGATACGTCCGGATCTGTAACCAGCGGTGAGGATAGAAATCCAGTGTTTTCTGAAGGGAGAAAGATAGTGTTACTACCACTATCTTGTTTAGATCTGGAGAGGATGAGAGTGTGTGAATAGAGCAGCCCTAGCAAGCAAGCGCGGATGCTCCGGCCTATATATAAGTAGTGGGGTAGTTTTCCTTTTTCACTCCATCAAAACAATCGTTTAAAATTGTGTACTACTACATGCCAGGTCGCGGTTTTTTAGTTGTTGATTGTTTTTTGAGATAGCTACCCACTTGTTCCAAGTGGTGTTACGGTGTGCCAGATCGCACTTTGTATCGTTCAAGTCTGGTACTACAAGTCCCTCCATTAAATGAACACCAACCCCCTCGTAAAAATTGTGAACAAGCCCACGACTAAAATTAGCGGAAACGTGGGTTGCCTCAACATGCATTATTATTTATATTTTCTACTCCCTCCGTTCGTAAATATAAGTCTTTTTTATTAGCCAGACCTAAGATAAGATTTTTTTTTATTAGCAGTGAACCCCACATGTCATAGACATAAAAATTGTGGCAAGATTCCCTTAGGCAAGCCAAAGTGTGTCTAACAATTTGAGCAACTCAGGTTAGGCAAGTGTAGCAAGTGTGGGAAAAATAATGTGGCAACATAAGACAAACATAGTCACAATCCAAACAGCCCCGTAATTTTTTGTGACATGCATGAAAATTTGGTTAGTTAAATTTATAGTCAAAATTTGGCAAGGTGCATCAAATCAACACATGCAAGTATCAAAAGGAAAGTCACAGCATGCATGCATGCGTTGTACTCCCTCCATTTCCAAATATAAGTCTTTTTAGATATTGCAACAAGTGACTACATACGAAGCAGAATATGTCTACTCCTACATACGAAGTAGCCCATTTGAAATGTGTAAAAAGACTTTTATCGAGTGCAGTGCTTTGATGTGTCGCGTCAACTCGTACAAGACCGAGAAATTTGATTACTATGACGCCCTCTCCCTCGCGGACTGAGCTCCGGTGCCTTAACTGCACCTGCCTTTGGCTGCATGACAGGTGGGCCAACCACCTGTTGGGCCCACCCGTCATAGACGCAAAGGCAGGATCTGTAAGTAGAAGCTTTCTCTACACGCTATCCCTCCCGCACGAGGTGGACGAACATGCAGCAGTGGATTCGATACTGTAGAAGTAGGAGTAACATCATTGTTCGTCTTCTCGAAGAGGCGAAGAGCCAAGCGCAAACCGAACGTGGCAGTTGCGAACGCTCGCGTGGTGCGGTTCCTTGGAGTACTAGCCAGGCTCTTGCATGAGACAAAATTGCTATTGTTTAACAATTAAACTCCATTATCCATTGGTTGATACTCATTCTGCATAGGTCCACGCGCTTAGCACCATTTCCTCCTGGGGTCACCAATGTTTATTTGCTAATTAATAGCATTCCATGCAATGAACTAGCCATTGCAAGTCATTAAAAGCATGCACACCTCTCATCTCTTATTGGTTGATACGTATGTCAAGAAACAAGAAACAAGGTAGAAGTTAATGCACCGCGCCTAAGTGTTTTGGGACTATTTGGTTTTCGTAAGATGACTTAGGCTGGTCATAGTGGGGAGTAACTTAGATTAGTAACATGCATATGTTACTAGTCTATGTTAGTACCTCTATAGTGGGTAGTAACATATGTTTAGTGTCATGCATCACCTCATTTATTACTTTGTAGACTCATTTTGCATTGGGAACCGCTATGTGATGGTAACATATTATGCTACTCTATTTGCCTCTCTCCTCATTAATTACCTGACACATCATCTTTTTTGCTCATGTGGCATGTATGTTACTACCTATGTTACTCCCACTATGACCAGCCTTACACACCTAGACGGAGGGAGTAGTATAGACCTGTAAACCGAAAAGGAGTATTTGCCTTTCTAGAGATTTCAACAAGTGAATAGACTACACCGTGTGCAGTACCCCCTCCCTTCCGGTTTATAGGGCTCAAATCTCAAATCTCATGAACCAAGGCATTTTGCGGTTGGAGGAATGTATCTCGTACTTTACAAACTACCCTAATTAAACTCATGCATTAATTACGTAGTTCTCTCGTTTTCCTCTCCGCCTTGGTCACGGTGCACAATATTGATCACTCCTATATGACTAGCCGCTCTATCTACATGTGGGACATTTCAAAGCATCCGGGCCCGCGTGCCATCCACCAAATCATAGCGAGGTGCTATAGTCGAGACTCACCTATCACCCCGGTGTGGCCGTCATGACCCGTCATATCACAAAACCCACACCTTTACCAGCAGTGGTAAGGTGGCCTCCAAGTTGGACTGGACGAAGCAACCATCATTTCATTGGAACACTTGTTCAAGCCCTTTCTTCCCTTTCTTGAAGAAAACCTCACTCCAGGCTACTCACTTCTGCCATTTTGCTTCTCTACCGACGAAGGAAAGGTGGGCGAATCAGTTATGCTACTATATTTTCATTCCAATAATCTTCTTTTTGCGAAGCACCGACCGATTCTCACATCCTATTCTTTTCCCGTTTTCATTGCGATTGTGGTTTCCTTTCGATTGCTTTTTGTTTGTCAGTTCATTGATGGATCCTGGAGCTCTAGGCAAAGAGTTGCCGGCGGACAACCCACTGGAGACAGCAATCTCCAGGAAGCGAGCACCGACCAATGAGTTGACCATGTTGGCGGGCCAACCCATGGAGACGAAGAACTCCAAGAAACAAGCACTGGCCAAAGAGTTGAGGGCTTTGGCGGACGAACTCCTCAAAGAAAGTTGGAAGAACAGCAAGGGCCCCACCGTGCCTACCCCAGGAACTCTGATTGCCACCTATGTGAGGCTCAAGACCCAGTTTGAGGAGATAATCGCTGTTGAGAAGCAGTATTCCCCTAGAAAGGTGATGGCCCCCATCGAGGACGAGGAGATGGCCCCCCAGAGGGATGAGATCCCCCGGTGAGCTGCACAAGGTAAAAAATAATGGCTTATTACCATAGTTGTGGTTTTTGATTATTTGCAATGTGCTTGCTTTTTGATTATTTGCAATGTGCTTGCTAATATGTTAGGGTTGTGCAGGTGCCGGTGGTTGTCCTTGATGATTCCGATGTCGTGGCCCGTCCTGTTGGCATCGCCCCGGAGATCGATTCCGATGCCGCTGTCCATCCTGTGGACATCGCCCCAGAGATTGATTCCGATGTCGCGGTCAGTCCTGTGGACATCGCCCCAGAAATCGATTTCCATGCCGCTGTCCGTGCTATGGTCATTGCCCGAGAGATCGATGATAAGAAATAGTTGGTCGCGCTAATACTTCAGGGTAGTTTGCATTGCCCTGTGTTTAATTACCAGAACGATGTGTGTTATCAAACCATCTTAGGGCTAGTGCACTGTCTTGTGTGGGCGGATCTTTCTACTTTTGTTTGATAGTGAATCATGCGATGAATCATGCGAACCCTCTCCGAGTTATGGAAACAGACGTATCCTCACCAACTTTTGATGTAATATATGGCATGCTTAGATGTATGTTTGAACTGTTTATCATATCAGCAGGGCTTGTTTGATGATTCTTGGTGTTAGTAGGCTAGCTACTATGCGAGCTATAGTACTTGCAAAACACTCACCGAAAAGAAACGTTGGGGCTGATGAGCTCGTGGTACGCTTATACTTATCCCTCGTCGATCGACCAATAGCCCTAGCTCCTAAAATTGTAGGCTTAGCGATTGATCAGACAATAGTCGATATACATTCAGGCCTCATTTGGTTCATAGGGTAGGAAAATCGTAGCAAAAGTACGGAGAACGTGCAACACAAAATATTAGCGGTGCAGAGACGTACTCCCTCTGTTCCAAAATAGATGACCTAGGCGGGCTAGTTTGGCCTAGTGGGTTTAAGTGATATGGCGTGGTACAGTGTCGTCCAGTCTTCGCGTGTGGTAGCAGTATTGCGGGCACAGTAAGTTTTCTTGAAGAAGCGGAATTCAACGAAGTCATGATGGTTCCTTCGTCCGAACAACTTACAGTGGGAAAGGTTGGGCATGCAATACGACCGGGGTAGACCAGGATAATTTTGTGCATGGCTGGTGGACCAGGATGGTCGACGTCCCACATGTCCGCGAATGAAAGTATTCTTTCCGATATAGAGGACGAGCAACGAGTATTCATTGTTTATTTTTGATGAAAGCTATTGTCTCCACTGTTACTCCTTGACTTTGTCAATGCCTCTCTCTCCTTCACATAAGCGGGGACTACTTTCTATGCATGCAGCGGGCAGCTGGCGTCTTGAGGGGCCAGGGCGGTGAAAGCGGGCTCCGAAAGCGGTCCGGACTCCAGCATGGCCCACCTCACATTATCGCCATATATTTCTTGGAGTCCGTGCGCGGCGGGCGGGCGATCTCTTCTCCCTCCCCCGTTTCTCTCTTCTCAGCCGACGCCCGCCAAGCGATTAGATTTCGACTATCGATGGTTTATTCAATTACGGTCCCACATGTCAGTGAAATTGCAAGACAACGCGTGTCCCCTCTGGTGAGCGGCGTGTGAGCCGGACTGTCGGGGTTACGACGCGTACGAGTCGTAAGTGTGCCGCCTTTTCCTTTAGAACTTGCGAAGTGTAACATTTTCGCGCGATCGATCGATAGAAATCCAGAACAAAAGGACAAGGGCGATGCTTTCCCGCTCGTTAGGCGGGCTAGTTCAAGTGATATGACATGCTACAATGTCGTCCACTTGCTCCATTTTTATGTAAGCAAGAGTTTACACTCTTACGCGGGAGGAGTGCGAAACACAGCGGATCTGATTTTGATCAAGGGATAACTGTTCCCTGCCAAATAATGGAGGATTGTTAGCGATTATAGCAATAGTAGCAGCGGAAAAGTAAATAAGCGAGAACCAGTATATGGAAAACTCGTAGGCACCGGATTAGCGATGGATAATTATGCCGGATGCGGTTCGTCATGTAACAGTCATAACATAGGGTGACATAGAACTAGCTCCAGTTCATCAATGTAATGTAGGCATGTATTCCGTATATAGTCATACATGTTTATGGAAAAGAACTTGCATGACATCTTTTGTCCTACCCTCCCGTGGCAGCGGGGTCCTATTGGAAACTAAGTGATATTAAGGCCTTCTTTTAATAGAGAACCGAAACAAAGCATTAGCACATAGTGAATACATGAACTCCTCAAACTATGGTCATCACCGGGAGTGGTCCCGATTATTGTCACTTCGGGGTTGCCGGATCATAACACATAGTAGGTGACTATAGACTTGCAAGATAGGATCAAGAACACACTTATATTCATGAAAACATAATAGGTTCAGATCTGAAATCATGGCACTCGGGCCCTAGTGACAAGCATTAAGCATAGCAAAGTCATAGCAACATCAATCTCAGAACATAATGGATACTAGGGATCAAACCCTAACAAAACTAACTCGATTACATGATAAATCTCATCCAACCCATCACCGTCCAGCAAGCCTACGATGCAATTACTCATGCACAGCGGTGAGCATCATGAAATTGGTGATGGAGGATGGTTGATGATGACGACGGCGACGAATCCCCCTCTCCGGAGCCCCGAACGGACTCCAGATCAGCCCTCCCGAGAGAGATTAGGGCTTGGCGGCGGCTCCGTATCGCAAAACGCCATGATTTCTTCTCTCTGATTTTTTTCTCCCCGAAAGCCAATATATGGAGTTGGAGTTGGCGTCGGAGGGCCACCAGGGGGCCCACGAGGTAGGGGGGCGCGCCCAGGGGGGCGCCCCCACCCTCGTGGACAGGGTGTGGCCCCCCTGGTCTTCATCTTTTGCGAGGATCCTGGGCGCGCCCCCACCCTCGTGGACAGGGTGTGGGTCCCCTGGTCTTCATCTTTTGCGAGGATTTTTTATTGTTTTTTCTAAGGTGTTCCGTGGAGTTTCAGGTCATTCCGAGAAATTTTATTTTCTGCACATAAAACAACACCATGACAATTTTGCTGAAAACAGCGCCAGTCCGGGTTAGTTCCATTCAAATCATACAAGTTAGAGTCCAAAACAAGGGCAAAAAAGTTTGGAAAAGTAGATACGACAGAGACGTATCAACTCCCCCAAGCTTAAACCCTTGCTTGTCCTCAAGCAATTCAGTTGACAAACTGAAAGAGAAAAGAAAAACTTTTACAAACTTTGTTTGCTCTTGTTGTTGTAAACATGAAAAGCCAGCATTCAAGTTTCAGCAAATATTATGAACAAACCATACTCACAATAACACGTAGGTCCCACAATTACTCATATCAATAGCATGACCAGCTAGCGAGCCATAATAATAAAACTCGGGTGACAACACTTTCTCAAAAGAATCATAACATGATATAACAAAATGATATCTCACTAGCCCTTTCTGAGACCACAAAACATAAATGCAGAGCACCTTTAAAGATCAAGGACTGACTAAACATTGTAATTCATGGTAAAAGAGATCCAGTCAAGTCATACCCAATATAAACCAATAATAATGAATGCAAACGACAGTGTGCTCTCCAGCGGGTGCTTTTAATAAGAAGGGTGATGACTCAACATAAAAGTAAATAGATAGGCCCTTCGCAGAGGGAAGCAGGGATTTGTACAGGTGCCAGAGCTCGGTTGAAATAGAGATAAATTATATTTTGAGCGGCATACTTTCATTGTCAACATAACAACTAAAAGACGACTATATCTTCCATGCTAAACAGATTATAGGCGGTTCCCAAACAGAATGGTAAAGTTTATACCCCCCCTCCTCCACAAGCATCAATCCATGGCATGCTCGAAACAACGAGTGCCTCCAACATTCAACGGGTCCCAGGGGGAATTTTGTTTGTAGTTATTTTGATTTAGTTTGCATAAAGCATGGGACTGGGCATCCCGGATACCAGCCATTTTCTCGTGAATGAGAAGCGGAGTCCACTCCTCTTGAGAATAAACCGCCTAACACGGAAGATAAGGGCAACTCTAGTTGACATATGAGCTATTCGAGCATGCAAAATAGAATGTTTATTTGAAGGTTTAGAGTTTGGCACATACAAATTTACTTGGAACGGCAGGTAAATACCGCATATAGGTAGGTATAGTGGACTCATATGGAACGACTTTGGGGTTTAAGGAGTTTGGATGCACAAGCAGTATTCCCGCTTAGTACAGGTGAAGGCTAGCAAAAGACTGGGAAGCGACCAACTGAGAGAGCGACAACAGTCGTAAACATGCATTAAAATTAATCTACACCGCATACAAGCATGAGTAGGATATAATCCACCATGAACATAAATATCATGAAGGCTATGTTGATTTGATTCAACTACATGCGTGAACATGTGTCAAGTCGAGTCACTCAATTCATTTAAAGGAGGATACCATCCCATCATACCACATCATAATCATTCTAATAGCATGTTGGCACGCAAGGTAAACCATTACAACTCATAGCTAATCAATCATGGCACAAGCAACTATAATCTCTAAATGTCATTGCAAATATGCTTATTTCATAATAGCTGACTCAGGAACGATGAATCATCATATTTACAAAAACAAGAGAGGTCGAGTTCATACCAGCTTTTCTTATCCCAATAAGTCCATCATATATCATCATTATTGCCCTTTACTTGCACGACCGAACGGTGTGTATAATAATAAGAGTGCACATGCATTGGACTAAGCTGGAATCTGCAAGCATTCAATTCAAGAGAGAAGACAAGTAATATGGGCTGGAAGTTAAATAAACAATCATGCATATAAGAGCCACTAAACATTTTCAATATAGTCTTCTCGACCCCCAAAGAAAGGAAAAGAAATATAAATTATTTACACGGGAAAGCTCCCAACAAGCAAAATGAAGAACGGGAAATATTTTTGGGTTTTCTTTTTAATTACTACAGCAAAGAAATAAACTACCACTAATTTTTTTGATTTTTTTCTTAAGGTTTATCAAACACACAAGAAGAAAGTAGGAAAAAGAAAATAAACCAGCATGGATATTACAGTGAAAGAGTATGAGCACCGACATCTAGCAATGCGTGTGTGTGTGAACATGAATGTAATGTCAGTGGGAAATACGTACTCCCCCAAGCTTAGGCTTTTGGCCTAAGTTGGTCTATTGCCAGGGATAGCCTGGCGGATACCCGTAGGTGAAGCTGGGGTCATACTGCGATGCAGAGGCTATCGCCGCCTGAGCTATAGCGTGGCGTCGAGCAGCCTCTGCTCTCCTCTCGTACTCATCTGCCTCCTATCTGGTAATAATATATCTTACTTTTGTCTGAAAATCAAAGAAGGCAGGAGCAGGAAGAGCAATATGGACTAGACGACATTTGTTAAAGATTAGTCGATACTGGAGAGGTGGTTCAGTCCTCTCAACAAACTGGTGGGAAACCATAGAATCAAAATCTAAATAAGAAGGGGGTAACTCCATATCACCCTCACGAATGTCTATCTCAAGGAAATTAGCTAAGCGGGTTGCATAAATTCCTCCAAAGAAATCTCCGTTATGCCTATTCTGATGCAACCTGCGAGCTACAATGGCTCCCATATGATAAGTTTGGTCTCCTAACACAACACTTCTGAGAATGCTGAGATCAGGGGCACACATGTGACATGCTTCATCCTTAGCATTTATGCATCTACCTATGAAGAGAGCAAAATAATGTATAGCAGGAAAGTGAACGCTCCCTATAGTGGCTTGTGTTATATCTCTAAATTCCCCCACAGTTATTTTAGCAAGAAAGTCTCTATATTTAGATTTAGGGGGATCCCTGACATTACCTCAAGATGGAAGTTTGCAAGCAGAAGTGAAATCATCTAAGTCCATGGTATAAGATTTGTCATAAAGGTCAAACATGACTGAAGGAGAATTACGCGAAGATGAAAACTCAAACCTCCTCACAAATGAACTTGTGAGATCATGATACTGGGGGCATTTGTCAGCTTCAAAGTCCTCAAGACCGGCGTTACTCAAATATGCACTAAATTCTTCTTTGATTCCCACTTGATTCATAAAATTTTCCGAAGGCCATTCACAGGGCCTCACAGGAGCGTCTCTTGGTGGTTCCTCGTCAGCATCACGTATTGCAAGTCTGGGACCTTGCTTCCTTGAAGGACCACCTTGGAACATCCTCCTCAACATATTGTTTCCTCTGAAAAATTTCTGAAATTTTTAGTAACTTCAAATAAAAGTGAACCAACTTCAATAAAATTGATAGTAACAACTCCCATAAGTGCCTAGAGCCTATATAAAGCATTGGAACTACTTGGAACCATATAAATTTGACATGCAAGCTCAAGAACATGGTCACCTATGCAGCACAAATTTGCAATGAATAAAGCACTAGGACAAAAACTAATTGGACCAATGGAGGAGTCACATACCAAGGAATAATCTCCCCAAGCAGTTTTGCGAGAGGTGCTTTGAGCAAGGAGATTGAAAATCACAGCAACGGGGGCTGGAACTCGTGCTTGAGTTGGTTTTTCGTGTTTGTGTGAGGCAGAGGAACAAGATGGGTGCAGGAATAAGTGGAGGAGGGCCACTGTGGGCCCACGAGGCAAGGGGGGTGCGCCCTCCATCCTCGTGGCCAGGTGGCAGCTCCCCCCGTAGTAATTTTTGCACAGTAAATCCTCAAATATTCCCGAAAAAATCATATTAAATTGGCATGGCATTCTGAGGACTTTTATTTTCGGGATATTTTTATATTGCATGGATAAGTCAGGAGACAGACAGAAAAATACTATTTTACCTTATTTCTACTAAATAACAGAAAATATAAAGAGGGTACAGAAGGTTTTGCTTCTAGTTTCGTCCATCTCGTGATCATCAAAATGAACCCACTAACAAGGTTGATCAAGTCTTGTTAACAAACTCATTCCGAATAATCACGAAACCGGAGAAATTTCGAATGACACTAAGTTGCCTCAATGGGGATATGAAAATCCCCAACAATAAGAATACCATACTTTTTCTTGACAGTAGGGAGAGGAAATTCAAAACCTCCAAATATATTCGATGGAATTTTTCCAATAGAGTTGATACTATAAACTTGAGGTTGTTTCTCGGAAAATGTACCGTGTGCTCATTGCCATTAACATGAAAAGTGACATTGCCTTTGGTGCAATCAATAACATCCCCTGCAGTATTAAGGAAAGGTCTTCCAAGAATAATAGACATACTATCATCCTCGGGAATATCAAGAATAACAAAGTCCGTTAAAATAGTAACGTTTGCAACCACAACAGGCACATCCTCACAAATACCGACAGGTATATCAGTTGATTTATCAACCATTTGCAAAGATATTTCAGTAGGTGTCAACTTATTCAAGTCAAGTCTATGATATAAAGAGAGAGGCATAACACTGACACCGGCTCCAAGATCACATAAAGCAGTTTTAACATAATTTCTCTTAATGGAGCATGGTATAGTAGGTACACCGGGATCTCCAAGTTTCTTTGGTATTCCACCCTTAAAAGTATAATTAGCAAGCATGGTGGAAATTTCAGCTTCAGGTATCTTTCTTTTATTAGTAATGATATCCTTCATATTCTTAGCATAAGGATTTGTTTTGAGCACATCAGTTAATCGCATACGCAAAAAGATGGGTCTAATCATTTCAGCAAAGCGCTCAAAATCCTCATCATCCTTTTTCTTGGATGGTTTCGGAGGAAAAGGCATGGGTTTCTGAACCCATGGTTCCCTTTCTTTACCATGTTTCCTAGCAACGAAGTCTCTTTTATCATAACGTTGATTCTTTGATTGTGGGTTATCAAGATCAACAGCAGGTTCAACTTCTACATCATTATTATTACTAGGTTGAGCATCAACATGAACATTATCATTAACATTATCACTAGGTTCATGTTCATCGCCTGATTGTGTTTCAGCATCAGACATAGAGATGTCATTTGGATTCTGAGGTGGTTCAGCAATAGGTTCACTAGAAGTTTGCGAAGTCCTATCATTTTCCTTTTTCTTCCTCTTAGAAGAACTAGGTACATCAATATTGTTTCTCTGAGAATCTTGCTCGATTCTCTTAGGGTGGCCTTCAAGATACAAAGGTTCCTGAGTCATTCTACCAGTTCTAGTAGCCACTCTAACATCATAATCATTTTTCTTACTATTCATTTCATCAAGCACTTCTTTCTAAGCGTTAAGTACTTGTTCTACTTGAGTGGTAACCATAGAAGCATGTTTGCTAACAAGTTTAAGTTCACCTCTAATATCAGCCATATAATCACCCAAGCGTTTAATCATAAAGGTATTCTGTTTAATTTGTCTACCAAAATAAGCATTAAAGTCATCTTGCTTAAACATAAAGTCATCAAACTCATCCAAGCACTGACTAGCAATTTTAGTAGGAGGGACTTCAGCTTTATCATATCTATAGAGAGAATTTACCTTTACTACCTATGTCGGGATATCGGGAGGTTCTTCGGTAAATAATTAATTGAGATCATATACTTCTTCAACAAGCGGTAAATTAAGACCATGTATTTCTTCAATAGGAGGTAAATTCTTAACATCTTCGGCTTTAATACCTTTTTCTTTCATAGATTTCTTTGCCTCTTGCATATCTTCGGGACTGAGAAATAGAACACCTCTCTTCTTCGGAGTTGGTTTAGGAATAGGCTCAATAATTGGCTCTGGAGCTGGCTCAGGAGGTGGCTCGGGAGGTGCCCAATTATTTTCATTTGCCAACATATTATTCAATAGAATTTCAGCTTCATCCGGTGTTCTTTCCCTGAAAAGAGAACCAGCACAACTATCCAGGTAATCTCTGGAAGCATCAGTTAGTCCATTATAAAAGATATCAAATATTTCAGGTTTCTTAAGAGGATGATCAGGCAAAGCATTAAGTAACTTGAGAAGCCTCCCCCAAGCTTGTGGGAGACTCTCTTCTTCAATTTGCACAAAATTGTATATTTCCCTCAAAGCAGCTTGTTTTTTATGAGCAGGGAAATATTTAGCAGAGAAGTAATAAATCATATCCTGGGGACTTTGCACACAACCAGGATCAAGGGAATTAAACCATATCTTAGCATCACCCTTTAAAGAGAACAGAAATATTTTGAGTAAATAAAGGTAGCGCGATCTCTCATTATTAGTAAACAGGGCAGCTATATCATTTAACTTAGTAAGATGTGCCACAACAGTTTTAGATTCATAGCCATAAAAAGGATCAGATTCAACCAAAGTAACTATATCTGGATCAACAGAAAAATCATAATAATCCGTATCAAGAACACAAATAGGTGAAGTAGCAAAAGCAGGGTCGGGTCTCATTTTATCTCTAAAAGATTCTTTACTCCATTTAACTAGCAACCTCTTAAGTTCATATCTATCCTGGCAAGCAAGAATAGCGGCAGAAGATTCCGCATCAAAAAGATAACCCTCAGGAATAGAAGGCATATTTTCATCATCACTAACATCATCATATTCAGGCTCAATAATTTCTCTTTCTCTAGACCTAGCAATTTGCTCATCAAGAAATTCACCAAGTGGCACAGTAGTATCAAGCATACAAGTAGTTTCATCATAAGTATCATGCATAGCAGAAGTGGCATCATCAATAACATGCGACGTATTAGAATGAATAGCAGTAACAGGTTTAGGTGTCGCAAGTTTACTTATAACAGAAGGAGAATCTAGTGCAAGGCTAGATGGCAGTTCCTTACCTCCCCTCGTAGTTGAGGGCAAAATAGTAGTTCAATCATCTTTCAAGTTCTTCATAGTGTCCAGCAGATATAAATCCCAAGTGACTCAAAGAATAGAGCTATGCTCCCCGGCAATGGCGCCAGAAAAAGGTATTGATAACCCACAAGTATAGGGGATCGCAACAGTTTTCGAGGGTAGAGTATTCAACCCAAATTTATTGATTCGACACAAGGGGAGCCAAAGAATATTCTCAAGTATTAGCAGCTGAGTTGTCAATTCAACCACACCTGGAAACTTAGTATCTGCAGCAAAGTGTTTAGTAGCAAAGTAATATGATAGTGGTGGTAACGGTAACAAAAGTAAAGACAGCAAAAGTAATGTTTTTGGTCTTTTGTAGTGATTGTAACAGTAGCAGCGGAAAAGTAAATAAGCGAGAACCAGTATATGGAAAACTCGTAGGCACCGGATTAGCGATGGATAATTATGTCGGATGCGGTTTGTCATGTAACAGTCATAACATAGGGTGACACAGAACTAGCTCCAGTTCATCAATGTAATGTAGGCATGTATTCCGTATATAGTCATACGTGCTTATGGAAAAGAACTTGCATGACATATTTTGTCCTACCCTCCCGTGGTAGCGGGGTCCTATTGGAAACTAAGGGATATTAAGGCCTCCTTTTAATAGAGAACCGGAACAAAGCATTAGCACATAGTGAATACATGAACTCCTCAAACTATGGTCATCACCGGGAGTGGTCCCGATTATTGTCACTTCGGGGTTGCCAGATCATAACACATAGTAGGTGACTATAGACTTGCAAGATAGGATCAAGAACACACTTATATTCATGAAAACATAATAGTTTCAGATCTGAAATCATGGCACTCGGGCCCTAGTGACAAGCATTAAGCATAGCAAAGTCATAGCAACATCAATCTCAGAACATAATGGATACTAGGGATCAAACCCTAACAAAACTAACTCGATCACATGATAAATCTCATCCAACCCATCACCGTCCAGCAAGCCTACGATGCAATTACTCACGCACGGCGGTGAGCATCATGAAATTGGTGATGGAGGATGGTTGATGATGACGACGACGACGAATCCCCCTCTCGGGAGCCTCGAACGGACTCCAGATCAGCCCTCCCAAGAGAGATTAGGGATTGGCGGCGGCTCCGTATCGTAAAACGTGATGATTTCTTCTCTCTGATTTTTTTCTCCCCGAAAGCCAATATATGGAGTTGGAGTTGGCGTCGGAGGGCCACCAGGGGGCCCACGAAGTAGGGGGGCGCGCCCCCCACCCTCGTGGACAGGGTGTGGGCCCCCTGGTCTTCATCTTTTGTGAGGATTTTTTATTGTTTTTTCTAAGGTGTTCCGTGGAGTTTTAGGTCATTCCAAGAACTTTTATTTTCTACACATAAAACAACACCATGGCAATTCTGCTGAAAACAGCGTCAATCCGGGTTAGTTCCATTCAAATCATACAAGTTAGAGTCCAAAACAAGGGCAAAAGTGTTTGGAAAAGTAGATACGATGGAGATGTATCACCCATCATCTACTTATTACTTCCCAATGCCTTCCTTTAGGCCCAAATAATGGTGAAGTGTCATGTAGTCGTCGTTCACATAACACCACTAGAGGAGAAACAATATACATCTCATCAAAATATCGAACGAATACTAAATTCACATGACTACTAATAGCAAGAATTCACCCATGTCCTCAGGAACAAACGTAACTACTCACAAAGCATATTCATGTTCATAATCAGAGGAGTATTAACATGCATTAAGGATCTGAGCATATGATCTTCCACCAAGTAAACCAATTAGCATCAACTACAAGGAGTAATCAACACTACTAGCAACCCACATGTACCAATTTGTGGTTTTGATACAAGATTGGATACAAGAGATGAACTAGGGTTTTGAGAGGAGATGGTGCTGGTGAAGATGTCGATGGAGATTGACCCCCTACCGATGAGTGGATCGTTGGTGATGACAATGGTGATGATTTCCCCCTCCCGAAGGGAAGTTTCCCCGGCATAGTTCCGCCAAGGTTCCGCCTCGTGGCGGCGGAGTTTCGTCCCGTAAGCTTGCTTCTGATTTTTTTTCCAGGGTAAGAGGCTTCATATAGCAGAAGATGGGCACTAGAGGGCCAATAGGGGGCCCACGAGAGAGGGGGCGCGCCCAGTAGGGGTTGGCGCGCCCCCCACCCTCGTGGCCAGGGTGTGGGCCCCCTCTGGTACTTTCTTTGCTCAATAATTCTTATTAATTCCAAAAATGACTTTTGTGGAATTTTAGGACTTTTGGAGCTGTGGAGAATAGGTTTCCAATATTTGCTCCCTTTCCAGCCCAGAATCCCAGCTACCAGCATTCTCCCTCTTCATCATAAACCTTGTAAAATAAGAGATAATAGCCATAAGTATTGTGACATAACGTGTAATAATAGCCCATGATGCAATAAATATCGATATAAAAGCATGATGCAAAATGGACGTATCAGGAAGCGCTCCAGGCTTGGAGCTCCCACGCGCGCTTCTCTGCAATCTCGCAACAATGATCTGCTTCCCGAGCCTCCTCCAGAGCTCGGGAGCATGCCTTTCGCGAGGCTGCAAGGGATGCCTCGGCCTTCGCATTGTCAAGCTCGCGCTGGTGGCGGGCGAGGTTGACTGCCACCTTCAGCTTGCGTCGCTCCTCAATCAGCCGCAGGCCCTCAGCTTCAAGACGTGCATCCACATCCGCAAGCTCTCCACCAAGATGGCCCATCGCGTCCATCACCTTCCGAAGGAACTCGTGGCGGACGACACTTTGTTCTGGCGCAGGCCTCAGCACGCTGTCGATGTCATCCTCCACTGCCGGTGCTGTCGGCGGGCCCTGAAGCGGTTCGCCCCATCTCGACAGGGGGCTGGGGGCTGGCGCCCCCACGATCACTGGTCGGGCCCCGCAAGGGACCCGGACCGGCGCAAGTCCACCCCCCGAAGAAGAGCCAAGGATCGACGCCAACCATCCGCCGACCACGATTAGAGGAGGAGCCCTGGGCAGGTTGGCCACGCTCTGGGTGGGGTCGCGAAGGAAAGGCGACAAGGGCACGGGCTCAAGACACCTTGCAGATAGGCCTGCTTCTCCGGCTGACCCTGCGTCAGGGGCAGCAAGCAGGCTCGGGACGCTCAAGGCCAACGATGAAGGCAAGGCCGGAGACGGTTGCTTCTTGGGAGACTCCGCAGGCTTGGCAGGAGGGACCCTGAAGAGTCACAGTCAGGAAAGGGAGCAGCGATCGAAGAATTACAAGAATGAGGTACTTAGTCATCTATAGCGAAGTACTTCCTATGCTTCAGCGGTCGGAAGGGGCGACCACTGCAACTCGAAGACTCCTTCCTCTTGCGGAGTGCGGCGAAGTCCATGCGGAACCGACCCAGGCGCTCGACGTGAGGTCCGACGCGTGGCGCGGATGGAGAAACACACAGGCGGCCAACCTCAGGGGCGCCAAGCTGGGAGGAGCAATCAGACACCACCTCTCGATGGCCTCCCGAGGCCTCGGGAGCTCCGGCCTCAGGTGCCGTGGGCTGCATCCCCCCATCAACGACCGCCTCAGGGCGGGCTTCACGAGCTCCGGAGGATGACGCTTCAAGAACCCTGTGCGGCGCTGGCACTATCGGTGTTCTGGGAACGGGGGTCCCCAGACTTGCCTGCCTGCGGCCTGCGGCGTGGCTCGAGTGGTGGCCCGGCATGACCCATCTTCATTAGCGCAAGACTCAAGACCCTCGCGAGGGGCCAAGCCTCGCGGGACGGACGACACAAGACTTCCTCAGGAACGGCCTTGCCAGGCAGGCTCGCGAGGAGGCGGAAAGATCAAGGAAGGGTACCTCGCGAGGCGCTCGTGATGCAAGCCATGACGATCGAGACCAGGCGGGCGCCAGGCGGGCGCCGCCCTGCGCATTGTCCTTGTTTCCTCTTTGGTGCAAAGGAGGGCAAGCACAGGCGTGGAGTACCGAGGCATCAGGCAAAGGTTGCCATTTCAGTGCAATGAGACCAAGACCAGCAGAGCGGCAGGATGGAGGTCACCGTGGAGCCCAAGATGACGTCATCACCAGTGCCTTTGGCAGCCGAAGACCAACTTTAGTCAGGATAGCTTGTACTAGATGTTCCCCTGCGAAATGGCCGTTGTTGGCGCCCTTCCCGCTCAATATTTTGGAAGAGGGCTAGGGCCTCTATAAATAGGGATAGCCACCACAGTAGAGGACATCTCATCAAGGGCTCATTAAATCAAGAGGCGACCGAACTCATCCAAGCAGTTCATCGCACCAGCTCAAGAACACCTCTCGCGAGGCTGTTCATCCTTGTACTGTTCATCATCAGCCCCTAAGGCAATCCACCACACCACACACTGGAGTAGGGTATTACACCACAACGGTGGCCCGAACCAGTATAAATCGTGTGTCCCTTGTGTTGTTCATCGTTTTAGCTTAGATTCTCGCGAGGCGATCGGACGTGGATTGGTAGGGGGAAGATCTTCGTGCGCACCCCAGAGTTCGAACCTTAAGGGTCTGCCGGAACCCAACATCCGACATTTGGCGCGCCAGGTAGGGGTGCGCTGGAATCTTTATTCCACTGTTTCGCATTTGACCTCCCATTGTTTCCATGGCTGACGCTCGTCAGGCTCGTGCCGAGCGTTGGGCTGCTCTCGCTGCCCGCATCGCCCAGACGGCTCCCATTAGCGGATGTCCCCATCGTTCCCCGTCACCTGCCGCCAACACCGCCACCGGCCCGATGGGGAACGAGCAGCAGGCCTTGTTGCTGCATCCTTCGGTGCAGTGGGAAGGCCGCACCGCCACCCCGTCGCTAACTCCCACTAGTTCGACGTCCCACGCCCGTCGCACCCCCACGGACGCGCATACCGCGTTGCTCCTGGCGCGTGAGCTCCTGCACTATCGTCCCGTTGACGACCTCTACGAGGAGTGGCTCGCTCGCATTACCAAGCTCGTCAGCGCTGCAGGGGGCTCCCCTGCATCGTCCCTCTCATTGCCTCACCCTTCGTCCTGCACGGGTGGTGCAGCCGTGGAGGTGCCTCCGCCACCTCCTCCCCAAGAAGGCGCCCTGGCTCCAAGGCGCGCGGCCCCAGGACGAGATCCATCGCGCCCGGCGCATGCATGACAAGAAAGGAGCTGCCAAGAAATCCCTCGTCCCCAAGAAGGTGCTCGTGTGCTGCCGGCACCAGTGCGCCAAGACCGCATCCCTGCGCCAGCACGTCAAGACCCCGCGCTGCTCCAGGCAGGGGTGTGTGGGAATCCCCAGGAGCAAGCCCCGCACCAGCAGAGAGCTTTGGTGGCCACCGCAGGCTGCCGCACCTTCACCACCGAGCTATGCAGTGTCGCTTGGCCGGGCAAGTTCAAACCTGACCTGCCCCCTCGCTACGACGGCACTGCCGATCCCGCAGAGTTCCTACAGCTCTACGAGCTTGGCATCGAAGCCGCCAACGGGGACGAAAAGGTCATGGCGAACTAGTTACCCATGGCACTCAAGGACGGTGCCCGCACCTGGCTCCTGAACCTACCTCCTGGCACGATCTCCTCCTGGGATGAGATGCGCACTCACTTCATCGCCAACTTCCAGGGCACTCACGACCGTCCGCCGGCCGTGGGTGACCTGCGCCGCATCAAGCAGCAACCCGGAGAAACCTTGCAGAAGTACATCCAGCGCTTCAACAACGCTTGCCTCAAGATTCCCAGGGTAACCAAGGAGGCCATCATCTCGGCGTTTTCTGATGACGTCCGCGATGTCAAGATGAAGGAGGAGCTGGCGATCCACGAGGATCTGTGTACGTCATTGGAGTTGTTCAACCTGGTGACCAAGTGCGCAAGGGCTGAGGAGGGGCGCCTTTCCCTTCTCGAGCACCCAGCTGCAGATCCAGAAGAGAAGAAATCCAAGGCCAAGGATGTGAAGCGCAAGGGAGCAGCCGTGCTCGCAGCAGAGCCGGACATGAAGCGCGGCAGGGATCAGCCGGAGTAGTCCAAGGGCAGCCGATACTGCGTGTACCACGATCTCCACACTCACAACACCAACAAATGCCAAGAGCTTAGGGCCGTGCAAGAAGGCCGCGTCGGTCGACGCCCCGAGCGCAACGATCGGGGCTACGGCCGAGGCGGAGGAAGAGGTGGAGGACGATGGGACGACCGTGGTCCACGCCAAGGGTGGCGTGACCGGCCTCGCGAGGACCGCTAGCAGGACCAGCCTCGCGAGGGGGCTTGGAGGGATTAGCCTCGTGAGGATTGCCCGCAAGGCAACGCAGGACTTCCTCCTCTGCCACCACCGCCAAGAAGGAATGACGACCATCATCAGGACGAGGGGGCTGGGGGCTTCCAGGAGCTGCGTGCAATTGCTTGCATCTTGGGCGGCGCTTAGGCTCCAGCCTCTCAGCGCATCTTCAAGCAGTTTGCTCGCGAAGTGAATGCAGTCCTCCCCAAGCTTGAGGCCACGTGCCCCCTCAGGTGGTCTGCGTGCGCCATCACGTTCAGCTCAGCGGATCAGCTCAAGTGCGCGGCAACAGTCGGTGTCCTCCCGATGCTCTGTTCCCCAGTCATCAGCAATGTGCAAGTCACCAGGACCCTCATCGGTGGCGGGGCAGGGCTCAACGTCCTGTCCGTTGAGACGTTCATCAATCTTCAAGTGCCATACAATCAGCTTCAACCAACCAAGCCTTTCTCAGGAGTCAGTGATGGTTCCACTGTCTCGATAGGGCAGGTTCGCCTCCCTGTCACCTTTGGACAGCGCAAGAACTACTGTACCGAGCTCATTGACTTCGACATCGCCCACATTCGCCTGCCATACAATGCCATCCTCGGGTACCCCGCTCTCGCCAAGTTCATGGCAGTGACTCACCATGGCTACAACGTCCTCAAGATGCGAGGAAGTGGCTGAGTCATCACGGTCCCTGTGAAGAGAAGGATGCGGTGTGCTCTCTCGAGCGCGCCTTCCTAGCCGCGTCAATCGAGGACCCAAACAGCAAGAGTGGAAACCTTCCTGAAGCAACCCCCAAGAAGAAGAAGACGTCACCTGGCTCAAGGCCTCAGGAGGCAGGCACCTCCGGAGGTGCCACATCCTGACATGCGCCCATCCAA
Source organism: Triticum dicoccoides (assembly GCF_002162155.2). Lineage (NCBI taxonomy): Eukaryota > Viridiplantae > Streptophyta > Magnoliopsida > Poales > Poaceae > Triticum > Triticum dicoccoides. The sequence continues at coordinate 415,438,205 of NC_041385.1, forward strand.
GGGGCGCCACCCTCTGTTGCATAGGGAGGCGCGCCCAGCGCCCTCCTCGGGCAAGGCTCGGGGGCTCTCTCTTGGGAGCCACTGACTTTGGCAAAATCACGAGGTCGGCGCTCAGGCACCACTTGGAGGTATGCTTCACGGCACGTTTCCCTCAGGAAGGCGTGAGGGAAGGGGGGCCCAACCCTCAAGAGTTCATCACCAAGGTTGCTCAGGAATTGCAGGAATCGAGAGTCATGCGCGGCAACTGCCGCCTGCCCAGTGTAGCTCCCCATCCAGGCGAGGATGGCAGGTTGCACGTCTGCATTGACTACCCAGGGCTCAATCGAGTCGCGTCTCAGGAGTGCTTCTGGCCTTCGTGCGTGGGGCATTGCGCGGGCCCACCGCACAGCTACGTGCGCATGCCCTTTGGCCTGCTGAACGCGGCTGCTGCCCACCAGTGCCTGATGAGGAGAATTCTGGAAGCTCAGGTGGCCAAGCATCACACACTCCTGGAGGAAATGGAGATGGACCTTGCCGAGCCGCCCGGACCTCCTGAGCCTCCTGAGGCTCGGAGCCCCGAGGGCTCGTGAGGATTGGATTCTTCACCATGCACCATCAGCTACTCCTACACTCGCTCTGCAATGGTATCAGGTGACTTCTCTCAAGTTTCGTTTCAGGTGGGAGCACCCTCAGGGCTGCATCATTCCCAGATCGCGTGGGTCTGTCCCCGCGGCATGTATCTGTTTTGCTTATGTCTTCAGCTTACCTTGTTGGGGGCGCCCCTCGGGCTGCATCATTCCCAAGCCACTTGGGCCTGACCCAGTGGCGTGTGCATTTCTCTGCATCTATCTAAGTTGATTTGCTTCTTCAAGCTTAACCAGCTTGAGATAATCGCCTGCTCGATTGTGTCGGCGTTCTGGGAACGGGGGTCCCCAGACTTGCCTGCCTGCGGCCTGCGGCGTGGCTCAAGGGGGGCCCAGCACGGTCCATCTTCATCAACACAAGCTCGAGACCCTGGCGAGGGGCCAAGCCTCGCGGGGCGGACGACAAGGAGCTTCCTCAGGCACGGCCTCATCAGGCTGGCTCACGAGGAGGCGGAGAGATCAAGGCAGGGTACCTCACGAGGTGCCCATGACGCAAGCCATGACGACTAAGGGCGCCAGGCAAGCGCCAGCCCGCACAGTGTCCTCCTTTCCTCTTTGGTGCAAAGGGAGCAAGCGCAGGCGAGAGCATCAAGCAAAGGCATCCATTTCGGTGCAACCAGACCAAGACCCGCCCAACGGCAGGAAGGAAGTCATTGTGGAGCCCAAGCAGGCGTCACCACCAGAGCCTTTGACAGGCGAGGACCAACTTTAGTCAGGATAAGTGTACCAGATGTTCCCCTTCAAAATGGCCAATTGTTGGCGTCCTTCCCGCTCAATATTTGGGAAGAGGCCCAGGGCCTTTGCCTATAAATAGGGCTAGCCACCCCCAGGGTAGAGGCATCGAGAATCCAGAAGCTAGAATCAAGACAGGGGCATCTGAATCCAGAGAGAGAGAGAGAAGGGCGGCTGAACTCCTCCTAGCAGTTCATCGTCCCAGCCAAGAACAGACCCTCGCGAGGCTGTTCTTCCTTGTATTGTTCATCATCATCAGCCCAAGAGGCAATCCACCACACCACAAACTAGAGTAGGGTATTACACCACAATGGTGGCCCGAACTAGTATAAACCTTATGTGTCTTGTGTTGTTCCTTTCGTAGTTTAGATCCTAGCGAGGCGGTGAGGAGCAGGTAGGTAGAGGGCGAAATCTCCGCGCGCACCCCTGTGTTCGAACCTCAAGGGTCTGCCGGAACCCGAAATCTGACATTTGGCGCTCCAGGTAGGGGTGCGCCGGAATTCGTCTTCCGCCGCCCTGTTCTTCTCCGACCATCGCATCCATGTTTGACGCTCGTCGGGCCCACGCCGAGCACCGAGCCGCCCTCACTTCCCGTATCGCCCAGACGACTCCCATCGGCGGGCGCCCTCGTCGTTCCCCATCACCTGCCGTCAACGCCGCCACCGGCCCGACGGGGAACGAGCAGCAAGCATCGTCCCAGCATCCCTCCGTGAGGCAAGACGGTCGTACTGCTACCCCCTCGTTCACCCCAGCTGGTTCTTTGTCTCGCGCATTCCACGTGCCCATGGAGGCTCGAGCTGCGCTCATCGCGGCAAACGAGCTCCTGCGCTACCGTCCCGTCGACGACGTCTACGAAGAATGGCTCGACCGCGTCGCCGAGCTCGTCCGTGCCACAGGGGGCTCTCCTGCGTCGTCCGCCCCGCTGCACCGCACCCCGCTCTGCGCGGGCGACGAAGCTCCGGGGGTGCCCCAGCCGCCTCCTCCTCAAGAAGGCGCCCTGGCCCCAAGGCGCGTGGCCCCTGGGCGGAACCCGCTCCGTCAGGCACCAGCGCGGCAAGAGCAGAGCTGCCAAGAAGTCCCTCGCCCGCAAGAAGCTACCCGAGTGCTCCCTGCTCCAGCTCGTCGCGACCATGCTCCTGCTCCAGCACGTCAAGACCCCGCGCTGCACCCAGCTGCAGCGCATGGGGACCCGCAGGACCAAGATCTTCTTCACCCAAGGCCTCTCGTGGCCACAGCAGGCTGTCGCGCCTTCACCATCGAGCCGCGCAGCGTCGCGTGGCCCGGCAAGTTCAAGCCAGACCTGCCTCCTCGCTACGATGGTACGACTGACCCCACAGAGTTCCTCCAGCTCTACGAGCTGGGCATCAAAGCTGCCAACGGAGACGAGAAGGTCATGGTGAACTGGTTTCCCATGGCGCTCAAGGACGGGGCCCGCACCTGGCTCCTGAACCTGGCCCCAGGCACGATCTCCTCCTGGGACGAGATGCGCACCCGCTTCATCGCTAACTTCCAGGGTACTCGTGACCGGCCACCCGCCGTGAGCAACATGCGCCGTATCAAGCAGCAACCAGGGGAGACCCTGCAGAAGTACATCCAGCGCTTCAACAACGCGCGCCTCAAGATTCCCAAGGTGATAGAGGAGGCCATCATCTCAGCCTTCTCCGACGGCGTGCACGACGTCAAGATGAAGGAGGAGCTGGCGATGCATGAAGACCTGTGCACTTCCTTGGAGCTGTTCAACTTGACGACCAAGTGCGCTAGGGCTGAGGAAGGGCGTCTCTCCCTCCTCGAGCTGCGTGCCGCAGACCTAGAAGAGAAGAAACCCAAGGCCAAGGATTTGAAGCGCAAGGGGGCTGCCGTGCTCGTGGCAGAACCAGACACCAAGCGGGGCAGAGATTAGCCTGAATCTTCCAAGGGCAGTCGGTGCTGCGTGTACCACGACCTCCACACCCACAACACCAATGAATGCCAAGAGCTCCGAGCCGTGCGTGAAGGAAGGATCGGCCGACATCCCGACCGCAGCAACCGGGGCTACGGTCGAGGAGGAGGAAGGAATGCAGGACGCTGGGAAGACCGCGGCCCTCGCCAAGGGTGGCGCGACCGACCTCGCGAGGATCGCTGGCAGGACCCGCCTCGCGAGGGAGACTGGAGGGATCAGCCTCGCGAGGATTGCCCGCAAGGCAACGCAGGCCTCCCTCCGCTGCCGCCGCAGCCAAGGAGAAATGAGGACCGTCATCAGGACGAGGGGGCTGGGGGCTTCCAGGAGCCATGCGCGATCGCCTGCATCCTGGGTGGAGCTCAAGCCCCAGACTCTCAACGCGTCTTCAAGCAGTTCACCCGTGAAGTGAATGCAGTCCTCCCAAGCTCGAAGCCACGCTCCCTCTCAGGTGGTCGGCGTGCGCCATCACGTTCAGCTCAGCGGATCAGCTCAAGTGCGCGGCCACAGCCGGAGTGCTCCCAATGCTTTGTTCCCCAATCATCAGCAACATGCTAGTCACCAGGACCCTCATCGATGGCGGTGCAGGGCTCAACGTCCTGTCTGTGGAAACATTCAACAATCTCCAAGTGCCCTACAATCAGCTTCAGCCAACCAAGCCTTTTTCTAGAGTCACCGACAGCTCCACGGTCCCGATTGGGCAGGTCCGCCTCCCTGTCACCTTCGGGGCGCGCGACAACTACCGCATCGAGATCATCGACTTCGACGTTGCCCACATTTGCCTGCCATACAACACCATCCTCGTGTACCCAGCGCTGGCCAAGTTCATGGCTGTAACCCACCACGGCTACAACGTCCTCAAGATGCCAGGAAGTGGCGGAGTCATCACGGTGCCCTGCAAAGAGAAAGACACGGTGTGCTCCCTGGAACGAGCCTTTCAGGCCGCATCACTGGAAGACCCGGATCGCGGAAGCAGGAGGCTTCCCGAGACCGCCCCCAAGAAGAAGAAGACATTGTCCGGCCCGGCCCCTCGGGAGGCAAGCCCCTCAAGGCCCGCGCCTGCCCAGGGGGAACCTCCTTCCATCGCATAGGGAAGCGCACCCGACGCCCTCCTCAGGCAGGGCTCGGGGGCTCTCCCCTGGAGGGCCGCCGACCTCGCCAAGGTCACGAGGGAGGCGCTTGGGCACCACTTGGAGGCGTGTTTCGAAGCACGTTTCTCTCAAGAAGGAGCAAGGCAAGGAGGGCCAAACCCTCAGGAGTTCATCAGCAAGGCCATTCAGGAGCTATAGGAGTCAAGAGTCATGAGAGGCAGCCGCCGCTTACCCGCTGTGGCTCCCCATCCAGGCGAGGATGGTGGGCTGCGCGTCTGCATCGACATACCAGGGCTCAACCGAGCCGCCTCTCAGGAGCGCCTCTGGCCCTCGCAAGTGGGGTGCTGCGAAGGTCCACCGCACAGCTACGTTCGCATGCCTTACGGCTTGTTGAACGCGGCTGCCACGTACCAGCGCCTCATGAGGGGCAACCTGGAGGCTCAAGAGGTCAGGCGTTCCGCAGCCCTTGCGGAGATGGAGATGGTCTGCGAGGAGCCACCAGCGCCTCCGGAGCCTCCCGAGGCCCCAGGGCCTGGGGGCTCGTGAGGATCGGCTCCCGCAGCCCACCGAGTCTGCTACACCAACACCCCTTCATCTTCAACATCATCAGGTGACATATTTCAAGTTTCATTTCCAGCTGGGAGTGCCCCCCAGGGCTGCATTACTCCCAGGCCGCGTGGGTCCGTCCCTGCGGCGTGTATCCCTTTTATTTCATGTTCCTAGCCTACTTTGTTGGGGGCGCCCCTCGGGCTGCATCATCCCCAAGTCGCTCGGGCCAGACCCAGTGGCATGTATCCCTTTTACGTTTATTTCGGGCCATGCGTTCGACCCACCATGCTTGTTATTTGATGCCAGTCCACGGCACCTCCTCTTCTCCATGTCGACCACTTGCACGTTAAAAGGGGGGTACCTGAGCATCGCGACTCAGGGCTCTTACTAGCTCTCCAGCCCTCACCCTCTGGCCTTGTCCACGGCATCGCGACCTGGCATACCAGCGACGGCTGAGACCAGCTCGAGGGCCGGGACCCGAGGACGTAGAGTGCCGGCATCTAACCAAATTTGCAGGAACACATCCCAAGATAAGGCCCAGTGCCAGGCGCAACCCGCCTTGAGGTAGGGCCCCGTGAGTCCTGTGCTGGCTCACGGGTGCCCAGATACACCTCGTTAGGCCCTACCGTGCCAGCCACGTGTCAGGGCGGGGCTGTACATGCCCCGGGGGCTCCTCCCGGAGGTGAGCCCCCTCCCACGCACCAGTGGAAGCACCATGCTCCGCGCTGGCTGACGACACTGCCGAGGAGCGGCTATGCCCGTACACATACGGAAGCGCTATGCTCTGCGCTGGTGATAAACAACTGAGGGTGGCCCCCGGGCCGCATCAACCTCAGGGAGCCCAGATCTCAGTGTCTAGCCTCATCACAACGCCTCCCCTCGGAAGTGCCGCGCGAGGGGGTTGGGCATGGGGGCTGCGCCTGGGTCACGCCCAGACGCACGCCACCCAGCCAGGCCCCCGGGCCTGGTTCGTCGCACATCCCTCCCCGAGTGGAGCCAAGGTACGAAGGCCGTTTGAGCGTTAAGGGGGACTCCTGAGCATCGCGACTCAGGAGCCTAACTGGTCACGTAGCTCCTCACTCCTTAGTTCCGAAAGGCTAACGACGGTTGAGGTATGCGCGGGGCCGGGCTCTACAGACGTAGAACGGTAGATCCACCCACATCTCACCTCCCTAAGGAGTCACCCCCACATCTCACCTCCCTACTTGCTGTTCGAGCGCCAAGGGGGACTCCTAAGCATCGCGACTCAGGAGCCTAACTTTTCACGTAGCCCCTCACTCCTTGGTCCCGTCCTGGTTTTCGGTCGGGGCTAACAGCGACCGAGGTATGCGCGGGGCCGGGCTCTGCCGGTGTGGAACATAAGCAAGTAGGAAGGAAAAGCGCAAATTTCAAGGAATTCAAAAGCAAATATTACAGTCCATACTGTTATCACAATACCAAACGCAAGTTTTAACACCTCCCCGAGGCATGGTACATGTGCAGGAATTAAAAGCAGAACAGGAGCCACAACGGGGTCACTTGTCGGCGGTGGAGCTGCGCGGAGCGAGCTCGCCTTGTGGAGCTGCAGGGTCGGCAGCGCCCCGCTTCAGCTTGGTGCTGAAGGCCCGAAACTTCCCCAACAGAGCCTCCGCGCGACCCTTCACGGCCTCAGCAGCGGCAGCGGCAAGCTTGCCGCTCGCTGGCTCCAGCAGGCTGTCGAGGTCGACGTTGGAGTCGCGAAGATAGATGTGGGTAAGGACCCGCGTCAGCGCTGCAGAAGACAAGACGCACGCCTCGGCCTCAGCCGTAGGGCCAAGGCCAAGGGTGACATCTTCAAGAGCACGAACCAGGAAGGGAAGCAGCTTGGCGGGGTCGTCCTCGGCACCGACCAGCGGGCTCTCCAGGCCGCTGTCGTAAAGCATCCTCAACAAGGTGCGAGCCTTCACCTCCATCTCCGTGAAGGCCACGCGATCCTCGGCAAGAACCCGCGCCTTGCTGTCCAGCTCGACCTTCCTCGCCTCCAACTCTTGCTCCAGCGCGCCTAGGCGGTCACGGCGCTTCTTGAGCTTGGCGTCCCGGTCCTGGACGGCCGCCTCGCGAGCCTTCATGCCTTCCTCCTGCTCTTGGCGAAGGCGGGTCTCCTCGGCGAGCTGGTCCCGCAGGCCCTGCAGCTCGCTCTCCAGCGCCTTGCAGCGACCTCGGGCATCAGCCACCTCCCCCAAGGCGGCGTCGTGAGCAGCCTTCGCCCCAAGGACGGCATGCTTCTCCTCGTCGCAAGCCCTCGAGGCCTGGACCAACGCCGCCTGAATCGAAGCGTCGGAGCGAATCCAGCCAGAAGCCAGCTCCAAGCGCCCGGCCAGTAAACGAGGGTCGGCGCCCAGAAGATCCTGCCGCAGACGGTCCAATTCGGCAGCAACACGATCCAGAATAGTAGGAGGAGTCGGAGAAACAGCAGCCGGTGGAGTAGGAGGAGAAGACAGTAATGTGACCACAGTATCCTGAGGTGGAGCCTGCTGCGCCCCAACGGCTGTGGTGGCGGCATCAGGCAAGGGTACCTCGGGAGTCGCTTGGGCCGTGGGGGCTGAGCTCGCCCCAGCCGGCTCAGCCAGGCCTCGCGAGGACGCCCGAGCAGGAGGGGCCCATGCGTCACAGTCACCTTCTTTCGCGGGCAAAGGCGCTGCCCCGGATGGAACCTCAGGAGCTCCCTTCGTCTTCTTTGCCATGGGCGCTAGCCTAGCCAGGAGATAGGGACATCAAGCCTCAGCGACAGAACAAGAAATAAGACAGGAGTCAAGCACTCACAGGTCGTCGCTCGCGAGCTCGAGCAGCCTCCGGCCATACTTGAAGCCCGAGAGCCGGCTGCAAGGATCAACCTCAAGGAGCTCGGGAGCAGGAGGCGCGTCTGTGGATCGCCTCGGGGTCGGGGCAGACCCGCGGGGGATCAGCCCGGTCCTGTCCCTCCTCGGGATCGGGGGCAGGCTCCCGCCGCCCTGCTCGTCATCATCCTCGTCGTCACTCGGAGAGAGGCAGAGAGCGCGGGACCTGCGCCGAGGGAGGGGAGCCCTCGACTCTCTGTCGGTCGCCTCGAAGTCAGGCCCTTTTTCCCGCTCCCCTTCTTCCTTCTCTTCGCTGGAGTCGCCGGAGGACACATCCACCGGGTCCTCGGGAGCCTCCACGGGCACGGGCCCGTCCCCGTTGAAGACGGGCATGGACTCCACTACCTGCTCCCAGTCGTCGCGGAGGAACAGGGGCGTAGGAGCGCCCTCCAACCTCGCCACGTCGCCCCCGACCAAAGACTGGAGGACCGCAGCCAGATCCTCGTCGGCCAAGACCGCGGGGCTCGGGTGGGGCCTCCACATCGGAAGTGAGTACTGACGAAGCGGAGCCAGCTGGTGCTCCAGGAATTCCCTCAGCAGCGATGCGCCAGTCAGCTTCGCCGCCGCCATGTTGGCCGGCCTCAGATCCGTGTCCGTCTTCTCCAACACCAGCCTCGTGCGAGGGTCCACGAGCTCCACTCGAGACCAGTCGTCGGAGCTCGTGGGGTGCCCCGTGGGCAAGATCAGCCGAGGGTGGATGCGCCCAGCATCTACCAAGACCCACTTGCTCCTGAAGCCCTCAATCCTCTTCCCGGGGTTCGAAATGGCGATGGAGCTACCGTACGCGACGAAGCTCGCGCACGCAGAGATGGGACCACGAGAGGTCCGGAGGGAGAAGTAGTGGCGCAGCAAGGCCACTGAGGGCTGCACCCCTACGTGAGCCTCGCAATAGTAGGCAAAGATTGCCAGAAGAAGGACAGAGTTGGGGTGGAGATGCAGAGCTTGTAGCTTGTAATGGCGGAGGACAGAGAAGAAGAACTCAGAGAAGGGAGGCACTAGACCGGCAACAATGGCGCTTACAAAGAAAGGATAGAAGGTGCTCCCTTGGCCCTCAGGGAGGGCAGAGCCATCCTTGAACACCTTCGCCCCGTCGGTGCCCGGCGCCACCGCCATCTGGCGCACCCGGGCAAGGCTCGCCTCCGACACGTTCGGCGAGTCCAAGGCGGACGAGTACCAAGCTCCGGCCGGGGCCTGGCGAGGCGCCATGTCTTGCTAGGGCGCGCAGTCAGAGTAGATCTGAAGATTTCGGAGGCAGGAAGGAGAGGCACAAGAAAGGGGATCTGAGCAGCAACCGGAGAAAGCAAAAGAAGCAAAGCCTAGACAGATGCCGCTCCTTTATCAACTCGCGCGGTTGCTGAGTCGCCCACGTCCAATAAACCGCCACGCGGCGCCCAAGGCCGCAGGCTGTTAGGGCCCGCGGCGCTTCGCACTTGCCCTTTCGCCTCTCTGCTCGGCCAAGTCCGGGCGCGCCTTGGGCCCGGGGGCTACTGTCGGTGTTCTGGGAACGGGGGTCCCCAGACTTGCCTGCCTGCGGCCTGCGGCGTGGCTCAAGGGGCCCCCAGCACGGCCCATCTTCATCAACACAAGCTCGAGACCCTCGCGAGGGGCCAAGCCTCGCGAGGCGGACGACAAGGAGCTTCCTCAGGCACGGCCTCATCAGGCTGGCTCACGAGGAGGCAGAGAGATCAAGGCGGGGTACCTCACGAGGTGCCCATGACGCAAGCCATGGCGACCAAGGGCGCCAGGCGAGCGCCAGCCCGCGCAGTGTCCTCCTTTCCTCTTTGGTGCAAAGGGAGCAAGCGCAGGCGAGAGCATCAAGCAAAGGCATCCATTTCGGTGCAACAAGACCAAGACCCGCCCAACGGCAGGAAGGAAGTCATTGTGGAGCCCAAGCAGGCGTCACCACCAGAGCCTTTGACAGGCGAGGACCAACTTTAGTCAGGATAAGTGTACCAGATGTTCCCCTTCAAAATGGCCAATTGTTGGCGCCCTTCCCGCTCAATATTTGGGAAGAGGCCCAGGGCCTTTGCCTATAAATAGGGCTAGCCACCCCCAGGGTAGAGGCATCGAGAATCCAGGAGCTAGAATCAAGACAGGGGCATCTGAATCCAGAGAGAGAGAGAAGGGCGGCTGAACTCCTCCTAGCAGTTCATCTTCCCAGCCAAGAACAGACCCTTGCGAGGCTGTTCTTCCTTGTATTGTTCATCATCATCAGCCCAAGAGGCAATCCACCACACCACAAACTAGAGTAGGGTATTACACCACAATGGTGGCCCGAACTAGTATAAACCTTGTGTCTCTTGTGTTGTTCCTTTCGTAGTTTAGATCCTAGCGAGGCGGCAAGGAGCAGGTAGGTAGAGGGCGAAATCTCCGCGTGCACCCCTGTGTTCAAACCTCAAGGGTCTGCCGGAACCCAAAATCCGACAGATTGACACCTACCTTTGGAGCCGCTCGCTCGGGCACGACGCTTGCGCATGGGTCCGTCCCTGCAACGTCGACAAATCTGAGTGGTCGAGCTCTGGCCATGGCAGTCCCGCATAGCGCTACCTCACCAGGCCCTCAGTGCCTCAATCACTCCCTCGGAGCAACCAATGGCTGGCTGGCAACCATAATGGCAGCCCTTGTTTTCCTCGTGGTGGCGTACAGGATCCGCCTAAGGAATAGCGTGGGGGGCGTCGTGAGCTCTCTCTCTCTCTCTCTCTCTCTCTCTCTCCCTCCCTCCCTCCCTCCCTCCCTCTCTCTCCTATACAATCCGCTTGCACATTAAAAGGGGGGCGCCTGAGCATCGCGACTCAGGGGCTCTTACTGGCTCTCCAGCCCTCACCCCTGGCCTTGACCCACGGCATCACGACCTGTCATACCAGCGGCGGCTGAGCTCGCTCGAGGGCTGGGACCTGAGGACGTAGAGCATGAAGGAAAGTGCGGGGACGAGGTGAGAAGCTCACGAAGACCCAACCTAGCGACACCCCGGCTGCCGGCGCGAGGGCCAGGCACCTCGCCGGACAATGACTCCAAGCTCACGAGATAAGTCACGCCCCTGCAAAAGCTAAATCAACGCGATGCTAAACCCTCGCCTAGTGCGGCCCTGTCACGGCGACATTGCCTTCCTTTCTTGCCCAGCGGAGGCTGCTTGAGCGCTAAAGGGGACCTCCTGAGCATCGCGCCTCGGGGGCTCTTACTCGACCTTGGGCCGCTCACCTCCTGGCCTTGACCACGGCATCGCGACCTGGCATACCAGCGACGGCTGAAGCCTGCCTGGGGACAGGGACCTGTCAGCGTAGAGCACCAAGCCCTCGTGAGGATAGAAAGGGGGAGCCGAGCCGAGACTTGACAAGCATCTCGCATCTCTCCATAATAAGGATAATATTCACAAAAGGCATGGCATACGCCTTACATACCCCCACGGGGTGTTTCTTCGATTCCTCGCAGGGAACAAAAGGTGCCAATCCTAAGGAATGCTAACTACGCGCGCCTCCATAGGAGACGCCATCATCAACAGTGGGCCGCCCAGCGCTGGCGCCAACCCCATCCAGATCAGCGGCGTCGGCGGCCGGATGTGGCTGCCCTGCTCCAAGCGCGATGCGAGCTTGGGGGCTCGTAGCTGTCGTCGCTCATCTCCGGAGTCACGAGAAGCTCGGGGGAGTCACTGGATTCTTCGGCTCCTCCGCTGCTTCCTGAGGAGCTGCTGGGGAAGTGGTTGGCAGGCCTGACCCTTGCCACTCCGATGCCCCGGCTGCCTTCCTTGGGGAAGCACTCCAGTCAGCGTCCTTCCGCGTCGAAGACCTTAAAGAACAAGGCTGCCTTCCCCGGCTGCCTTCCTTGGGGAGGCATAGCGGCGTGAAGCACAAGCTCGCGAGAAGAGCCGTCGGCATGGACTCCAGGGGTGATGATGCGCACCGCCGTGACTCGTGGGCGTCGCTGGCGGTGCCAGCGGTGTCGCTTAGTGTCTTCTTCTCCAGGGCCCTCGGCCCAGGCGTACAAGGGCAGCGGAAACCTAGGCGGCGGCCTTTCGTACCAGGGCCTCGACGTCTCCTGCCATGCAACCACGTCGGAGCGGCCGGGGACCGGCCTTTTCTTCGGCGGAAGAGGGTCGGGACCCTCTCGGGGGGCTTTCCCCTTCTCTTCCGCTGAAAACCGGCAGATCGGCGCCATTGGCGTAGAGTGGAGCAAGGGCGAGGAAGAAGAAGAGAGAGAGAAGCAGGAAGAGATGGACTGCGGGGGCTCTCGCTTGTCCGTACTTATAGTCCAGAGGAGGCCAACCGTCGGCCTCCATGATCACAGGTAATCATGACTCATTTCTGCATGCAGGGACTTGTCAAGTCAAGCAGTTGCCAAGGTAGCGTGGGGAAGCAGAGGCGCCCACGTCCAATCAGCCGCCACGCGGCTCCCAAGGCCACAGGCTGATGGGGCCCGCGGCGCTCCGCACTTGCCCCTTCGCTTCTCCACTAAGCCAAGTCCGAGCGCGCCTTGGGCTCAGGGGCTACTGTCGGCGTCCTGGGAACGGGGGTCCCCTGACTTGCCTACCTACGGCCTGTGGCGTGGCTCGAGTGGTGGCCCAACACGGCCCATCTTCATCAGCGCAAGACTCAAGACCCTCGCGAGGGGCCAAGCCTCGCGGGGTGGACGGCACAAGACTTCCTCAGGAACGGCCTCGCCAGGCAGGCTCGCGAGGAGGTGGAGAGATCAAGGCAGGGTACCTCACATGGTGCTCATGACGCAAGCCATGACGATCGAGACCAGGCGGGCGCCGGCCTGCGCAATGTCCTTGTTTCCTCTTTGGTGCAAAGGGGGGCAAGCACAGGCGTGGAGTACCGAGGCATCAGGCAAAGGTTGCCATTTCAGTGCAATGAGACCAAGACCAGCAGAGCAGCAGGATGGAGGTCACCGTGGAGCCCAAGACAGCGTCATCACCAGTACCTTTGGCAGCCGAAGACCAACTTTAGTCAGGATAACTTGTACTAGATGTTCCCCTTCGAAATGGCCATTGTTGGCGCCCTTCCTGCTCAATATTTGGGAAGAGGGCCAGTGCCTATATAAATAGGGATAGCCACCACAGTAGAGGACATCTCATCGAGGGCTCATTAGATCGAGAGGCGACCGAACTTATCCAGGCAGTTCATCGCACCAGCTCAAGAACACCTCTTGCGAGGCTGTTCATCCTTGTATTGTTCATCGTCATCCCTTGAGGCAATCCACCACACCACACACTGGAGTAGGGTATTACACCACAACGGTGGCCCGAACCAGTATAAATCTTGTGTCCCTCGTGTTGTTCATCGTTTTAGCTTAGATTCTCGTGAGGCGATGAGACATGGATTGGTAGGGGGAAGATCTTCGTGCACATCCTAGAGTTCGAACCTTAAGGGTCTGCCGGAACCCAACATCCGACAGGTGCCACGACACCCGAGCCTACAGCCTCAAGCGATGCTTGCCTCCCTACGCCCACTCTTGGGGCAAGATCGGTGCTGGCGGCGAGGAAGGGAGCCACGGCGACGGGATTCTCGCGAGGCCCCGCAAGGCCGACCGGACGCAACCCCCATTCGTCGAAGAGAGGCATCTGTCCTGCGAACTCAGACCTGTTCGAGCAAAGATATAGGAGGCTACCCCCGTGCCGTATATCGCCCGGCGAGGGGTCACTAGTCAAGACCTCAAGAAGCCTCATGCACTCCTGGTCGCCCATCAGGGCCCACATCGGTCGGGAATGGCGCTGGAGAGGAGCGATGCAACACTGGAGGAACTCCTTCACCACCCAGGGCGTCGTCACATCGAGATCTCTCGACCTCCTCAGTTGGTACCAGATGAAGGAGAGCCGGGGGCTCACGAGTCTCTCGTGGCCCTAGCCGGGATTGGGGACAGCAGGCAACGATGGAGGCGAGAGCAGAGGGCTGAGCACTCCAACATCCACATATAGCCACCGCATTCGGAACCCACTCGTGGACGGTGGGAGGTCAAAACCGATCCCCGAGGAGGCCGTCTCTGCCACGGCCTGGAAGCTCACGCACCCCGAGCACTGCGAGTGGTCGGTCAGGCGCAGCGAGAAGAAGTGGTGCAAGAGGGCGACAGAAGGAGCAATGCCCACCATGGCTTCGCAAACAAAGGCGAAGACGGCGAGAAGGGTAACGGATTGGGGATCAAGCTGCATCATATGGATCTGATAACGGGAGAGCACTACATTGAAGAAGGCGGAGAAAGGGGGAACCAGGCCAGCCCACAGGGCGTCGACGAAGAACCGAACGTTAGTGATTGTCCTGTCAATGGAGGCACGGGACGCAGGCCAGGCCATCGTCTTCCCGCACTCATTGAAGCTGGAAGTGAGCCCGGGGCAGACTTTGCCCAGGGCCTCCAGGTTGAGCACCAGCGACCGGCCGACCGCGGGCTCGATTGTCGGGGAGGAACTGGTTGAGGACATAGGCTTCTTCCCCTTCTCCTTGCTAGTTGGCGCCATGGCAATGGTGGGGGAAAAGCTCAAGTCAGATGGGGAGCGAAAGCAGAGATTCGAGGAAGAAGGGGGAATACGAAGCAAGCTGCCAGCGAGGGGGAAATAACTGTGTAAGGCGCCATGGCCGCCTAGCCAGGAGGATATTGGGGCAGCGTGGGGAAGCGGAGACGCCCACGTCCAATCATTCGCCACGCGTCGACCAAGGCCGCAGGTTGTGGGGCCCGCGGCGCGCCGCACTTGCCCTTTGGCTTCGCTGCTATGCCAAGTCCGAGCGCGCCTTAGGCCCGGGGGCTATTGTCGGCGTTCTGGGAACGGGGATCCCCAGACTTGCCTGCCTGTGGCCTGCAGCGTGGCTCAACCAATGGCCCAGTATGGCCCGTCTTCATCAACCAAGCACTCAAGACCCTCGCGAGGGGCCAAGCCTCGTGGGGCAGACAGCACAAGGCCTCCTCAGGGGCGGCCTCACCAGGCAGGCTCACGAGGAGGCGGAGGGATCAAGGCAAAGGGGTACCTTGCGAGGTTCCCATGACGCAAGCCACGATGAGCAAGACCAGGAAGGCGCCAGGCGGGCGCCAGCCCGCACAGTGTCCTCGTTTCCTCTTTGGTGCAAAGGGGGCGAGCGTAGGCGCGGAGTACCGAGGCATCAGGCAAAGGTTTCCTTATCGGTGCAACGAGACCGAGACCAGCAGGATGGCAGGACGGAGGTCACCATGGAGCCCAAGACGGCGTCACCACCAGCACCTTTGGCAGGTGAAGACCACCTGTAGTCAGGATAGCTTGTACTCGCTGTCCCCTTTCGAAATGGCTGTTGTTGGATCCCTTCCCGCTCAATATTTGGGAAGAAGACCAGGGCCTCTATAAATAGGGCTAGCCACCACAGTAATGAGGGAGATCTAAACCCGGCTCATCTACATAGCACCAAGCACAAGAACACCTCTCCTCACGAGGCTGTTCTTCCCCTGTACTGTTCATCATCAGCCCAAGAGGCAATCCACCACACCACACACAGGAGTAGGGTATTACACCACAACGGTGGCCGGAACCTGAATAAATCTTGTGTCTCCTGTGTTGTTCATCATGCTAGCTAGAAATCACAGTGAGGCTGAGGGCGTGTTTCAGTAGGGAGAGATCTTCGTGTGCACCCCAGTGTTCGAACCTTAAGGGTTTTGCCGGAACACGATATCCGACAGAGATACCTCTCTGAAACACGGAGTGACAAATCCTAATCTCAATCTATGCCAACCCAACAAACACCTTCAGGGACACCTGTAGAGCATCTTTATAATCACCCATTTACATTGTGACATTTGATAGCACACAAGGTGTTCCTCCGATATTCGGGAGTTGCATAATCTCATAGTCTGAGGAACATGTATAAGTCATGAAGAAAGCAGTAGCAATGAAACTGTAACGACCATAATGCTAAGCTAACGAATGGGTCATGTCCATCACATCATTCTCATAATGATGTGATCTCATTCATCAAATGACAACACATGTCTATGGTTAGGAAACTTAACCATCTTTGATTAATGAGCTAGTCTAGTAGAGGCATACTAGGGACACTATGTTTTGTCTATGTATTCACACATGTACTAAGTTTCCGGTTAATACAATTCTAGCATGAATAATAAACATTTATCATGATATAAGGAAATAAATAATAACTTTATTATTGCCTCTAGGGCATATTTCCTTCAATCTCCCACTTGCACTAGATTCAATAATCTAGTTCACATCGCCATGTGATTTAACACCAATAGTTCACATTTGTATGTGATTAACACACATAGTTCACATTGCCATGTGAACAACACCCAAAGGGTTTACTAGAGTCAATAATCTAGTTCACATTGCTATGCGATTAACACCGAAAGAGCACTAAGGTGTGATCATGTTTTGCTCGTGGGAGAAGTATAGTCAACGGGTCTGTCATATTTAGAGTTGCATGTATTTTGGAAATATTCTATGTCTACAATGCTCTGCATGGAGCTACTCTAGCTAATTGTTCCCACTTTCAATATGTATCCAGATTGAGACTTATAGTCATCTCGATCGATGTAAAAGCTTGCATTGACGTAACTCTTTATGATGAACTCTTTGTCACCCCCATAACCGAGAAACATTTCCTTAGTCCTTAATAAGGATAATTTTGACCGTTGTCCAATAATCTACTCCTAGATCACTATTGTACCCCCTCGCCAAACTCATGGCTAGGTACACAATAGGTCTGGTACACAGCATAGCATACTTTATAGAACCTATGATAGAGGCATAGGTGATGTAGGATAGAACCCTAGAGACCGATCTTTCACGATTGGAGCGGATCCCTACGAGGAACACGAAGAACACGGGGATGAACGGAGAGAAAGCACAAGGGGAAACACTCAAGAACAAGTCCAATCACACATCCACTAGAAAATCAAACACACAAGATCACAAGGTACATGAACAACAAAGGGAAAGATACAAGGTAAGGTTCATCTCCAAGAGGAGGTCATGATGGGGTCCGCCCGTGAGGGGGTCTTGATGATATATCCCGCAGGATCTTCTCACATGGAGGTCTTGAACTCCATGGGAGTGGTGGTCTCTCTCTCTCAAGAGTAGAGGAAGGTAGGAGAAAAGCTCACATACAAATGAGCTATCACTTTGCTAAGCCTAGAAAGGATGAGGGGGAGGTCTATTTATAGTCTAAGCCACGAAGGGGTAAGTGGGAAAGGGATACAAAGCCAAAGGCCCGGTTGCGCACAGGCAGTGTCGGACGTCCGGTTGGGGTCGGACGTACGGTCGCTAGCGGGGGTCCAAATGTCCGGAGGGCGTCGGACTTCCGATGTTTTGGCTCTGGACAGGTGGCACCGGTCATCCGGTCGGCGTCGATCGTCCGTGCGCTGGGACTTGTCGGTCGTCCGGAGGATGTTGGTCGTCCGGCCACTGTAGATCTCCTGGCGTGGTCATGTCGGACGTCCGGTGGACGTTAGTCGTCCGGGCGCTATAGAGTGTCGGACGTCCTGTGGCACGTCGGACGTCCGGCCGCTGTAGACTCCGCAACTCCGTCTTCTTCCATCTTCTCTTCCATGCTTCCCTCGTGGATGGTGTAGTTGTTCCTTGGCACTTACACTCCTCCTCGTTGTCCGTAGCATTCCGACAATACCTATGCATGCACACGAGTGGAGTGTCAAGTAGTATACCTTCCTCGAAGGGGTCAAGTGAACACGTGTAAAGGAGAAGATTCACCTTTATGTATGAGAAGTAGAGATCGCACATGTCACTTGCCAAACGGACTCTTGACATGGTGGTGACCGTAGGATGCTCTGCATCGTCCCCTCCCCCTTGGAAAAGATCTGACTTCGGATCGAAAACCAAATCACCATGGGAAAGAGATGGCGGTACCGTGTCGAAGTGGTCAGTCACCAAGCACTCATCGTCTAGTAGCTCGAAATGGGCACTCTCCAATGTCGCACCGTCTTTTGATTCCTTCAAAAGGAGCAAATAGAACAAACACTTGGAAAAACAAATGTGGTTAGCGTTAGTGCAAAACCAAGCATTCAAGAGGTGATTCACCAAACAAGTGTTGTCATCATGCAAAGCATATGGTTTTACAAAGGATTGTGACATGGCATATAAGCACGTAAATTGAGCAAAATCAAAGATATCATGGGGACAAGCATGTAAATGTTAGGTAGTGATGCAAATATGTGTGACAAGAGAAAAAGCATCTACCTCAAGTTCATAGCAAGTATTCACAAATTGCTCAATGAAAGGTCTATGGTAGGCATAAGAATCATTCACAACACTAAATAAAATGAAGTGTCTAAACACATGGGTCAAGTGCAAGACAATCCAAGCATAATGTGCATAGGGTGTAGTGAATATAGTGTGGTACTCACCACAATAGAAAGAGCAATTGTTCATCATGCGTGAGGCAATCAAGTCAAGCATGTGACAAGCAATGGGACATGGCATTTGTGAAGAAATGATATTGGTGCAACCAACCATATGATAGTAGCAAGTAGTCCAAGAATTGGATGCAACACACAATGTATATATGTCATGAAGCATGGAAATGCGAAAATGGCAAGTCGAGGCAAGATCTCTAACGTGTGCGCAATCAAGTGGTCCAAGATGACCAATAAGCTTCATGGTGCAAGCAACACAAGTAGTATGATCCTCAATATCCATGCTCAAGAAGGATGTCACCTTGAAGGTGTGTCCTTGTGCATTCTTCACAATGCCGAAACACAAGCAAGTGGGATGTACAATCGTCATGGTAGAAGGTGGCTCGCTCTCAAGAGCTTGAATGGTCAACTCACGTGAAGTGTAAGTCGACATGAAGTCCAAGTATCCTACGCATGCACACAACAAAACAAAGAATGTATGCATATGGTAGATAAACACATCATCCATCTGATGGTTCTCTTCTCTTGCACATAACCATTAGAAGCACAAGTGCATGAATAATATGATGCAACAATGGCGATATTCATGGCACCAGGTATATGGTACAAAGAAGTAAGACAAGCATGCTTCACAAGTAATGTGTCAAAATCTCCAAACATATGTGAGAATGCTATGGGGGCAATCTCATGAGCAAGACGAGAATCATTGTTGCACTCAATACATGGCAACTCATCTAGCATGAGAGACGCAACACATGGAGATATATGACAAAAAGCAATATGAATCATGTGCAAAGCATATAGATGGTTGTCATCAACCGCATGAAATGAGCAAGTATGAGTCATTGGTGATGCAATATAAGCAAGCATAGTAATCAAGTCATGCAAACTAGTGGGGCGAAGATGCAACACACTAGAGTAAATCATGGCAATCATGTCATGTGAGCAAATACTAGGCATAGACAATGCACATGACATATCGCAAGCACTTACACAAAGCAAGATCAAAGTATGATCATAGGCATGGTATAGAAAGCAAACATGGCAACAGCAAGTGATATCTCCACCAAGCTTGCAAATACACATAAAAGTATGAGAGTCAATTATCATGTGTAAAGCAAAGCATGGGTCACAAATGCATGGCAAAGGCATAGGAATGGGCATATCATGCAAAGTGAACATGGCAATATGGGCAAAGGATATATAATGGACAACAACCCGTAGCCAAGTGAGGGCCATGTAGAAGAAATACGCAAAGTCTTTGCGCGAAGAAAGCGGTGGGAAAGACAATCCATGGGATCCCAAGTCATCATTGCTCTCTAGAGCTCGTTTTGTCAACTCATGGGATTGTGAGGTTGACAAGTATTCATGGGTACCTACACAAAAGAGACACAAACCAAAGAAATTTTGCGCGTGGTAAATGTACACATCATCCATCATGATGTGTATGTGCACATGTGAGTTAGCACAAGATAAGCATCGCTCAAAGAAATTTAATGCATGGTATAAGAACATGTCATCCATCATGAAAGAATAGTTGTTATGTATAACACGATGGGGATGAAAATTGAGCATACAACTATATGGCACATCAATAGCATTTTCATTCATGGGAAACATATGGTGCACATAATTATTGGGATCATGCAATGGATGGAATGGATCAAAATCTCCTAACATGTATGAGGAAACTATGGGGGTCTCCTCATGAGCAATAGTGGAAATATCATATGGAGAAAATGGACAACATCCAAAACATTGCATATCCGAAGCTAGGTGGTCATGGCATGGCATATGAGATAAATGATGCAAAGGGAGCATATCAGTATCGTCATAAGGAAAATAAATGCCAATAACCATGGGCTTGTCATCTATGCCATATGTGCAAATTGGGTTTATTTTAATGGCATATGCATAGTCACTATGAAGAGATTGCAAATAAGACATATGGTTGATCTCATGCATAGCATATGACAAGTCAAGCGGATTATCAAACATGATGTGACCTAAAGAATTGTCACAAGAAATCCTATGTAACATGGCATCACAACTAACAGACTCCACGTGAGAATCATCATACTCGTCATAAATGGGCAAATCATCGCATAGGGAAATCATACTAGCATGAAGCGTGGTACTAGGTGGATCAACATCATGCAGGCAATCACTGTCAAGAATGTCCACTAGTGGGACTAGAGCACAACCATCACCTATGTTACCGCTTCATTCCACTCAAGTGGTGTAGGTGAGGTGGGAAATACCAAATGGTGGTCATCTTCATCTTTATGCAACCATGTGGGGGTGCATCATATTCCACCATGGCCATCGTCTTGTCCAAAGGGAGGACGAAGTCGTCGAGGATCGGCGCGTCATCATAAATGGGACCTAGAACCAAATGAGAAGACACAATAGAGGTAGAGGTCAAGTTGTTAGAAATGCAAATGGCCTCACGAGACCTATCAACTATCTCACTCTCTCTATGTGGTGGTTCACTCACTCCCTCAAGGTCGGTGCACTCAAACTCACATATGGTGGAGTCACTCATCTCACTCAAGTGGTGGGGGTTGTGGCTCTCCTCACATGGGATTTGTGGCAACACATCATATATGGGGCTAGTGGTGAAGTCACTCTCACTCTCAATATGGTGTCACAAGTCACTTAAGTCATCATACGTCGCCGTGGTCAAAGGGAAAATTCCATGCTCAACCATATCGTCGTCGTCGTCGTGGATGAAGGCCGAAGATGGCACATCATCACTCTCCTCCATGACCAAAGGGAAAATCCCATGATCGATCATCTCGTCACCATCGCCGTGGATGAATGCCGAAGATGGCACATCATCACTCTCGCCTCCAAATATGGAAGCATCATCTTGCTCGCCATCTTGTCGCTCGCCTCCAAAGTTTGGTCCTTGATGGTCTCCCTAGTCATACTCGTCGCCTCACTATCTTGAAAAAGAGTCGAGGTAGACTCGACATCCTCAATGCAACAAAGAGGGATGACGGTGAAGTCGAACTTGGGAGCATCGTCTTGGAGCTCGTTGGGCTTAGACATCTTGGTGGTACTATCCTCATGCTCGTTGTCGTAGAGCTTGGTCGCTGCGCAGTGTGCCTGGGGTAGAGAAGCCTTGGCTTTCATGAGTTCTTGTTCCGCCTTGAGAGCACCAATGTAGTAGTCGTTGATGGACTTGTAGTTCTCCAATAAGATAGTCTTGGAGATGTCGTTGTTTAATCCCATCATGAAGTGGAACTTCATCGAAATGGGGTCATCCACGCCAGCTCGTCGCAAGGCATTCTTCATCTCCTTGAAGTACGTGTCGATGGACTTGGATCCTTGGATGGTGTTCTCCAATTGGCGTCGAAGTTGTTCCGTGTAGGTTGGAGGCATGAACTCTCACCGCAAAACTCTCTTCGTCTTGGGCCGACTCATGTCGTAGCTCTCCGAAGGTGTGTGAAGCCACCATGTCGAGGCGTAGTCGTGGAAGTTTCTTGTGGCACACTTCACTTGATCTTCGGGACAAACTTGACGTAGCTTGAGGTAGTCGTCCATCAAGCATTCCCACTCGAGATACTCCTCAGGTTCTTGAGTCCCATAGAAAGGAATCTCATTGTCAGTGTCGAGGTCATAGTAGCTCGTGGAAGTCAAGGACTTGAGCTTGGGGAGCTTCTCTTGAGTGTAGTCTTGGGGTGCTTGTTGGCGAAGATGTCGTATGTCCGTAGACGAAGATGCCTTGAAGTCACTTGGCAAAGAAGCCAAGGGAGATGGTGAAGTCGTTGAGCGGTTGTTGGTGTTGAGCTCTTGACCCTCACATTCTTGATGGTGATGGTGTCGATGCTGATGTGATCTTGCCGGAGATGGTAGCTCGGAAGGATGTGCTCTTGAGCGTCTTCTCAAAGATGAGGAAGATTGCTTGTAGGACTTGATAAGGGCTTTGATCTCCTCCATTTGAGCTTGCATCTTGGCTTCGGAGTTGTTTTTCGTGGCATCAAACTCGTCGTTGTTGTAAACCGAAGGTGAAATGCCTTGCATATCCATCACAAGACTCGAGTAGAGGTGAGTAGGAAATGAGATAAACAATACCAAGTTACCTTTTCCCAAAGTTGAGGATGTATCCCGTTTCACTCGATGTGAATGAAAGAATAGTGGAATTGGTACCGGACTTGTTCACTCACACCTATCAAGTAAAGCTTATGGTGGAGCTCGGTGAGGATAGTAGCACAAAATTTTTGATGCAAAATGTTAGCAAAAGTCAATAATGTTGAAAGAGATTCACAAATTTGCAAGTAAAACAAGTAGACCAATAGCAATGAATGGCACACGGAAACACACACACGGATAGATAAATGGGGTCTTGCAACCAAGGAATGAGCACAAAATGTGGAGTCCACGGAAAATGCTCATGTTGCACAACTCAAGAGAGACGCTAGCACGATTGATCAATAGGCGGATACGGCACTTGTGCACAACCTATAAGATGCAAAATGGATAAACTTTCTATCCCAAGTATGCTATTTATGTATTTATGTTCCCGTGGTTTAGCACAAGATGATCCAAGATGATCGGATATGATACCATATGATATAATGTTATGTTATGGCTATTTCTTACAAGCTCTTTGTTCACTCTTTTTCTTTGCTTAAAAGCTTATTCTTTTTTTTGTATGACCACTTTGCACAAACCAAGATAGCAATTGTATATATGCAGGAACAATGTTGTGACACAAGGGGATGATATGATGATACCAATATGATATGGTATGTATGCAATGGAAGGTATGGATCACTAATGTGCACAAGTAACATTGCCGGCAATACTCAATGGCTAGTCTCGATAGGCAAGTGACGCAAAATAGGCTAGGGGTTAACAATGGAATTGCAACGGGAATATACAATGGTGTCGTCGAGGTTACCGTCCTTGGCGATGATGAGAGGCGGTGTTGTCGATGTCGAACTGTTCCTAGTTAGCCAAAACACCCTAGGAAACGGAAAAACCGCAAACTCAAAATCTCCAAAGGCAAATGTCAAATGGTGGTAGCGGAAAGCGGTGGTGGTTTGCACTTGGCAATGCGGAAGTGTAATGATGGGTTATACACGTGTCGGAGTTGAAGTTGTCATCCCTAAGTAGCCGAAACACCTTAGGAGACACAAGCCACAACTCAAACAAGCTCAAACAAAAATTGGGTTAAGTTGGGTTGGCGAAAAGTATGGTGGGCAAGGTTATGCGGAAATGGTGGTGGTGGTTGATGAAGAAGCAACTGTCCCTAAGTAGCCTAAACACCTTAGGAGACTCGAGTCACAACTCAAACAACCTCAAATGCAATTAGAAACAAAAAGGGTTAGGTTGCGGAAGTCGGTGGTGGTGTAGAGGATGATATGGTGGAAGGCCTAGGCAAAGATGCCAAAATACGGAAATTTTGGTGGTGTCAAATGATGTTGGTGGTATTTTTGTGCGATGAGGGATGTCAACAGCTTCAAAACGAGCTAAGGAACGTCAAAATCGGAGTTTGGATGAATTAGTTATGGGCAAAACAAAAAATAGCAGAAGTCTGAATCTACAGGTGTCGGACGTCCGATAATGGTCAGACGACCGGTGCCTGGAGCGCGTGACGGACGTCCGGAAATGGCCAAAAATCTGTTGTTTTGGTACTTGTTCGGGGGTGTCGGACGTCCGGTGATGGTCAGTCGTTCAATGGTTCTGGGGGCGTCCGGACGTCCAAAAAAACGTCGGTCGTCCGGCGGGTCCGGGTCAACGCGAGATGCGAATTTTGGGATGAGATTTTGGGCAGAATTTGGAGATTTTGGGGTCAAAATTGATGAGATTTCGTGGATAAAAGATGGGGAAACTTGGGGAAATGCTAGATCCACTTGAAACCAAGCAAATCCATGGATCAAAATAACCAAAACATCATCAAACCAACAAATCGCAAAAAAAATTTGGGGCTATTTTTGATGCGGATTTTGGAAATTGGGGAAGAACACAACAAAATCAAGCTAGAAAACACGGGGTAGGGGCTCCAAAAACGTGATCAACGTGGCTCATGATACCAAGATGATGTAGGGTAGAACCCTAGAGGCCGATCTTTCACGATTGGAGCGGATCCCTACAAGGAACACGAAGAACATAGGGATGAACGGAGAGAAAGCACAAGGGAGAAAACACTCAAGAACAAGTCCAATCACACATCCACTAGACAATCAAACACACAAGATCACAAGGTACATGAACAACAAAGGGAAAGTTACAAGGTAAGGTTCATCTCCAAGAGGAGGTCATGATGGGGTCCGCCCGTGAGGGGGTCTTGATGATATATCCCGCAGGATCTTCTCACATGGAGGTCTTGAACTCCATGGGAGTGGTGGTCTCTCTCTCTCTCTCTCAAGAGTAGAGGAAGGTAGGAGAAAACCTCACATACAAATGAGCTATCACTTTGTTAACCCTCGAAAGGATGAGGGGGAGGTCTATTTATAGTCTAAGCCACGAAGGGGTAAGTGGAAAAGAGATACAAAGCCAAAGGCCCGGTTGCGCACAGGCAGTGTTGGACGTCCGGTTAGGGTCGGACGTCCGGTCGGTCGCAGGGGTCCGGACGTCCGGAGGGCGTCGGACTTCCGACGGTTTGGCTCTGGACAGGTGGCGTCGGTCGACCGGTCGGCGTCGTTCGTCCGTGCGCTGGACTTGTCGGTCGTCCGGAGGATGTCAGTCGTTCGGCCGTTGTAGATCTCCTGGCATGGTCATGTCGGACGTCCGGTGGACGTCAGTCGTCCGGGCGCTGTAGAGTGTCAGACGTCCGGTGGCACATCGGACGTCCGGCCGCTGTAGACTCTGCAACTCCGTCTTCTTCTGTCTTCTCTTCCATGGTTCCCTCATGGATGGTGTAGTTGTTCCTTGGCGCTTGCACTCCTCCTCATTGTCCGTAGCGTTCCGACAATACCTATGCATGCACACGAGTTGAGTGTCAAGTAGTATACCATCCTCGAAGGGGTCAAGTGAACACGTGTAAAGGAGAAGACTCACCTTTATGTATGAGAAGTAGAGGTCGCACGTGTCACTTGCCAATATGTCTGTAGGATGCTCTGCATCAATAAGGAATGACTTTCATTCTCTTTCTATCTTCTATTGTGGTCGGGCTTTGAGTCTTACTCAACTTTACACCTTGTAATACAGACAATACCTCCTTCTTTGATTGATCCATTTTGAACTCTTTCAAAAACTTTTCAAGGTATATACTCATTGAAAAATCTTATCAAGCGTCTTGATCTATCTCTATAGATCTTGATGCCCAATATGTAAGCAGCTTCACCGAGGTCTTTCTTTGAAAATCTGCTTTCAAACTCTCCTTTATGGTTTCCAGAAAATTCTACATTATTTTCGATCAACAATATGCCAATAACATATACTTATCAGAAAGGCTGTAGTGCTCCCACTCACTTTCTTGTAAATATAGGCTTCGTCGCAAGTCTGTATAAAACTATATGCTTTGATCACACTATCAAAGCATTTATTCCAACTCTTGCACCAGTCCATAAATGGATCGCTGGAGCTTGCACACTTTGTTAGTATCTTTTAGGATCGACAAAACCTTCTAGTTGCATCATATACAACTCTTCTTCCAGAAATCCATTCAGGAATGCAGTTTTGACATCCATCTACCAGATTTCATAAAATATGGCGACTGCTAACATGATTCGGACGGATTTAAGCATCACTACAGTTGAGAAAATCTCATTGTAGTCAACACCTTGAACTTGTCCAAAACCTTTCGCAACAAGTCGAGCTTTGTAGATAGTAAGTCTACTATCAGCATCTGTCTTCCTCTTGAAGATCCATTTATTTAATATGGCTTGCCGATCATCGGGCAAGGCCACCAAAGTCCACACTTTGTTCTCATACATGGATCCCATCTCAGATTTCATGGCCTCAAGCCATTTCGTGGAATCTGGGCTCATCATCGCTTCCTCATAGTTCGTAGGTTCATCATGGTCTAGTAATAAGACTTCCAGAACAGGATTACCGTACCACTTTGGTGCGGACCGTACTCTAGAAGATCTACGATGTTCGGTAGTAACTTGATCTGAAGTTTCATGATCATTATCATTAGCTTCTTCACTAATTGGTGTAGGAATCTCTGGAATTGATTTCTGTGATGAACTACTTTTGAATAAGGGAGAAGGTACAATTACCTCATCAAGTTCTACTTTCCTCCCACTCACTTCTTTCGAGAGAAACTCCTTCTCTAGAAAGAATCCATTCTTAGCAATGAATATCTTGACTTCAGATCTGTGATAGAAGGTGTACCCAACAGTTTCCTTTGGGTATCCTATGAAGACGCACTTTGCTGATTTGGGTTCGAGCTTATCAGGTTGAGGTTTTTTTACATAAGCATCACAGCCCCAAACTTTAAGAAACGACAATTTTGGTTTCTAGCCAAACCACAGTTCATAAGGCATCGTCTCCACGGATTTTGATGGTGCCCTATTTAAAGTGAATGCAGTTGTCTCTAATGTATAACCCCAAAATGATAGTGGTAAATAGGTAAGAGACATCATAGATCGCACCATATCTGATAAAGTGCGGTTACGACATTCGGACACACCATTATTGTCATGGAATTGTCACGTCAGATGTCCTCATGGAAGGACTTAGTTGTGGAGCCATCGCAACTAAGAAGCTTGAAGGGGTTAATCAGGACAAAGGACACGAGAGGTTCTATACTAGTTCGGCCCCTTACGGTGAAGGTAAGGCCTACGTCTAGTTGGGTTGGTATTGATGTTTCGATGACCAGGGAGCAAAATATGCTATGCCCGGCTCTCGATGAGTTGTTTCTTGCCCTAAGCCGCCAGCAGGTCGTCCCCTTATATACACAGGTTGACGCCCTGTGGCTTACAAAGTCCCGGCCAGCTTATAAAACAGTGTCCAACTCGGTGACTAGTTAAATCTACCTTATGATACAAGTCATGCCATCATGGCGTTTTACTACAATGGGCCTTAAGTCGCCCGTGGGCCTTAAGCCCTTTATTGAATCACCATCTTCATGCTTGGTCTTGGGCTTCTCTCTGTGAATCTTCTTTGCGTAACCCGGCCCCTCCTGGGCGGCTTACACAAATAGTTATATCCCCAACATTAGGCCCCAGATTGATTTGAACCTGTTCATGTTAATCTTAAAATACCTTAATATATACTCAGTCTTCGGACTGTGCAAAAGGTTTCCTTTAACCCGTCATGACGTCATCTCTTGGACCCGGGTTAAGCCGCTGTGACGTCATCCTTTTCTTAAATTCTTTTTCTATTCCACCGTATCTTTCAACGGATCTCTGTTTTCATTGACTGTTCCAAAAATCAAGGCGTCGGGGCCGCTGGATAATAACTCTTATCTCCTCGTTTCCCGCGCCATCTCAGTTATCCTCTCCTTATAAATAGGTGCGACCTAGGTCTCCCATTCTCCTCCTTCCAGTCGTCTTCTTCCTCTTGCCTCCTCTCGAGCTCCGCCGCTGCTGCTGTCGAGCTTCATGTCTTCAGCGACCCAGGCCGCTGCATGGACCTGGTTGGACCAGAGAAACGCGACGAACCTCCGCAGCCCATCTAGATCCGTAAGTTCCCTTCCCTTCCTTGCTTAGATCCGCATTAGAGCTTCCTCGAGTTCATCGGAGTTCATCACCATTAGAGCTAAACCCTTGTTAGTTTCCTTTTAGATGCCTCTTCTGATTTGAGAATGATATAAAATGGCCGCGGTAGCTATTTTCGCACTTGTTTTGGACAGGAAACAGATCCCTTTCTCTGCATAAGAGCCTCATTCGAGCCTATGAACACATCTGCATCAGCTTTTAGGTCTAGAAAATTTTCTTATCAGAACAGACCTTTGATCTCAAATTTTAGCAGAAGATTATGAAACCTGTTTTTATCACCCGGAAAACTTCTTATGTTAAATGCCCTGAAACACAACTGTCTAGGTGTCCGGCTTAAATAAATAACACTGGTCTGTGAGCCTTGCTTGCTTCTCATG
The DNA here is from genome assembly GCF_002162155.2 of Triticum dicoccoides. NCBI lineage: Eukaryota > Viridiplantae > Streptophyta > Magnoliopsida > Poales > Poaceae > Triticum > Triticum dicoccoides. Next base: position 415,466,323 of record NC_041385.1, read on the forward strand.
ACCTTAAGAATTTTGAACTGCTCTTGATACTTGTAGCGGCTTAAATATTGTTGCACAGTCACCCTTATATCATTAGGCCCCTCATTAAGCCGCCACCTTGAAAATTAGGATATTTCTCTCGGGTTAAAATTGAACCGGATCTTCTTATTTTGTAATAGGCCAACTGTTGTCATGGCACCTAAGGCGGCCAAGGCCCCTGTAACCTGCAATTGGGTCCCATCCATAGTTACGAAGAGTAAACTTGCTGAGTTCGTGAAGTCTGGCCACCTGCCAAAAAAGGAGATCATGTCTTATCGTGCACCTAACCCGTCTGAAGAGAGGCCTCAACCCAAAGAAGGGGAGGTGATAGTTTTCACAGATCACATGAACCGGGGATTTGCCCCTCCCGGCTCAAAGTTCTTCAGGGAAGTTTTGAATTTCTTTGATCTTAGACCTCAAGACATTGGACCCAATTCCGTGTCAAATATTTGCAATTTCCAAGTCTTCTGCGAGGTGTACCTGGGAGAGGAGCCAAGTCTACTTTTGTTCAGAGAACTTTTTTACTTGAACCGACAGAATGAACGTGCCAATGGGCCTAGTCTTGAGCTTGGCGGCATCTCGATCCAGCGGCGGAGAGATTGCCTGTTTCCTTATGCTGAGATGCCGAGTCACCCAAAAGATTGGAACCAGACGTGGTTCTACTGTTAAGACACTTCACCGGCTGATGAGAAGCCTCCACCCGGTTTTCGCGCCCTGCGCCTTGAGTCCAACCATCAGCTGGTGGATAAGTTGACTGCTGTTGAGCGACTGCCTCTCAATCCCACCATCAAGAAAATCAAAGCTCTTTTAGGAAACGGGTTAAACGGCATCGATCTAGTCTGGGTCTGGGTCACCTGGCGAATACTACCATTAAGCCGCCGCTCCGGCTTAATGTGTACTTACACAGGCGAGAAGGATGATCCAATGCGTCATAGTCCTGACGACTTACCAGATGATGTGGTAGATGCTACAACCCAGTCACTGCTGAAGGAGGGCACTGTAACTAGCAATGCCTTCGGCTTACTTCCCTTCTGCAAGAAGAACCCGACCCCTGGAGTGAGTTACCAATCTTAATAAATACTTTTTAACATGTTACCTTCCTTGTACTTATGATTCCTTATCTTTTTCCATAGGCCGGTGATAATTTCTGGAAGGTCAAATATGACCACGAGGCTGCCAAACAAGCCAGGGTAACCAAGAAAACTGAAAGGAAGGCCGCCAAGATGGGCACCTCAAAGAAGAAGAAACCCAGCGCCTCCGATATGTTTAAATTGGATGACTCTTCTTCGGATGATGAAGAGGTAATCCTTTGATTTCTTAACTCCTTTGTTGTTATTTTACTGACATTCTATCCTTTCAGGAGGATATAGGGAACAGTCAAGCAATTGACGAAGAGGTATCTATAATCTCCTCTGACTCAAAGCCTTTGCCAAAGCAAAAAATCCGAAGGGTGACCCAGAAAGTAAGATTTTCACATCCTCTAGCTTACCAAGATCCTCAATTTCTTTTGAAGCAACAACATCTTGAAAACCGGAGGCAGACTCGGGCCAATCAAGACGCATAACTTTCTTCCGTCTTACCCGATGTAACCAGGAAGCGTCAGACCAAGGTTATCTCCGATTTACGTTCTGTTTTACCTTTGGCGGGTTTGATTCGCCAACCTCTCAATTCATCTGACTCCAATTATCAGGATACCTCTCCTTCCTCTGACGAGTCGATGCAATCAAACATGCCGGCTTTCAAAATAGCTCCCGGGTAATGTAGCCTTTCTTACTTTAAGTTTTTCCGTGCTTATGCTTTAATACTCATCCTTCTACCTTTATTAACAGCCTGCAAGTGAAGCCCAACAAGAGGGCAAGGAAAAATAAGCCGTCCCAAGACTCGGTTGTCACTGAACCGGCGCTTGACTTGTCCGCTCCTGACAGCTCCACCCATCAACCGCCGCCTGAACCGGCTTCTGATATTCCGGTGCCAACTTCTGATCCGCCTGCTAAAGATATTTTCCACAACTCTGATAACCCGGAAGCTCCTAGTCCGGCCAAGACGACTAACCCGGAAGTTGAATATCTGAAGAGTCAATTTGTTGAACCGGGCCGGCCTACTATTCTTGCCCAATGCACTGCCAAGGAAGAGTTTGCCCAACGTCGAAAAGCCAAACAGGACATCACTGACTATACTCACTTAAGCATTGGTGATATAGTCTCGGGCTATCTGAACCAAGTGCATAATAGTAGTGACCTGGAAATTGACATGGTGAAACAAATACAACACAAATCTGAGGTATAACTTATGCTATTTTCCTGAATCTTACTTACTGTACCAGCCCCCAAGTCTATTGCTTATGAATGAATATGCTGTAGACTTAGAAATGTACTTACTATTGGTTTGTCTGGTTTAAAGAGAATAGATTTAACCCAGTAACAACATGATACTTTGAATTTGTGTTACACATTAGCCCCCAAGTGTCAAGTATCTTTACTTGTAAAGTGCTTGAGACTTAATATGTATGACTCGGTAGGGTAGGTTAAAAAATTCTTTAAACATACATTAGCCCCCAAGTGCCAAATATCTTGACTTGTAAAATGTTTGGGACTTAAATGTTACCTTACCATGATTCTTACCATAACCCGGTACCAATACAAGCCACCATAAGTCAATTTGAGTCGAAGCTTGCTGACCTGAAGAGCCAGCTGAAAACTCAAGAGCTTGAAACTCAGAAAGCCAACTCCAAGTTTGAATTCAGCGTCTCTGAACAAGAGAAGTTGAAACAAAATTTTGAGTCAGAGAAGAAAATCTGGGCCGATGAGAAAACCTCACTGGTGACTCGGGCTGAGACGGCAGAAACAGCTCTCGCAGAGGCAACAACTGAGTTATCTGACTTGAAACGGCAGATATCCCAAATTGTCTCATCCATCTTCGGTAAGTTATATGCAAAGTCTCAAGCATTGTAATCTTCCAATGACTATTGTAATAGTTACCTCCGGCTCATTGTTACGCTTGTGAACATACAGGTCCCAGGAGTACCAACCTCAAGCAAAACATGCTGATCAAACTTAAGGCGGTTTACACCTTAGTGGAACAGCTGTACTCCGGGTCACAACGTGCCTTGGCCGTTGTGGCCTTATCAAATACCACTCCCCACCTCCTACAAGAGGTGCTGAAGCATCTCGCAGTGCTGCCTCAACGAATTCAGGACTTAAGGCGGGCATCTTCACGAGCCGGAGCCGTGGCCGCATTAAGCCGGGCAAAGGCATGGGTGCCCGAACTTGACTTGGCTGACCTCTCTCTTGGATATCCAAGCCTGAAGGAGGACGGTGCTGCATTTGATGATCAAGATTTGACCGCCTGTGTCAAAGTCGTACGTCCCTTGGCTACCCTTATTGGGAACGATACTGATCTTACTAAGTATTCGCCGGGCTATGACAGCGAGAACCGGAGAATCCCAAACATTCCATATGACCAAGTCAGCCTGATCCCTCCAACGCGTAAGCATACCTTTGCCCCTGAAGTGGACCTGGCCAGTTTAATAGATGATGAAGCTGAGTTTGAAGCCTTGAGTGGCATTGACTGGGCCTCGTCCACCTTCCAGGACAAAGGAACCGACGGAGAGGCGGAGAAGGATAACCCGAAGTCTTCAAGCCCGCCGAAGGAATGAACCGCCAGGCGTTTTATAACTTTGAAAAAACAATGCTTCAATTAGTCAGACTCGGGGAGTCTTGTAATAGGATAGGAAAAAACCTCTTAATGTTTGTCATGCCCTTGCACATGTTTATGGTGCTTATTACTTTCGTAATTCGGCATCACTATATTTTGCTGGCTTACACTGACCGCTTATTTCCTTGATGTTTAACTTGCTTTGCCTTATCCTGCAAACCCTTTGATAATCTTCCCGGCTCATATGATGCTTTACCTGGCACTTTAGAACCTGGGGTAATTAATATTAAGCCAGAAGAATCAAAAGCCATCTCACAGTGCTTTCAGAAAGGTCTCAAAATAGTCAAGTAAGTATGCTTATGATATATAATAAACAATGTTCAAAGGCCTCTGATTCGAATACGATCAGCAAACCGTTCCAAAGGGGTCAAGCTAAGATTCAGATATGATCATATAGCCCCCAGTGGCTTTGGCGATGCTGATCAAGTGGGTATCGAGAACTATGTTCTCTTTGGTTCGAATACGACCTATGTTTGAACAGGAAGCCCCCAAGTGAACATTAGAGTTGTTTAATGACGCTGATTCGAATACGATCCACATCAGACCCAAAGGGGTTAAGCTATGATTCAAATATGATCAAGAAGCCCCCAAGTGGGTTTGGCAGTATGCCGATCAAGTGGGTATCGACAGCTATGTTCTCTTTGGTTCGAATACGACCTATGTTTGAACAGGAAGCCCCCAAGTGACCATGGCTAGATTCAGATATGATCATAAGCCAGTCCAAAGGGAAAGCCGGATTCAGATGTGATCCGCTTCCTGTTGGTTATCTCCATTACCTGATAAAGAAGACACATAGATTTTTGAGGGTAAAAAGGACGGAGGTCCTGCTTTTTTCTTTATATAATATATACATTGTCAAAAAAAATATACATCCTGAAAGCCGGTGGCTTAAGTATAATAAGGCCAGAGATGAGCAATGTTCCACGGCCGGCGGGTCTCCTCCTCCGACTTATGTGAGTCTTTGTGCTCTCGAACATCGATGAGGTAGTATGACCCGTTGTGCAGATTCTTGCTGACCACAAAGGGCCCTTCCCAAGGCGGGGATAGCTTGTGCATATCAAACTGATCCTGGATGAGCCGGAGCACCAAGTCGCCTTCCTGAAAGGTTCTGCTCCTAACCCGGCGGCTGTGATAGCGGCGCAGGTCTTGTTGATAAATCGCCGAGCGGGCTATTGCCAAGTCTCGCTCCTCATCTAATAAATCAAGTGCATTTTGACGAGCTTCCTCATTGTTAGCCTCAACGTAAGCCGCCACGCGGGGTGAATCATGCCGGATGTCACTTGGCAGGACCGCCTCTGCACCATACACCGTAAAGAAAGGCGTGTAGCCTGTAGATCTGTTAGGCGTAGTGTTGATGCTCCATAACACAGAAGGTAACTCCTCCACCCAACAACCCGGAGTCCGCTGTAAGGGGACTAAGAGCCGGGGCTTGATACCTTTCAAGATCTCTTGATTAGCTCTTTCTGCTTGACCATTGGATTGAGGATGAGCAACAGCCGAAACATCAAGCCGGATATGTTCTCTTTGACAGAACTCTTCCATGGCACCCTTGGAGAGATTAGTGCCATTATCAGTTATGATGCTATGTGGGAAACCAAAACGAAAGATCACCTTTTTCATGAATTGAACCGCCGTGGCTGCATCACACTTACTGACCGGCTCTGCCTCAACCCACTTTGTAAACTTATCCACTACCACCAGGAGATGTGTCTTTTTATCTTTAGACCTCTTGAAAGTCCCAGCCATGTCAAGCCCCCATACTGCAAACGGCCAAGTGATTGGGATCATCCTCAATTCTTGAGCCGGCACATGAGCTCGTCGTGAGAACTTTTGACAGCCGTCACATTTGCTGACCAGATCTTCCGCATCAGCATGAGCCGTCAGCCAGTAGAAACCATGACGGAAGGCTTTTTCTACCAGAGATTTTGACCCGGCATGACGGCCACAATCCCCTTCATGGATCTCACGAAGTATTTCTTGGCCTTTTGCAAGGGACACACAGCGTTGAAACGCCCCAGTGATACTTAGGTGATGTAACTCGCCGTTAACAATCGTCATAGATTTGGAGCGCCTAACGATTTGTCTTGCCAAGGTCTCATCCTCAGGTAACTCACCCCGGGTCATATAAGCCAAATAGGGCACTGTCCAATCCGGGATAACGTGGAGAGCCGACACTAGCTGTGCCTCCGGGTCTGGCACCGCTAGCTCTTCCTCGGTAGGCACCTTGACAGAAGGGTTATGTAAAATATCGAGAAAGGTGTTAGGTGGCACCGGCTTACGTTGGGATCCCAACCGGCTTAAAGCATCAGTCACCTCATTCTTCCTTCGATCAATGTGCTCCACTTGATAACCCTTGAAGTGACCAGCCACGGCATCTACTTCACGATGATAAGCCGCCATAAGGGGATCCTGGGAATCCCACTTGCCTGACACCTGTTGAGCCACGAGATCTGAGTCGCCCAAGCATCTTACCCAGCTTAAGTTCATATCCTTAGCCATCCGGAGACCATGTAGTAAAGCCTCGTACTCAGCTGCATTGTTAGTACATGGAAACATAAGCCGGAGTACATAACAAAATTTGTCACCTCGAGGGGAAGTTAACACCACTCCAGCCCCCGAGCCTTCTAGCTGCCTGGACCCGTCAAAGTGAATCGTCCAATATGTGTTATCTGGCTTCTCCTTAGGCGCCTGTAATTCTGTCCAATCATTGATAAAGTCCACCAAGGCCCGAGACTTAATGGCAGTATGCGGCATATACTTCAAATCATGAGGCCCAAGCTCGATGGCCCACTTGGCAACTCGTCCTGTGACCTCCCTATTCTAGATGATATCTCCCAAAGGGGCAGAACTTACCACGATGATAGGATGACTTTGAAAGTATTGCTTCAACTTCCAGTTGGCCATAAACACTCCACAAACGAGTTTCTGCCAATGCGGATACCTTTGTTTAGATTCAATGAGCACCTCACTGATGTAGTAAACCGGTCGTTGAACCGGATGCTCCTTGCCAGCTTCCTTACGCTCCACCATGATGGCAACACTGACGGCTCGTGAATTGGCAGCCACGTATAACAGCAACGACTCTTTATCAATGGGAGCCGCAAGAACCGGCGGTTCAGACAACTGTCTCTTCAAGTCTTCAAAGGCAGCATCAGCAGCTTCACTCTAGACAAAAGTGTTTGTTTTATTCATCATCTGATATAGCGGTAGGGCCTTCTCATCTAACCGGCTTATGAACCGGCTTAAAGCGGCAACACGACCCGCCAATCGCTGAACATCATTGATGCACGCCGGTTTAGCCAGAGAGGTAATTGCCTTAATCTTCTCCGGATTAGCTTCAATGCCTCTGTTTGATACCAGAAAACCCAAAAGCTTGCCTGCAGGTACACCAAATACACACTTGGCCGGGTTAAGCATCATTTTATAAACCCGGAGATTATCAAAGGTCTCTTTTAAATCGGATATTAAGGTTTCCTTCTCTCTGGACTTCACCACAATGTCATCTACATAAGCATGAACATTACGCCCGATTTGATCGTGTAGACAGTTCTGCACACATCGCTGATAAGTCGCCTGAGCACTCTTGAGTCCAAACGGCATAGATACATAACAGAAGGCCCCAAACGGAGTGATGAAAGCCATCTTCTCCTGGTCCTTAACTGCCATTTTGATCTGATGATAACCAGAGTAAGCATCCAAAAAACTCAAACGTTCACAACCCGCTGTAGCATCAGTGATTTGATCAATACAGGGGAGAGCAAAGGGATCAGCCGGACAAGCTTTGTTTAAGTCCGTGTAATCCACACACATCCGCCAGGTGCCGTTCTTATTGAGGACAAGCACCGGGTTAGCCAACCACTCCGGGTGAAAAACTTCAATAACAAACCTGGTCGCTAAGAGCCGGGCGACTTCCTCTCCAATAGCTTTTCGTCTCTCTTCGTTAAAATGCCGAAGAAACCGTCTGACCGGCTTATACTTTGGATAAATATTGAGAGTGTGCTCAGCGAGTTCCCTCGGTACACCCAGCATGTTAGAAGGTTTCCATGCAAAGATGTCCCGATTCTCACGGATGAACTCGATGAGCGCGCTTTCCTATTTGGGATCCAAATTGCTGCTAATGCTGAACTGCTTAGAGGGGTCACCCGGGGTAAAGTCAACAAGCTTTGTCTCAGCAGCCAATTTAAACTTCAACGCCAGGCCGTGCTCTGTAGTTGGTTTCTTCAGGGAGGTCATATCCGCTGGGTCAACATTATCTTGATAAAATTTGAGCTCTTCCGCTACACAGGCCGACTCAGCATAAGCCGCGTTGCCTTCTTCACACTCCAACGCCACCTTCCGACTTCCATGCACAGTGATGGTGCACTTGTGACCCGACATCTTGAGCTGCAAATAAACATAACATGGCCGGGCCATGAACTTAGCATAAGCGGGCCGCCCGAACAGAGCATGATATGGGCTCCTGATTTTGACCACCTCAAACGTCAACTTCTCAGCTCTGGAATCATATTCGTCTCCGAAGGCCACCTCCAGCTCAATTTTGCCAACTGGGTAAGCCGACTTACCAAGGACCACTCCATGGAAAATAGTGTTAGACGTCCTCAGATTTTTATCAGTTAACCCCATGCGTCGAAAGGTCTCATAATAGAGCATATTGATGCTACTACCCCCATCCATGAGTACTTTAGTGAATTTATATCCACCAACCTGAGGTGCTACCACCAAGGCCAACTGACCCGGATTATCGACCCGTGGAGGGTGATCCTCTTTGCTCCATATAATGGGCTGTTCTGACCACCTCAAATAACGAGGAATTGCCGGCTCAACAGAATTGACAACCCTCTTATGAACCTTCTGGTCACGTTTACATAAGCTAGTGGTAAACACGTGGTACTGCCCACCACTCAACTGCTTCGGATGGCTTTGATAACCCGACTGCTGCTGCTGTTGCCCTCCTTGGCCAGACTGCTACATACTATTACTGCCTGGATGCCCCTGAAAGCCGGAATTTGAACCACCGCCCGGGCCATGAAAACCACCAGCCCCTGAACCGCCGCCAGATCCATGACTGCCATCAAAGGTGTTGGAATTTTTAAATGCCTTCATGATCACTCAATCCTTCCATAGGTGTGTGGCAGGACGTTCCCGGGTGACGTGTCTCGGGCAGGGCTCATTGAGTAGCCGCTCAAGCGATGGGCCTGACCCGCTGGATCGAGGCGGCTTACCCTTACGTCTCTGATTGTTACCTTGCGCATTGGCATTCGCCACAAACTCTGGGTTATCGTCCGCCTTACGCTTATTGCCGCTTTGATTCCCCGGGTTATGCTGCTGACCCTTTCCATTGTCGTTCCTTTTTCCCTTCCCTGTCTTCTCATCATCAGACGCGGGATCCTTGGTACTATCAGAATCGACATATTTAACTAAAGCCGCCATCAGCGTACCCATATCCATGCAGTCACGTTTAAGGCGCCCCAGTTTCTGCCTCAGCGGCTCAAAGCTGCAATTTTTCTCCAACATAAGGACTGCAGAGCCGGCATCCATCTTATCAGATGAATGGATTATCTCCTAGACCTGGCATACCTAATGGGTGGTGGATTCACCCTCCCCCTGCTTACAATTCGTCAAGTCCACAATCGATATAGATTGCTTACAGGTGTCCTTGAAGTTCTGGATGAACCGGGCTTTTAACTCTTCCCATGAACCAATAGAATTGGGTGGTAAACCTTTTAACCAAGACCGGGCCGTTCCATCTAACATCATGGTGAAATATTTAGCCATTGCCACGTCACTGACTTCCAACAGTTCCATGGCCATCTCATAACTCTCGATCCATGCTCCGGGCTGTAAGTCGGCCGTGTAATTCGGCACCTTTCAAGGTCCCTTGAAGTCCTTGGGCAGACACACGTTGCACAAAGCCGATACCAAACAAGGAACACCACCGGTTCTAGTGGCTACTCCCGCCTCAACAAAAGTCGTTGGATACTCTGGGATATCCTGTTGAGCCGCCAGCTGAGCCGCCCGCTTGTTCTCCTGACGTATTTGGTCTTGCACCGGGTTATAGCCACCGTGTTGGTTACGGCGTTGGGTGTTGCTTGACAAAGCTTCATAATCCATGTGCCTGCTGTAACTCGGGCTCCAGTTCTGACGAGGCAGTGCTAACCAAGGCGGAGGAGTTGAATGAATCATGTCCCTGCTATAAGAATAGGTACCTTGATGAGCCAGGGCCGTCTGGAGAAGCTCTCTGACCCTCCGGGTCTCCACCGCTGTCGGGTCATCACCGTCTATGGGCAGAGCAGCCAAGCGCGCCAAAGCCGCGATTAAGTTCTCCATGGGGTTAGAAAAGTGACCCTCTGGTACCGGCACATAACGCGGTGGTGCCATGCTCACATGAGGAGGTGGCATCTCTCGAGGCTAAGCCAGTCCTCCTGCTCCGGCTGTCGTAAACTGATTGGCATCTGGCAGGTTACTTGGGCCGGCTCCAGGTGTAGCGAAAAGAACCCAAGGGTCGTAATTTGGAGGTAAACGGGATTGGGTTTTTTGGTGCCTCCTCATCATTACCCCATTAGATGCGTTTAAGTTCATCGTGAGCTGGTAAGCTTCTGATTGCAATCGCTGTGCCCGGGCGTCGAGAGCCGCCCGCTCTGTAGCAAGTCTAGTATCCTCAGCTGCCAAGGCCTCCTTGGCCTGAGCTATCTCCTCACGTACCCGTGCCACCTCCGCGTCATGCTCATCTTTGTTCGCAGGGATAACTGTGGCGGTTAACAGGGCCGTAAGCTTGTCCATGAGGTCTATGAGCACCTGAGCCGGCGGGCGCACAGGGCCACCTGCCCCGGCTGTCCCTATTCCGGACGTTATTGCTGCAGCAGCCGTAGAGTTAGAGCCGGGCTGAGTTCCAGCCATGAAGATTCCTGCCCATCTTGGCGGCTCATAGGGGTCCGGAATACTGATGCCATCAGAACAGGCCCCGAGCACGCCGTCTTGCACCTGATAGAACAAATCTGTTGAACCGGCCGACGAATCACCATCTGAGAGGGCAGCCGTCTCACCATTATCTTCAGATCTTTTAGAAAGTTCCTCTCCGTGGATGCAGCTCACGAAAGCATGCTTCATGACGGGTTGAGCTCGGGTCTTCCTTGCACGCTGAGCCATCTTGATGAGGTCAGTGCAGTTGTCCGGCTCAGGGCCCGGCTCACCGATCCGGCAGATGAAGGCATGGATTCGGCCGAAGGGGACCCGGTATTCATACTCAATTGAGCCGGCATCGGGACCCCAGCCTTCGTCGTCGATGTAGATCTTACCACGACGACTCTTGGTCATCCGGCCCACTATGTATCCCTTGAGCCCTTCGAAGTTGCCCTTCAAGAACTCAAATCCATCGTGCGCTGGCCCCACGGTGGGCGCCAACTGTCGTGGAATTGTCACGTCAGATGTCCTCGTGAAAGGACTTAGTTGTGGAGCCATCGCAACTAAGAAGCTTGAAGGGGTTAATCGGGACAAAGGACATGAGAGGTTTTATACTAGTTCGGCCCCTTACGGTGAAGGTAAGGCCTACGTCTAGTTGGGTTGGTATTGATGTTTCGATGACCAGGGAGCGAAATACGCTATGCCCGGCTCTCGATGAATTGTTTCTTGCCCTAAGGCGCCAGCAGGTCGTCCCCTTATATAGACAGGTTGACGCCCTGTGGCTTATAGAGTCCCGGCCGGCTTATAAAACAGTGTCCGGCTTGGTGACTAGTTAAATCTACCTTATGATACAAGTCATGCCATCATGGCGGTTTACTACAATTTGCCTTAAGTCGCCCGTGGGCCGTAAGCCCTTTATTGAATCGCCATCTTCATGCTTGGTCTTGGGCTTCTCTCTGTGAATCTTCTTTGCGTAACCCGGCCCCTCCTGGGCGGCTTACACAAATAGTTATATCCCCAACAATTAAGCTATGGTGTTCCAGGTGACATGAGTTGTGAAACTATTCCACATTGTTTTACATGAATGCCAAACTCTTAACTCAAATATTCTCCTCCACGATCAGATTGTAGAAACTTTATTTTCTTGTTATGATGATTCTCCACTTCACTCTGAAATTCTTTGAACTTTTCAAATGTTTCAGACTTGTGTTTCATTAATTAGATATACCCATATCTGCTTAAATCATCTATGAAGGTCAGAAAATAATGATACCCACCAGGAGCATCAACACTCATTGGACCACACACATCAGTATGTATTATTTCCAATAGGTCAGTAGCTCGTTTCATTGTTCCGGAGAATGGAGTTTTAGTCATCTTGCCCATGAGGCACGATTCGCAAGTATCAAATGATTCACAATCAAATGATTCCAAAATTCCATCTTTATGGAGTTTCTTAATGCGCTTTACCCTGATATGACCCAAATGGCAGTGCCACAAATAAGTTGCACTATCATTATCAACTTTGCATCTTTTGGCATCAATATTATGAATATGTGTATCACTATGATCGAGATTCAATAAACCATCAACATTGGGTGTATGACCATAGAAGGTTTTATTCATGTAAACATAATACCAATTATTCTTTGTCTTAAAGGAATAACTGTATTGCAATAAACATGATCTAATCATATTCATGCTCAACGCAAACACCAAATAACATTTATTTAGGTTCAACACTAATCTCGAAAGTATAGGGAGTGTGCGATGATGATCATATCAATCTTGGAACCACTTCCAACATACATCGTCACTTCACCCTCAACTAGTCTCTATTGTGCAACTCCTGTTTTGAGTTACTAATCTTTAGCAACTAAACAAGTAGCAAATACCCAAGGGTTACTACGAGCACTAGTAAGGTACACATCAATAACATGTTTATCAAATATACCTTTGTTCACTTTGCCATCCTTCTTATCCACCAAATATTTGGGGCAGTACCGTTTCCAGTGGCCAGTCCTTTTGCAGTAGAAGCACTCAGACTTGGGCTTCTTCCCGGGAGTGACAACTTTCTTGCCATTCTTCTTGAAGTTACCTTTCTTTCCCTTTGCCCTTTTCTTGAAACTAGTGGTCTTGTCAATCATCAACACGTGATGCTCTTTCTTGATTTCTACCTTCGTCAATTTTCAGCATCACGAAGAGCTCAGGAATCGTTTTCGTCATCCCTTGCATACTATAGTTCATCACGAAGTTCCAGCAACTTGGTGATGGTGACTAGAGAACTCTGTCAATCACTATCTTATCTGGAAGATTAACTCCCACTTGATTCAAGTGATTGTAGTACCCAGACATTCTGAGCACATGCTCACTAGTTGAGCAATTCTCCTCCATCTTTTAGGCAAAGTACTTGTCAGAGGTCTCATAGCTCTTGACACGGGCATGAGTCTGAAATACCAATTTCAGCTCTTGGAACATCTCATATGCTCCATGACGTTTCAAAAACGTTTTTGAAGTCCCGGTTCTAAGCCTTTAAAGCATGGTGCACAAAACTATCAAGTAGTCAGGATATTGAGCCAGCCAAACATTCATAATGTCTGCATCTGCTCCTGCAATAGGTCTGCCACCTAGCGGTGCATCAAGGACATAATTCTTCTGTGCAGCAATGAGGATACACCTCAGATCACGGACCAGTCCGCATCATTGCTACTATCATCTTTCAACTTAGTTTTCTCTAGGAACATATAAAAAACATAGAGAAGCTATAACGCGAGCTATTGATCTACAACATAATTTGCAAAATACTATCAGGACTAAGTTCATGATAAATTAAAGTTCACTTAATCATATTACTTAAGAACTCCCACTGAGATAGACATCCCTCTAGTCATCTAAATCATCACGTGATCCAAATCAACTAAACCATGTCCGATCATCATGTGAGATGGAGTAGTTTTCAATGGTGAACATCACTATGTTGATCATATCTACTATATGATTCACACTCGACCTTTCGGTCTCCTGTGTTCCGAGGCCATATCTGCATATGCTAGGCTCCTCAAGTTTAACCCGAGTATTCTGCGTGTGCAAAACTGGCTTGCACCCATTGTATGTGAACGTAGAGCTTATCACACCCGATCATCACGTGGTGTCTCGGCACGACAAACTGTAGCAACGGTGCATACTCAGGGAGAACACTTATACCTTGAATTTTAGTAAGGGATCATCTTATAATGCTACCGTCGTACTAAGCAAAATAAGATGCATAAAAGATAAACATCACATGCAATCAAAATATGTGACATGATATGGCCATCATTGTCTTGTGCTCATGATCTCCATCACCGAAGCATCATCATGATCTCCATCATCACTGGCGCGGCACCTTGATCTCCATCGTAGCATCGTTTGTTGTCTTGCCAACTATTGCTTCTACGATTATCGCTACCGCTTAGTGATAAAGTAAAACAATTACATGGTGATTGTATTGCATACAATAAAGCGACAATCATATGGCTCCTGCCAGTTGCTGATAACTTTGTTACAAAACATGATCATCTCATACAACAAATTATATCACATCATGTCTTGACCATATCACATCACAGCAATCCCTGCAAAAATAAGTTAGTCGTCCTCTACTTTGTTGTTGCAAGTTTTACGTGGCTGCTACGGGCTTCTAGCAAGAACCGTTCTTACCTAGGCATCAAAACCACAACAATTTTTCATCAAGTGTGATGTTTTAACCTTCAACAAGGACCGGCCGTAGTCAAACTCGATTCAACTAAAGTTGGAGAAACAGACACCCGCCAGCCACCTTTGTGCAAAAGCACGTCGGTAGAAGCAGTCTCATGAACGCGGTCATGTACTGTCGGTCCGGGCTGCTTCATCCAACAATACCACCGAATCAAAGTAAGACGTTGGTGGTAAGCAGTATGACTATTATCGCACACAACTCTTTGTGTTCTACTCATGCATATAACATATACACATAGACCTAGCTCTGATACCACTATTGAGGAACGCGGTAATTTCAAAAAAATTCCTATGATCATGCAAGATCTATCTAGGTGATGCATAGCAATGAGGGGGAGAGTGTGTCCATGTACCCTTATAGACCGAAAGCGGAAGCGTTTCAATAACGCGGTTGATGTAGTCGAACGTCTTCGCGATCCAACCGATCCAAGAACCGAACATACGGCACCTCCGCATTCAACACACGTTCAGCTCGATGACGTCCCTCGTGCTCTTGATCTAGTTGAGGACGAGGGTGAGTTCCGTCAGCACGACGGTGTGGCGGCGGTGATGATGATGGTACCGACGCAGGGCTTTGCCGAAGCACTACGATGGTATGGTCGAGGTGTGTAACTGTGGAGGGGGGACCGCACACGGTTGGGAGAGAAACTTGTGTGTTCTAGGGTACCCCCTGCCCCCGTATATAAAGGAGGGAGGAGGAGGAGGAGGCCGACCATAGGAGAGGCGCGCCAAGGGGGGAGTCCTACTTGGACTCCCGGTCCAAATAGGATTCGGCCCCCACCTTTCCTGTTTTTTTTTCGGAGCAAAAGGAAGGACGAGAGAAGGAGAAGGAGGGGCCACACCCTCCACCCCTTGTCCAATTTGCTTTGGGCAGAGGGGAGGCGCGCGCCACCTTGTGGGCCTTCTTCCCTCTTCCACTAAAGCCCACTAAGGCCCATTAACTTCCCGGGGGGTTCCGATAACCTCCCGGTACTCTGGAAAATACCGGAATCACTCCGGATCCATTCCAATGTCCGAATATAACCTACTAACATATCAATCTTTATGTCTCAACCATTTCTAGACTCCTCGTCACATCCATGATCTCATCCGGGACTCCGAACAAACTTCGGTCATCGAAACACAAAACTCATAATACAAATCGTCATCAAACGTTAAGCGTGCGGACCCTACGGGTTCGAGAACTATGTAAACATGACCGAGACACATCTCCGGTCAATAAACAATAGCGGAATCTGGATGCTCATATTGGCTCCTACATATTCTACGAAGATCTTTATCGGTCGAACCGCATAACAACATACATTGTTCCCTTTGTCATCGGTATGTTACTTGCCCGAGATTCGATCGTCAGTATCATCATACCTAGTTCAATCTCATTAGCGGCAAGTCTCTTTACTCGTTCCGCAATTGTCGGGGATTGGATACGACATATGCCAAAGGATGGCTTATCATGGTGGGAGCGAGTAGAACGTCGCCGGTGCCTGGAAGCGGGATGAGGCGAAGACATGCATGCCGGTGGAACTTACCCAGCTTCAGGGCTCTCCTAGGAGATAACACCCCTACTGCTGCTCTGCGGGGTCTCCGCATGATCACTAAAGCAAGGTAACTACAATGGTGCTCCTGGAGCTGTTTCTGGAGGTAGAAGAGGGCAAGGCTAGCTCTCTCCTCCCTGGGCTATCTGGTCTATCTTCCTCTCTAGGGTCGAACCCTTTGCATGGGTGCCCCGGGGGGTTTATATAGGCCTACCCCCCGGGGGTACAATAGTAATCCGGCTGGGCGCGGGTCCCGGCCGTCTGTCTCTCAGGCCTCGTCCTTCCCGCCGGCTTCTGGGGCCCGCCGACTGGCGGGTCCCGCGGACAGGCTTGATACTGTAGCGGCACTCCTGATGACGCAGGCTCGGTCATCGGGTCATGGCAACAGTGCCGCCGTCTATCAGGCAATCACTGTCGCCATTCCCCATCTTATCTGATTAATGGCTCGTGGGGCCCGGGAGGAGTCGGCCGACTCCCACGGGCCCGTCTTCGGGTTGCCCAGGCCGGCCTCGGCCCTCCCACTGACAGGCGGTCCTGCCGCCTTCGGGTCGTACAGGCCGGCGTCGTGGGCACAGCGCACTGCGCACTGTGGCTGAGGTCAGGGCAGGCATGGCAACAGTGCCGTATCCCACCGGAGATCTTCAAGCGGTACGGCCTACTGTAGCCATGCCGACCCTTCGTA
>NC_041385.1:415483090-415535513 GCF_002162155.2 Triticum dicoccoides
GTAGTCGGCCTCCCTGGAAGTTGCCGCCTGGGAGTCGGCTTATCTGGGAGCCGCCGCCTGGGACTCGGCATATCTTGGAGTTGGCCCCGGGACTCGGCCTGAGGGGCGCGGCCTGCCCCGATGTCTTGAAATGTCCTGGGGCTCGGGTTAGCCTACCCGTGGCCCATTACTCCGACAGTAGTCCCCGAAGCTGGTGAAACCCTGCGGTCGCTGTATTGTGGGGCTTCAACAGCTTCAATCTTTTTAAAAGGGCAGACTCTGGGACTTGGCTGTCGTCTTCCCTTGGGCCGACTGTCGAAAGTTGGAGTTTCGGCGAAGAGCCTTAATTCGAAGGTCGCGGCGGGAAACCAGGCGGCGTGCCTGATACGCTTCCCTGCAGCCATCAGGGCGGTCCTATCGCGTGGCGCCACGTGGGGGGAACAGTCTGCCTGCCCATGCGCGCGACAGGATGGGCCGTCAGGCGGGGCCCGCCACCACCGCGCCTTGGCATATGGACGGATCCGTTGTGGCTGAGGACGGTTGATTTTCCCATGTTGTTACTGTGCACAGTAACTTCTTGGGTAAATCGTGGGGCGGCGTGGGGCATCGTGCGCAGTTAATCCCACGCCCGCCCCCTCGGCTTCTCAGCCCGCATGGCTATAAGTAGGCGGGGGGAAGCGGAGCGGCACAGCTTGCGCGCCCTTCTTCCCCGCTCCCCCGCCTCATCTTGCTTCTTCTCCCTTCTTCCTCCGCCGTCGAGCAGGAGCGCATCCTACCGCGGCGATGAGCTCTTCCTCCGCCGCGGCCTCCGTCGTGCGCTCCGGCGTATGGGACGGCTCGGAGGTAGAAGAAGAACACATCGAGTTCCTCCGCCAGACCCGCCGTCTCCCCAGCGCAGACCTCGTGCGCGCCCGCGCCGCGCCTGAGGGGGAAATCCGGCCGGTGCCGGAAGAGGGTGAGCGGGTCATCTTCCGCTCGCACCTTATGCCCGGCCTGGGGCTGCCGGCGAGAGGCTTCTTCCGCTCATTCCTGGAGTTCCATAGCCTTCAGCCGCACCACCTCACACCGAACACGGTGGTGCTGCTTTCCGCCTTCGCCACCCTGTGCGAAGGCTTCCTCGGCGTTCTCCCCACCATCGAGCTGTGGGGAGAATTCTTCTCTTCTAAGCTCGGCACGCACATCGCCGGCGTGCCGGCCCAGTGCGGAGCCTTCATCCGATGCGGCGCTGGACGGCCGACAACCCCTTTCCTCCCATCATGCTGATCAAGTCGGTGAAGATGTGGCAGCGCTCGTACTTCTACGTGAAGAACCTCGCCTCAGACGGCGACTGGGTCAACCTGCCGCCTTACAACGCTGCTCCCCTGACTGGGCGGCTCCCCAGCTGGTCCCACTGAGTCAAGACGCTGACTCCCGCCGGAGCCGCCGTCGTGGCGCGACTCCGAGTCTTGACGCAGTCGGAGGGACTCGTCGGGGCCGACTTCCTAGCCGCCTTCGTGGCGCGCCGAGTTCTCCCCCTCCAAGGCCGGCCTCACCTGATCTATCAGATGAGCGGCCTCCGAGACCCAAGTCGGACGAGCACCAAGGAGATGCCCCGCAAGGAGGTGGCGAACATGGTAAACTACATCACGCACTGCGAGTACGAGGAGGACTGGCAGTTCGGCAAGGAGCTGTACTCGCGCGTCAACCCTCCACCAGTGGTAAGTCGCGTCTCCCTGCTGTTTTATCTTTTTCCGCAGCCGACTCCGGCTTCTGACTCTTGTTAGCTTCTTCTGAACTAGAATCCTCTTATGCAGCCTGCCGCCGGCGCCACGAGGCAGCCCCGCGAGTATGTTCCCGACCGCGCGGAGAGCGACGTCGACGACCCCGACTTGGGGGTGGCGGCGATGGAAGCCGACGCCAAAGGCGGGGGAGGGGGGGCGGAAGGCGACTGCAGGCCCTCGGCCACCTTCGCCAACTGGCCTGATGACGACGCTGAAGGCGAAGTCGCTCCGCGCCACCAGCTGAGGATCGGTCCGTCGGGCGCCGGCTCCTCTGCCGGCCAAGGCGGCGCGAAGAGGCGTCACGCCGGGCCGAGTGCGCCCGGCGGTAAATTGAAGAAGCTCAAGGGGGCGTCCGCCGCAACCAGACGAGAGGAGGCGGCCGCGAAGGCCAACCGCTTCTGAAGGGAAGTGAGAAAGCCGCCGCTAGTATCCGCGTAAGTCTTTACGCTCTTTTATTTTCTTCCTTCAGTCTTGTCCGAGTCTTCGTTTATATACTCCCTCCATTCTTCTTCAGGGCCCCTCTTTCCCTTGAGAGAGTCGCCGTCCCCTCCGTCATGGGGTCGGAAGAGACGTCCGCCAATACTCGGCGGCCCGACCCTGCCGCCGACCTCCGGGAGGCGACGGAGCGGAATGCGCGAGAGAAGCGCGAGGAGGAGGAGGCCGTGCGTTTGGAGAAGGCGGAGGCCGACAGGGCGGCCGCCTCCGCCCAGAAAAAGCTGGATGATGCCGAAGCCGCCCTTGCGGCGAGGCAGCGCGCCGAGGAGGCCGCGCGTCGCCGATCGGCGATGCTCGTCCCCCCGCTATCGTCTGCACCGCTGCCTCCGGAGTTCATGGGGCAGACCGGGGGAGCCGGCACCGAGAACCCCATCGCGGAGAAGGAGAGCGGCGAGGCCTCCATGTCGGATGCTCTCGTGCCGCCGCCGCCTCCACCGCCGTCTGGGAGGCCGCACGGCAAACAGCCGGTGGATCCGTCGGAGCCACCGGCCGTGGACGAGGCCGAAGCGCGGCTGCTTCTCCAAGTCGCCTCGCCGGTGCATCACCGTCTTGAGAGGGCGACCTCGGTGCCGCGACCTCGGGAGATTGCCGCTGCCAGCTCGGCAGCTCTAGACGCCGAGGCCACAAGCGCCGTGCCCACCGGGTGGGTGCACGGAGGCGGCACCGGGCCGCTAAATCAATCGCTCCTGGAAGTCCAGGCGAAGTTGCGGACCGAAGGAGACGCCCTTCAGGCCTGCACCAGAGCGCACCTGGCCGCGCGAACGGCCGTCCGAGTAAGTTTCTTCTCCTTCTTGATTCTTGTTTTTCTCTGTGGGGGCGCGCCAGTGCACCCACTGGGTGTAGTCCCCAAGTTTCGGGCCGGCTGCTGAGCAGGTGGTTCGGAACTCCCTCTGGCGAGTTCCAAATACTAACTTCGTCTTCAATGACTTATTGCAGGAGTATCACAACCTCCGCGGCACTGCCTTCAACCGCAATGTTGAGGAGTTGAGCAAGCGGGCTGCCGACTTGTCGGAAAGCCGGAGTGAGTTCTTCTTCTTCACGGGGGCGCGCTGGCGCACCCGCGGGCTGTAGTCCCCGAGATTCGGGCCGACTGCTGAGCAGTCGGGCCGGATCTTCTCGGCGATCTTCTTTGCTGACAACTGATTCATTTTCTCTTTCGATTTTCAGGAGCCAACGCCGCTCTTCAGGAGCAGCTGGGCAAGGCCAATACCGCCCGTCGCGCCAAGGAGGAGGAGTGTGACAGGCTCGCCACAGAGCGCGACCTGCTGGCGGTGCAGCTGGCCGAGCAGAAGGAGATGCTCAAGAAGGCGCAGGACGAGGCCGAGAAGAAGGAAGCCGCTCTCCTGGCCGAGTTCGAGAGCGAGCGCTCCTCCTGGACTGACAGGGAGGCGATGCTGACCTCCGGTTTCCACGAGATCGAGGATATTGTGGATGGTACGTTTCTTTCGATTCTTCGCGCTTCCCACTTAGTGTCGGGCCGACTTCTGATTTTCGACTTTCTTCTTTTTTGTTTTGGCAGACTTCTTCCCCGGCCACTCGCAGGCGGTCCCTCTGGCCATCGATGCTGCTCGTGAGGCGCGAAGGGCGAACGGTGAGGAGATTGCCGCCAATGCCCCCCGAACCGTTGAAGAACAGCTCCTGAGCATTGAAGCCCGTCTTCGTCCGGTCCACTGGCAGATGCGCCGGCTTCAGCGTGCCGGCGCCTAGGCAGTTGCCGCTTTGTGGCCGGATATGCCGGCTCTGCGCACCGCCAGTCGGACCGCCGACTGGCTGGAAGTCGCCGCCGGCCGTCTTGAGGCCTGGAAGGGCTCCTCGGCCCGGGCCAGAGCGCGCTGGGCCTTGGAGTTTGTCAAGGCGTGGTATCCAGGGCTGGACCTGGACCGCCTGGCCGCGTTCCGGTCAGAAGCCCAGGCCGAACTGGAGGCCGTGGAGGGCGCCCTTGTCGAGCGTGCGGTGGCCATCGCCGAGTACACGGACACCAGCGTCTTCGTGCCCGAGCGGGCTGAAGGCGGCGAGGAAGTGCCGGCAGGGTGGTTCGGGATGAACCCAGAGTATGGCGAGGACTTGGCGGAGGTGATCGACTCCAGCACTGAGGAGGAGGACGAGGCGGAGGCCAAAGGCGAGGCGGAGGTGCCAGAAGACGGAGCAGGCGGCCAGCCTCAGCTCGACCGCGCCTCCAGCAATGAGCCGCGTCAGGAGAAAGCGACCGCCGCTAGAGGCGATCAAACTGAGACCGCCTAGCCGACTCCCCCGGCACCTGACACCACTGTCTCCTCCGACCCTCCAATCCCAGACGCCGCCTCCTAAGCTGCTTTTTCGCCTCTGTTTGTCTATCTTAGTAATCTTTTGAAAACTTTGTTAGATTCGAACAATTCCACCCGCGGGGTGTATCTTGAACTTCTATTCGAAGATTCGGCCAAGGGCCTATGTAAATATTAATCTGCTTTCTGTCTTTCCTTGCTTATTGCTCTTTAGGCCTTTTCCCTTTGCCGCCTTCCTTTAGTTGCTGCCTTGTCAGTCGAATAGCCGCTCTGGGGACTGTCGCTGGCTCAAGTGCTTGACTACTTTGGGAAGGCAAGGATTTGGCCGTTTAGAGTTTCTTTAGCAAGTCGGATAGGAAGCGACATGCCGACTACCCAAGAGTCGGCCGTCCTTAGTAGAGGCTAATGAAGACGGCGAGCCGGCTACTCATGAGTCGGCCTTCCGCTTCAGAAATGCTAGAGGCCGTCTTATGCTATGTTCGTGCTTTTAGGTCCTTAGCCATTTTTCGTGTGGGTGCCCGCTCTTCCTCACTCCTGCCTGCCTCACAGTCGCTCTGCAAGCTGCGGCTTTGCCAGGGGGCGGATTGGGCACTGCACACTACTTGTCTGACTGCGGGAAGCTTCTCATAGCACAAGGCGGCGAGTCCCCGGGCCGACTAGCCGAGCCCGGTGCCAAGCGGCTTGTCATGAAAGTAATGTACTTGGAGGCATAATTCTTATCATACAGATAACAAAAAGGGCAGTCCCCAAGCTCGTCTCGGGGGGCCCAAAGTCTGAGTACTTTAATACAAAGGGGTAGTGTGATACATACTGCATCAACTGTAAAATCTTCGAAGAAGATTTGCTTTCCACGGGCGCTCTATCTCTTTGCCGGAGTCGTCCCTCTTGTGCGCTCGGGGCTTCTGGGCGTCGATCAAATAGTAGGCGTCATTCCCTAGCACCTTGCTGATGATGAAGGGGCCTTCCCAAGGTGCCGACAGCTTGTGCTGGCCGGCCGTTCGTTGGGTCAACCGGAGCACAAGGTCGCCTTCTTGAAAGGATCTTGGCCTGACCTTCCTATTGTAGTATCGACGCAGACTCTGCTGGTAGATGCTGGACCGGCTGAGTGCCAACAGCCGGCCCTCTTCCAGCAGATCGACGCCATCTTGACATGCTTCCTCTGCTTCTTCCTCGGTGTACATGGTGAATCGCGGGGAGTCGAACTCTATGTCCGTTGGGATGACGGCTTCGGCGCCATAGACGAGGAAGAATGGTGTGAAGCCGGTTGACTTGTTTGGAGTCGTGCGCAGACTCCAGAGGACGGCTGGCAGCTCATCGAGCCAACAGTCGGCAGATCGCTCCAGTGGTGTGACGAGTCGAGCCTTGATGCCGGATAAGATGAGGCCATTTGCTCGCTCCACCTGGCCGTTTGACTGCGGGTGGGCAACGGACGCTAAGTCCAGTCGGATGCCCTGTGTCGCGCAGAAATGGGCCAAGGCGCCTTTGGCAAAATTCGTGCCATTGTCGGTGATGATGCTATGTGGGATGTCGTACCGAGTTGTGATGTCAGCGATGAAGGTCACTGCAGTCGGCCCATTCAATTTCTTGATGGGCTTCACCTCCACCCACTTGGTGAACTTGTCCACCGCGACAAGTAGGTGAGTCAAGCCACCTCGTGCCGTCTTGAACGGTCCCACCATGTCCAGGCCCCAAACTGCAAAGGGCCAGGCGATGGGGATAGTCTTGAGTGCGGAAGCCGGCTGAAGCGGCTTGGAACGAAAAACCTGGCACCCCTTGCACTTTTGGACTAACTCTTTGGCCTCTTCTAGAGCGGTTGGCCAGAAAAAACCGTGCCGGAAGGCTTTGGTGACGAGTGCCCTTGAGGCCGCGTGGTGACCGCACTCGCCTTCGTGGATGTCTCTGAGGATTGCCTGACCTTGTTCTGCTTCGACGCAGCATTGGAAGACGTCGGTAACGCTGCGCCTGACCAGCTCTCTGTTGACTATGGTGTAGGCTGCTGCTCGGCGTTGCACTTGCCGAGCCAAGATTTCGTTGGTTGGCAGCTCTCTGTTTACTAAGAATCTGAGGATGGGCTGGGCCCATGAAGGTGCTGCTATTTCTTCAACTGCCACTAGCGCGACTTGGATAAGGGCGGCCGGGCTGGGAGGCGGCGGGTTGGAGTCCGCAGCCGCTTGCTGATTTGACAAAGTCCCGGGGCCGACTGGAGCAGTCCCTGGGCCGAGGTCTGGGGTCTTCGATCTTGCTACTGCAGTCCCCGGGCCGGTTTCTGAAGTCCCCGGGCCGACTTCGACTGTATGTTTCTTGGAGCTGGATCCATCCTCCTCAGGTGGAGCCGGCACATAGATTGAATCCGATTCTGGTGACGGCTTGATAGAAGGCTTGAGGAGGCGCCGGAGGGCGACACCAGATGGTATTGCCTGGCGGGTGGAGCCGATTCGTGCCAAGGCGTCTGCTTGGTCATTGTCGTTCCTTGGCACGTGGAGGAACTCGCACCCCTCGAAGTATCCGCTGAGTTGCTGGACGAGGAAACGGTAGCTCGCCATATTTGCATCCTTGGCGTCCCAATCGCCAGATGATTGCTGGACCACCAAGTCAGAGTCGCCATAACACAGGATCCGGCGAATGCCGAGTTCTTTGGCAAGCCGGAGCCCGTGGATGAGCGCCTCGTACTCGGCCACGTTGTTGGACGACGCCGGCTCCCAGGCCGGTGCGCATCTTGGAGCCGTCGAAGTGCATCTACCAATGGGTGGAGTCGGGCGCTGGCAGCAGATACTGGGTCTCGGCCCAGTCGACGAGGAAGTCGGCCAGTGCTTGTGACTTGATGGCGGTGTGGGGCTCGTAGTAGATGGTGTAGGGAGCCAGGTCGATGGCCCATTTGGCCACCCGGTCGGAAGCATCTCGGCTTCCGATGATCTCGGCCAGTGGAGCTGTGCAGACCACAGTGATTGGATGCTCTTGGAAGTAAGGCTTCAATTTCTTTGCGGCAAAATGCACGCCGTAGCACATCTTCTGGTAATGGGGGTAGTTCTGCTTGGAGATCGACAGCACCTCGCTTAAGTAATATACTGGTCTCTGGACGGGTAGCGCCTTGCCTTCCTCCTTGCGCTCGACTACAATGACCGTGCTGACTACTCGGCTGGTGGCGGCAATGTATAGGAGCATGGGCTCTTTGGGAGTCGGAGCCGCCAGCACAGGGGGAGTAGTCAACATTTTCTTTAGCTGGAGAAAAGCCTCGTCCACCTTGGGGGTCCACTCAAAGAAGGTCGTCTTCTTCATGAGCTGATACAAGGGGAGAGCCTTCTCGCCCAGTCGACTGATGAATCGGCTGATGGATGCCAAACAGCCGGTGAACTTCTGCACATCTAACAGTCGTCTGGGTGCCTCCATCCTCTCGATGGCCTTGATTTTTACTGGATTGCACTCTATGCCGCGTTCGGAGACCAGGAAACCGAGGAGCTGGCCGGCTGGTACTCCAAAAACGCACTTCTCCGGGTTGAGCTTGATCTGGAATCAGCGCAGATTCTCAAATGTTTCCTTGAGGTCCTCCAGCAAGGTTCCACGCTTCTCTGTCTTCACCACCACATCATCCACATAGACGTGGGCATTTCTGCCGAGTTGCTTCAGGAGGCACTTCTGCATGCAACACTGAAAGGTGGCGCCGGCGTTTCTCAAGCCGAACGTCATGGTCAGGTAGCAGAAGGCTCCAAATGGCGTGATGAAGGCGGTCTTCAGTCTGTCTGCAGGGTTCAGCTTGATCTGATGATATCCTAAATATGCATCTAGGAAACTCAACAGCTCGCATCCGGCTGTGGAGTCTATCACCTGATCAATTCTTGGCAGAGCAAATGGGTCCTTGGGGCAGGCTTTGTTGAGGCTCGTGTAATCAATGCACATCCGCCACTGCTTGTTCTTCTTCAGCACCAGAACTAGGTTTGCCAGCCACTCTGGAAAAAATACTTCCATGATCAAGCCGGCCGCAAGGAGCCAGGCTATTTCCTCCCCAACAACTCTTCTTTTTTCTTCTAACAAGCGGCGCAAGGGCTGCCTGACGGGCTTCACATCAGATCGGGCGTGTAATTTGTGCTCGGCGAATTCCGTCAGGACACCAGGCATGTCCTTGGGGGACCATGCGAAGATGTCGCGATTCTCACGGAGGAAATCGACGAGCTCGCCTTCCTATTTGCTGTCAAGGCCCGTGCCCACGACAGTGTACCTCTTCGGGTGCTCCGGGTCCAACGGTATCTTCTTTGTTTCTCTGGCCGGCTTGAATGATCCTTCTGCTTCCGACTCCTTGGGGTCAGGCGATAACTCGGGCTGCTTGCCGGCCATCGCCACAACCCGATCAAGGAGCCGTTTCTCAGCTGCGATCACCAAGGACTCGGCCAGCCGACTGCTTTCGGCCGCGCAAGCGGACAACTTCCTGTAGTCGCCGGACACGGTTAGGATTCCCTTGGAACTCGGCATCTTCATCTTGAGGTAGGCGTAGTGGGGGACCGCCATGAACTTGGCCAAGGCGGGTCGGCCAAGCAGTGCATGATATGGGCTCTCAAGGTCCACCACCTCAAACCAAATTGGCTCTCGGCGGAAATGATCTTTGTCTCCGAAGAGGACATCTATCAGGATCTTGTCGATTGGTGAACAGGAAAGGCCAGGGACGATTCTGTGGAACACAGTCCGGCTGCTCTGGAGCTGTCTTCGCTTGATTCCTAATTTCTCCATTGTATCCTTGTATAGGATGTTGATACTGCTGCCTCCGTCTATCAGTACTCGTGAGAAGCGTGCGGCCCACCTATCTGTGGCGAGCGTGGCGCCTAAGGCCAAGGCGTAGGAGCCCGGACTCGGCATCACCTCTAGGTGATCATCTCTGCTCCAACTGATAGGCCTTTCGGACCAATGCATGAACTCCGAAGTGCTTGATGCGACCGCGTTTACTTCTTGCTGCTGTTGGCGCCTGCTGCGCCGGTCATCCGCTACACTGGTGAACACCACATAGGCTCCATGCTCCTCTGGGAACTCGTCTTGTATTGCGCCGACTGGCCTGACAGCCGGCTGATGGGGCGGTGGTGGAGGAGGCGGCCCAGCAGGAGTGGGAGGGAGCAGGCCGTCCCCCTTGGCGATTCTGGTCAGCCAGTGGCATTTCCTGGTGGTGTGGTTTGACGACTTCGCGCCCCTGTGAAACTTGCAGGGACCATCCAGAGTCTGCTCGTAGGAGAAAGCCGACAGCCAGTTGGACTTGCCGCCCTTCTGCCGCTTCGCTGGAGGCGGTCCCTCCAGCTGCTGGTCCTCTGCTGTCGCCACTTGCCGACTGCTGGGAGTCGACTGCGGGGCTTTGCGCTTCTGGTCATTCTGCTGTTGCCGCCGACTGGTGTCTCCAGCCGGAGTTCTTGGAGCCTGAGAGGCGACTTTGCCAGTTGCGCTGACCCGAATCTCCGCCTTCATGGAGGAGTCGGCCGTGGCGTACTTGTCCGCTGTGATCAGTAGCTCGTCGAGGGTCTCCGGCTCGTCGCAGAGGAGCTTGTGCTTGAGGAGGGTGCCTTCTCTGCACCCGGCAGTGAAGTACTCAATGGCCTGCACCTCGTGCACGCCCTCGCAGGAGTTCCGGAGTTCGCCCCATCGCGTGAGGTAGTCGCGAGTAGACTCGTCAGGGCCTTGCATGCACAAGGAGAGCTGGCGTGGCTTGGGAGGTCGCTTGTACGTGCTCGTGAAGTTGCGGACGAAAGCCTCGGTGAAGTCGACCCAGCTATTGATGTTGCGAGGCTTCAGACTGTTTAACCACGTCCGGGCCAAGCCCTGGAGCATGAGCGGGACGTATCTCATGGCAACACGCTTGTTGCCATTCGCTATGTTGACGGCTGTGGAGTAGTCTATTAACCAATCTTCCGGCTTCACGGTGCCGGTGTATTTGGGCGTGTCTCGGGGGAGCGTGAACCCTTTGGGAAAGGGCTCGTCCCGGATGCGGGGTCCAAAGCAGGGGGGACCCAACTCGTCTTCTTCTTCCAGCGCCAGGGATCGGTGGAGTCAGTCGATCCGGTGGCGGGCGTCGTTCTCTCCGACTCCCTCTCGGCAGCCAAGGCGGTCGCCGGGAGTCGGATGTTCCATGGGCGGCGAGGAGACTTGTCTTTCTCTGCGAGGAGGGGGAGGTAGGTAGTCGTCCCGCCGTTCCACCGCTCTAGGGCGGCCGTCTTGGTCGCGCTCGATGGTGATGTGAGTCCGACTGCGGCTGGCAGCCGGCCCCTTGTCCTTCTTCCCACGGGCCCCGCCAGTCGGCGTTCGGGACATCGCACCTTGGTCTCGGCGAGGCGGTGGGTCGTCGTTTTGGTGCTGCGGTGCCTCGGTGCGACAGCCAGTGTTATTCTGCGCGGCAGCCGCGCCGAGGAGCTATTGAACTCGCTCTGTCATTATGCGGCGTTCTTCGCCTTCGAAGTTGTCGAGCTCGTCTGCTGCCGCCTGGGCAGCACAGATATTTTCTGCGGGCGTGGCATACACAGGGCGATCCGCCCCGAAGAGGTTGGTGATTGCCGCACCGCGCTGTCGGACCACGCCTAGGCGGCTAGGCCCGGTTGGAGCCGGCGAGCCGCCTACGGCGCGATCCATCTCTCGTTGGTAAGCTTCTGACAAGCGCCTCATGCTTGCCAGTTTCTTCGCGCCCTCAATGAGCTGAAGGCGGAGCGCCTCCAGCGTCCCGGCATCGGCGTCTTCCGGAATCGGTGCTGCAAGGTCTCGCAGGGCCACGTCAAACGGGTCATGCGCTCCTTCACCGGAGCGCTCGCCGTGCTCGAGGACGAGGACCTCAGTGACGGCGCTTCCGCCGCTCCCCTCGTACGAGAGCGGCTCGTCGTAGACCACCACATTGGTGGGGAACGCGTCGAGCGATGCGGTGTCGGAGTCGACCAGCATCGGGTCGGTGGATCCTATGGACTCCAGGTCCGCGGCAGGCTCGCTGGCGACGTGGAGTTGGTCGAGGAGGCCCACGAGGGGGCCCTCAGGGCCACCTGTGCCTGCGTCGGGTGCTGGCTCGTCGGAGAGGCAAACCTCGCCGATAAGATCGACGAGGCAGCTGGAGGCACAGGCGATCTCAGCGCCGCACAGTGCGTCGGCACAGACGCCGTCCGGCGTGCCGGGCTGGCTGTGCTCGCCGGGGAGGAACAGGGTTCCCGTCCAGAGCAGATCTTCGGACGACGGTGCACCTCGCCCCATGGTGGGCGCCAAATGTCGGGGGTTGGATACGACATATGCCAAAGGATGGCTTATCATGGTGGGAGCGAGTAGAACGTCGCCGGTGCCTGGAAGCGGGATGAAGCGAAGACATGCACGCCGGCAGAACTTACCCAGCTTCAAGGCTCTCCTAGGAGATAACACCCCTACTGCTGCTCTACGGGGTCTCCGCATGATCACTAAAGCAAGGTAACTACAATGATGCTCCTGGAGCTGTTTCTGGAGGTAGAAGAGGGCAAGGCTAGCTCTCTCCTCCCTGGGCTATCTGGTCTATCTTCCTCTCTAGGGTCGAACCCTTTGTATGGGTGCCCCGGGGGGTTTATATAGGCCTACCTCCCGGGGGTACAATAGTAATCCGGCTGGGCGCGGGTCCCAGCCGTCTGTCTCTCAGGCCGTCGTCCTTCCCGCCGGCTTCTGGGGCCCGCCGACTGGCGGGTCCCGCGGACAGGCTTGATACTGTAGCGGCACTCCTGATGACGCAGGCTCGGTCATCGGGTCGTGGCAACAGTGCCGCCGTCTATCGGGCGATCACTGTCGCCATTCCCCATCTTATCTGATTAATGGCTCGTGGGGCCCGGGAGGAGTCGGCCGACTCCCACGGGCCCGTCTTCGGGTTGCCCAGGCCGGCCTCGGCCCTCCCACTGACAGGCGGTCCTACCGCCTTCGGGTCGTACAGGCCGACGTCGTGGGCACAACGCACTGCGCACTGTGGCTGAGGTCAGGGCAGGCATGGCAACAGTGCCGTATCCCACCGGAGATCTTCCAGCGGTATGGCCTACTGTAGCCATGCCGACCCTTCGTAGGCTGGGGGGAATGGCCATGCCGCAACCGTACCCTGCATCGCACTTCAGGATAAGGGAGGAGTCTTGAGCCGACTCTCCGTAGTCGGCCTCCCTGGAAGTCGCCGCCTGGGAGTCGGCTTATCTGGGAGCCGCCGCCTGGGACTCGGCATATCCTGGAGTCGGCCCCGGGACTCGGCCTGAGGGGCGCGGCCTGCCCCGATGTCTTGAAATGTCCTAGGGCTCGGGTTAGCCTACCCGTGGCCCATTACTCCGACAGCAATGCTTCATCTCGCAACTAACTCATTAGTCACATTGCTTGCAAGGCTTATAGTGATGAGCATTACCGAGAGGGCCCAGAGATACCTCTCCGAAACACGGAGTGACAAATCCTAATCTCGATCTATGCCAACCCAACAAACACCTTCAGAGACACCTGTAGAGCATCTTTATAATCACCCATTTATGGTGTTCCTCCAGCATTCGGGATTTTCATAATCTCATAGTCTGGGGAACATGTACAAGTCATGAAGAAAGCAGTAGCAATGAAACTGTAATGATCATAATGCTAAGCTAACGAATGGGTCATGTACATCACATCATTCTCCTAATTATGTGATCCCGTTCATCAAATGACAACACATGTCTATGGTTAGGAAACTTAACCATCTTTGATTAACGAGCTAGTCTAGTAGAGGCGTACAAGGGACACTATGTTTTGTCTATGTATTCACACAGGTACTAAGTTTCTGGTTAATACAATTCTAGCATGAATAATAAACATTTATCATGATATAAGAAAATAAATAATAACTTTATTATTGCCTCTAGGGCATATTTCCTTCACCAAACTCTAAACCTTCAAATTATAATCTGTTTTGTATGCCCAAATCGCTCATGTAGCGACTGGGGGCTGTCAGTGTCACGCCCAGATATGTGACCCTATCCTAAAGGAACTTGAAGGTCCCACTAAGGATAGAAGCGCATATTGGAGACGCTTTGCAAGGTGGATATCATTACATCATACCATTACATAATAGTTGGGGATACATACAAGAGACATAGAATGCCAAACAAATACAACATGATCGTATATAAGAGCAACATCCGACTACGGATGAAACACAAACAAAAACTCAAACGACATCCACCCTGCTAGCCAAGGCTACCGACCTGGAACCTATCCCCTGAACAACGAAGCAGAAGAAGAACACAAAACAAGCAAGCATCGCTCTCGCGTCATGATCATCGCATAACCTATACCTGCAACTGTTGTTGTGGCAATTTGTGAGCCACGAGGACTCAACAATCCCATTACCATGGGTATCAAGACTAGCAAAGCTTAATGGGAATGGAAAGGATAAGTGGTGAGGTTGCAGCAGCGTCTAAGCATATATGATGGCTAACATACGCAAATAAGAGCGAGAAGAGAAGCAACGCAACGGTCAAGAAGCTATAAGTGATCAAGGGGTGATCCTGAAGCTACTTACGTTCATGCGTAACCCAAAAAACGTGTTCACTTCCCGGACTCCACCGAAAAGAGACCATCACGGCTACACACGCGGTTGATGCATTTTAATTCAAATCTGGTGTCAAGTTCTCTACAACCGGATATTAACAAATTCCCATCTGCCACATAACCGTGGGCATGGCTCTCGAAAGTTTAAACCCTGCAGGAGTGTCCCAACTTAGCCCATTATAAGCTCTCACGACCAACGAAGGATATTCCTTCTCCCGGGAAGACCCGATCAGACTCGGAATCCCGGTTGCAAGACATTTCGACAATGGTAAAACAAGACCAGCAAAGCCGCCCGAATGTGCTGACAAATCCCAATAGGAGCTGCACATATCTCATTCTCAGGGCACACCGTATTTTCCAAACTTCCGGTAGGCCAGCCCAGAGTTGCCCCTGGTGGCCACCGGCGGCTGACAGGTTGGACCGACACTCATGACGAGCACTGGCCCGGGGGGGGGGGGTAAAAATAAAGATGACCCTTGAGTCTGCAGAACCCAAGGGAAAAAGGCTTAGGTGGCAAATCTTAAAACCAAGGTTGGGCCTTGCTGGAGGAGTTTTATTCAAAGCGAACTGTCAAGGGGGGTCCCATACACCTGGCTACGTAAGGAACGCAATATCAAGGAACATAACACAGGTATGACGGAAACTAAGGCGACAAGACTGGAACAAAACACCAGGCATAAGGCCGAGCCTTCCACCCTTTACCAAGTATATAGATGCATTAACTAAATAAGAGATATTGTGATATCCCAACATAATCCTGTCCATCATGGAGCAATCTTCAACTTCACCTGCAACTAACAACGCTATAAGAGGGGCTGAGCAAAGCGGTAACATAGCCAAGCAATGGTTTGCTAGGAAGGGTGAAAAGGTTAGAGGCTGACATGGCAATTTGGGAGGCTTGAAGAGCAAGTGATAGGTAGCGCAGCATAGCGATAGAATGAAGCAACTAGCATAGCAATGATAGTAGTGAGATCCAGGGTGACGGTCATCTTGCCTGAAATCCCGCTAGGAAGAAGAACGAGTCCATGAAGAAGATGAAGCCACGGAGACGAACCAAGAGTAGACGAACAAATCCTCACGATCGCAACGAAAACAGGAACTAACGAGAAGGAGCACAACCGGAAAGAAGCAAACAACAAGGTAAACACACAACACATAGACATGGCATGATTCTCAACCAAGTATGATGCATGACAAAGAGAATATGATGCTACTCATGGAAAGAGATGATGCATACAAGAGCAACATATCAAAGCAAGTTTAAATGAGGTTAGAAACAACATATAACAAATCCGGTAAGTCCTCATATGAAAATTTCGAAATTGGTCCAGATCAGAATAAACATTATGTTCAAGTTTTTAAACAGCAAGTTAAGATGCACCAAGATGATCTACACGAAATTCTAGTCAAATTACATATAGAGTTCATTTAGTTCGGAGCTACGGCCTAGAAGATATGAGCAAAACAAGTTAAACATGGCATTGTTGCAAAACACATTCAAACATCAATCAAACACACTCAAAACATGTTTGCAACATGTAATGATGAAACTACATGCAATTCTAAGCAAGTTCCATATAGAGCACACTCCAAACGGAGCAACAGTGCAACACAAAAACTCCAAACAAGATATAACGACAATCTGTCCAAAACAACAACTAGGCATCTTGTAAGCATTATGAAAATATGCTACAGCATCCCAATATGAAAACAAAAGGCATGTACATGATGTACAGGTAAGGCATGACAAAACATGAACACTGAGCTATCTCCAGAAATCACTAGAACATGCTCAAAAGTACATGGCAAGATTGCAAATAATAACAGTTTCACGGACAGCAGAAATCACTGGACATGGCAGAAATAACAACAAGTTGCAATGTTTAGAGCTATCAAATAACATGCTACAGGAACTTATCATGGCAAACAAAGGCATGGCATGCTATTACTAAAAGCAATTAACAAAACTCCCATACTGAACTTATTCCAAAGATCAACAGAAAAGATGGTAACATCCATGCAAACATGGCAAGTAATATGACAGATTTCAGACGGTGAAAATAATAGGACATGGCAGGATCAACGATAAGTAGGCATGTTGGTGATCTTGTTCATGTCACTATAGAGCATTTAATGGCATGTGAAGCAACCAACAGTAAGATGGCATAGTTATGAATCTAAGAATGGCAATAACATAGACATAGGGTGCACGAATCACTAGGAAGACACATGGCAAACTGAACTTAATGTTAACAGGCTGACAGAAACATTACTTAGCAAGTTTGGAGCATTATAACAACAAGCTACAGTAGGATATAATTTCAACTAAGGGCATGGATGGATAGAGCATAACATGTATAATAAAACATCCTTAGTGAACATCTCCAGTTTATGCATATAATGGATGGTAGCATCAATCAAATATAGCAACATGATATAGCAGTTTCAGCCTAGCAAAAGAGTAACAACAAGTACCCCACTTCACGAGCTTGATACACTCACTACAAGACTCACAAAAATACATGGATTTCACAAATGTAAAGCTGGCATGATGTAGCTCAAAACTCATGTAGACATCAAGCTCATAGGATGAACACACAAAATGCAGTAAAAAAGACAAATCACCAAGTTCTGATAAGTTTCAGAAGTAAACATCATATAGCACTCTTGCAACGATGATTAGGGCATCAAGATGAACTCAAACAAGAATGCCACAATGCAATGAAATGAAGAGCATCACATAATGAACATTTTGGTGTATCATATGCATGATTCGGAGCCACGGTCACTGAGATATAGCATGTTGAAGGAGGCATAAAAATTACGGGGGGGGGAGACGGTGAAAAATATACCCTCCCAATCTGGATCTAGTGTTCGTTGGCACGCTTCTCGAGGTTCGCCGGAAGGTCACCGGAGGAGCTTCGCGCGGCGGCTGGGGATGTGGGAGAGGGCGTCGGAGATGGGGTTGCTCGCCGGAGGGACGGGCCCGGCCGGATCCGGCCGCGGAGGACGGTGACGGGCGGCGCGGAGGTGACATGTCGCCCCGGGATTGGCCGGGCGACGTGTCTGGGTGGTGGAGGACATGTCCGGCCGTCGGCGGACGCGTCCGGTGGCGCGAGGAGGAAGACGGCTAGGGTTAGACCGCGAATTTGGACGGGGAGGGCTAATTTATAGGTAGAGGGAGCTAGGAGAGTCCAAATGAGGAGCGGTTTTTGCCCACACGATCGTGATCGAACGGCAGAGAGCATGGAGGGGGT
Organism: Triticum dicoccoides; assembly: GCF_002162155.2. Classification (NCBI taxonomy): domain Eukaryota; kingdom Viridiplantae; phylum Streptophyta; class Magnoliopsida; order Poales; family Poaceae; genus Triticum; species Triticum dicoccoides. The sequence continues at coordinate 415,500,356 of NC_041385.1, forward strand.
TTAGATGGGCTAGGTGGGCTGTTTGGAGGGGTGCTGGGATGCAAAGGGAAAGGGTTTTCGGGGTTACACGGTTAACCGTTGGGGCATCAAACAACCTCCAAATGGAACAAAATTTGACGGGCGGTCTACCGGTGATATGCCAAGGCCACTCGATAAATCTCGGCTCATTCTGAGAACGTTTTAATCCCGCTCATGAAACAAGGTCTGAGAGGGGTGACGGGTGCGTGCGAGTGTGGTTGGGCTCAGAACAGACAACGGAGAGAACCGGGGGAACCCGAACGGATGCAAGTTTTGAAAAACATGTAGATGAAATGCAGATAATGACATGGCAAAATGCAACAAGCATGCAAATGACATGACAACGACGGCGAATAACTAGAGGACACCTAGCGCATCTGTCTCGGGGCGTTACAGTCAGTGTCTTCCATGCTAGGTGGGTTATTCTCACGATGAGTTGACTCCTCTCGTCATTCATGAGAAAATGTCCGGTAATTGGGATGCCCAGTTCCATGCTCAAATCAAATCAAAATATAACTTCAAACAAAACTCCCCCAGGATTGTTGTTAGTTGGACGGTACCCGTTGTTTCGGACCAGCCATGGAATGTGCTTGTAGGTGGTGGGGGAGTAAAAACTTTACCATTCTTTTTGGAAACCGCCTATAATGTATCCAGTATGGAAGATACCGAGATCTCTTGGTTGTTATGTTGACAATGAAAGCATACCGCTCAAAATATTATTTATCTCTGCTTCAAAAACTCGAGCTCTGGCACCTCTGTAATCCATGCTTCCCTCTGCGAAGGGCCTATCTATTTACTTTTATTGTTGAGTCATCATCCTCTTATAAAAGCACCAGTTAGAAAGCACCACTGTCATTTGTATGCATTGTTATTAATTGATATTGAGTATGACTGTGACTGGATCTATTTTACCATGAATTACAATGTCTAGTCAGTCCTTGATCTTCAGGGGTGCTCTGCATTTATGTTTTGCGGTCTCAGAAAGGGCTAGCGAGATACCATTTTGTTATATCATATCATGATTGTTTTGGAGAAGTCTTTTCATCCGAGATCTATTATTATTGCTCGCTAGTTGATTATCCATTGATATGTGTAAATGTGAGACCTAAGTGTTATTGTGAATATGGTCAGTTCATGATCTTTGCTGAAAACCTGAATGCTGGCTATACATATTTGCAACAACAAGATCAAACAGAGTTTGTAAAAGTTTTTCTTTATCACTTTCAGTTTATCAACTAAATTGCTTGAGAACAAGAAATGGGTTAAGCTTGGGGAAGTTGATACGTCTCCATCGTATCTACTTTTCCAAACTCTTTTGCCCTTGTTTTGGACTCTAATTTGCATAATTTAAATTAAACTAACCCGGACTAACGCTGTTTTCAGCAGAATTGCCTTGGTGTTATTTTTGTGCAGAAATAGAAGTTCTCGGAATGACATGAAAATCCACAAAGAATATTTTTGGAATAAATAAAAAATATTGGCGAAAGAATCAATCGACAGGGACCTACCTGCTGTCCACAAGGGTGGAGGGCGTGCCCACCCCCCTAGGGTGCGCCCCCTGCCTTATGGGTCCCCTGGACCTCCACCGACCTCAACTCCAACTCCATATATTCATGTTCGGGGAGAAAAAAATGAGAGAGAAGGATTCATCGATTTTTACGATACAAAGCCGTCGCCGCCTCCTGTTTTTCATCTAGAGGGCAGATCTGGAGTCTGTTCGGGGCTCTCGAGAGGGGAAATCAACGCCGTCGTCATCATCAACCATCCTCCATCACTAATTTCATGATGCTCACCACCGTGCATGAGTAATTCCATCGTAGGCTTGCTGCACGGTGATGGGTTGGATGAGATTTATCATGTAATCGAGTTAATTGTTAGGGTTTGATCCCTAGTATCCACTATGTTCTGAGATTGATGTTGCCATGACTTTGCTTTGTTTAATGCTTGTCACTAGGGCCTGAGTGCCATGAAGTAAGATCTGAACCCTTTATGTTTTCATGAATATATTTGTGTTCTTGATCTGATCTTGCAAGTTGTAGACACCTATTACGAGTTATGATCCGCATACCCCAAGGTGACAATAGTTGGGATTCTTTTCAGTGATTAATGTAGTTTGAGGAGTTCATATATTCACTAAGTGCTAATGCTTTGGTCCGGTTCTCTATTAAAAGGAGGCCTTAATATCCCTTAGTTTCCATTAGGACCCCGCTGCCACGGGAGGGTAGGACAAAAGATGTCATGCAAGTTCTTTTCCATAAGCACGTATGACTATATTCGGAATACATGCCTACATTATATTGATGAATTGGAGCTAGTTCCGTGTCACCCTAGGTGACAACTGTTGCATGATGAATAGCATCTGATGCATATCATCATTGATCCATTGCCTACGGTTTCGTTTCATATTGATCCTTGCTTCGTTACTTTCGTTACTACTACTGTTACTTTTGACACCATTACCGTTACTTGCATACTAATTTGCTACTAAATACTTCGCTGCAGATATTAAGCATTTCAGGTGTGGTTGAATTGACAACTTAGCTGCAAATACTTGAGAATATTCTTTGGCTCCCCTTGTGTCGAATCAATAAATTTGGGTTGAATACTCTACCCTCGAAAACTGTTGCGATCCCCTATTGTCGTGGAATTGTCACGTCAGATGACCTCGTGAAAGGACTTAGTTGTGGAGCCATCGCAACTAGGAAGCTTGAAGGGGTTAAATCGGGACAAAGGACACGAGAGAGTTTATACTAGTTCGGCCCCTTACGGTGAAGGTAAGGCCTACGTCTAGTTGGGTTGGTATTGATGTTTCGATAACCATGGAGCGAGATACGCTATGCCCGGCTCTCGATGAGTTGTTTCTTGACCTAAGCCGCAAGCAGGTCGTCCCCTTATATACACGGGTTGACGCCCTGTGACTTGCAGAGTCCCGGCCGGCTTATAAACAGTGTCTGGCTCGGTGACTAGTTAAATCTACCTTATGTTACAAGTCATGCCATCATGGCGGTTTACTACAACGGGCCTTAAGTCGCCTATGGGCCTTAAGCCCTTTATTGAATCACCATCTTCATGCTTGGCCTTGGGCTTCTCTTTGATGAGTCTTCTTTGTGTAACCCGGCCCCTCCTGGGTGGCTTACACAAATAGTTATATACCCAACATTAGGCCCCAGATTGATTTGAACCTGTTCATGTCAATCTTAAAAAATATTTTTAAAGAATAAATCTTCGGTCTTCTGACTATACAAAGGGTTTTCTTTAACCCGCCATGACGTCATCTTCTGGATCCGTCTTAACCCGGCGTGACGTCATCCTTTCTTTAATTCATTTTCTATTCCATCGTATCCTTCAACGGATCTCTGCTTTTATTGATTGTTCCAAAAATCAAGGCGTCGGGGCCACTGGATAGTAATTCTTATCTCCTCATTTCCCGCGCCATCTCAGTTATCTTCTCCCTATAAATAGGCGTGACTTAGGTCTTTCATTCTTCCCTCTTTCAGTCGTCCTCTTCCTCTTGCCTCCTCTCGAGCTCCGCCGCCGCCGCCGTTGAACCCCTCGTCTTCATTGACTCAGGCCGCTGCATCAACCTGACTCTAACCAGAAATCAATGGCGAATCTCCGTAGCTCGTCCACATCCATGAGTTCCTCTCCTTCCCTTTCCGTAGATCTGCATTTGAACCTCTGTTGAGTTCGTCGGCGTTCCTCACCGCCCGACGCAAACCCTCGCTAGTTTGCACCTCCAATGCCCTGTTTAGATCGTAAAAACTATGTAGAACTGCTGCGGTAGTTGTTTGTGTTTATCTTGCATAGAAATAGATCTCATTTCCCTCATTTAGAAACCCTCTTCGAGTGCACGAACTTCTCTGCCCTGTTTTTAGGTCTAGAATTTTTTTCTTTCAGAGCAATAATTTGATCCAGAATAAAAGTTGTCATCTGTGAAATTTGTTTCTATCACCCGGAAAGCTTCTTCTGGTAAATGCCCTTAAACACAACTATCCAGGTGTCCGGTTTAAATAAGTGATACTGAGTTGTAAGCCTCGCCTTCTTCTCATTACCTTAAGAATTTTGAATTGCTCCTGATACTTGTAGCGGCTTAAATACTATTGCACAATCACCCTTATATCATTAGGCCCCTTCTTAAGCTGCCATTTTAAATAATTTAGATATTTCTTCCGGGTTAAAGTTGAACCGGAACTTCTTATTTTGTCGTAGGCCAACTGTTGCCATGGCACCTAAAGCGGCCAAAGCCCCTGTGACTTGCAATTGGGTTCCATCCACAGTTACCAAAAGCAAACTTGCTGAGTTCGTGAAGTCTGGCCACCTGCCCAAAAAGGAGGTCATGTCTTATCGTGCCCCTGACCCGTCTGAAGAAAGGCCTCATCCCAAAGAAGGGGAGGTGATAGTGTTCACGGATCACATGAACCGGGGATTTGCCCCTCCCGGCTCAAAATTCTTCTGGGAAGTTTTGAATTTCTTTGATCTTAAACCTCAAGACATTGGACCCAATTCCGTGTCAAATCTTTGCAATTTTCTAGTCTTCTGCAAGGTGTACCTGGGAGAGGAACCAAGTCTGCTGTTGTCCAGAGAACTTTTTTACTTGAATCGGCAGAATGAATGTGCCAACGGGCCTAGTCTTGAGCTTGGCGGCATCTCAATCCAGCGGCGGAGAGATTGTCTTTTCCCTTATGCTGAGCTGCCGAGTCACCCAAAAGATTGGAACCAGACATGGTTCTACTGTCAAGACACGTCACCGGCTGATGAGAGGCCTCTACCCGGCTTCCGCGCCCTGTGCCTTGAATCCAACCATCCGCTGGCGGATAAGTTTATCCGCTGTTGAGTGCCTGCCTCTCAACCCCACCATCAGGAAGATCAAAGCTCTTCTAGGAAACGGGTTAAACTGCATCGATCTGGTTCGAGTCTGGGTCACCTGGCGGATACTACCATTAAGCCGCCGCTCCGGCTTAATGTGTACTTACACAGGCGAGAAGGATGATCCAATGCGTCATAGTCCCGACGACTTACCAGATGATGTTATAGATGCTACAACCCAGTCACTGTTGAAGGAGGGCACTATAACTAGTAATGCCTTCGCCTTACTTCCCTTCTGCAAGAAGAACCCGGCCCCTGCGGTGAGTTATCAATCTTCAAAAATACTCTTTAACACGTTATACCTTCTTGTACTTATGAATCCTTATCTTTTTCCATAGGCCGGTGACAATTTCTGGAAGGTCAAGTATGACCATGAGGCTGCCAAACAGGCCAGGGCAGCCAAGAAAACTGAAAGAAAAGCCGCCAAGACGGGCACCTCAAAAAAGAAGAAACCCAGCGCCTCCGATATGCTTAAATTGGATGACTCTTCTTCAAATGATGAAGAGGTAATCTTTTGATTTTATTAACTCCTTTGTTGTTACTTTACTGACATTCTATCCTTTCAGGAGGATACAGGGAACAGTCAAGCAATTGATGAAGAGGTAACTATAATCTCCTCCGACTCAGAGCCTTTGCCAAAGCAAAAAATCCGAAGGGCGACCCGGAAAGTAAGATTTTCACATCCTCTAGCTTACCAAGATCCTCAATTTCTTTTGAAGCAACAACAGCTTGAGAACCGGAGGCAGACTCGGGCCAATCAAGACTCAAAACTCTCCTCCGGCTTACCCGATGTAACCAGGAAGCGTCGGACCGAGGTTATCTCTGACTTACGTTCTGCTTTACCTTTGGCGGGTTTGATTCGCCAACCTCTCAATTCATCTGACTCCAATTATCAAGATACCTCTCCTTCCTCTGATGAGTCGATGCAATCAAACATGCCGGCTTTCAAAACGGCTCCCGGGTAATATAACCTTTCGTACTTTAAGCTTTTTCATACTTATACTTTAACACTCATCCTTCTACTTTGATTGACAGCCTGCAAGTGAAGCCCAGCAAGAGGGCAAAGAAGAATAAGCCGTCCCAAGATCCGGTGGCCAGTGAACCGGTGCTTGACTCATCCGCTCCTGACAGCTCCACTCATCAGCCGCCACCTGAACCGGCTTCTGATATTCCGGTGCCAACCTCTGACCCGCCTGCGGAAGATGTTATCCACGATTCTGATAACCCGGAAATTCCTAGCCCGGTCAAGACGACTGACCCAGAAGTTGAATTTCTGAAAAGTCAATATGTTGAACCGGGCCGGCCTACTGTTCTTGCCCAATGCACTGCCAAGGAGGAGTTTGCCCAACGTCGAAGAGCCAAACAGGACATCACTGACTATACTCACCTAAGCATTGGTGATATAGTCTCAGGCTATCTGAATCAAGTGCACAATAGTCGTGACCTGGAAATTGACATGGTGAAACAAATACAGCACAGATCTGAGGTATAACTTATGCTTTTTTCCTGACCCTTACTTACTGTACCAGCCCCTAAGTCTATTGCTTATGAATGAATATGCTGTAGACTTAGAAATCTACTTATTGTTAGGTTGTCCGGCTTGAAGTGAATACATTTAACTCAGTGATAGCATGAGACTTTGAATTTGTGTTACACATTAGCCCCCAAGTGTCAAGTATCTTTACTTGTAAAGTGCTTGAGACTTTAATATGTATGACTCGCTAGGATAGGTTAAAAAATTCTTTAAGCATACATTAGCCCCCAAGTGCCAAGTATCTTTACTTGTGAAGTGCTTGGTACTTTGAATGTTACCTTACCGTGATCCTTACCATAACCTGGTGTCAATGCAGGCCACCATAAGTCAATTTGAGTCAGAGCTTGCTGACCTGAAGAGCCAGCTGAAACTTCAAGAGCTTGAAACTCAGAAAGCAAACTCCAAGTTTGAATTCAGCATCTCTGAACAAGAGAAATTGAAGAAAATTTTTGAATCGGAGAAGAAAGCTTGGGTTGATGAGAGGGCTTCACTAGTGACTCGGGCCGAAACAGCAGAAGCATCTCTTGCAGAGGCAACAACTGAGTTGTCCGATTTAAAACGACAGATATCTCAAATGGTCTCAACCATCTTCGGTAAGTTACTTATGTAAAACCTCAAACATTGTGATCTTCCAATGACTATTGTAATAATGACCTCTGGCTGACTGTTATGTTTGTGCACACACAAGCCCTAGGAGTACCAACCTTAAAGAAAACATGCTGATCAAGCTCAAAGCAGTTTACACCTTAGTGGAACAGCTGTACTCCGGGTCACAACGTGCCTTGGCCGTCGTAGCCTTGTCAAACACCCCTCCCCGCCTTTTACAAGACGTGCTGAAGCATCTCTCTGTGCTACCCCAGCGAATTCAAGATTTAAGGCAGGCATCCGCAAGAGCCGGAGCCGTGGCCGCATTGAGCCGGGCAAAGGCATGGGTGCCAGAACTTGACTTGGCCGATCTTTCTCTTGGATATCCAAGTCTGAAGGAGGATGGCGCTGTATTTGATGATCAAGACTTCACCGCCTATGTCAAAGTCGTACGTCCCTTGGCGACTCTCATTGGGAATGATACTGATCTTACTAAGTATTCGCCGGGCTATGATAGCGAGAACCGGAGAATTCCAAACGTCCCATACGACCAAGTCAGCCTGATCCCTCCAACACGTAAGCATACCTTCGCCCCTGAAGTGGACCCGGCCGGTTTAATAGATGATGAGGCTGAATTTGAAGCCTTGAGCGGCATTGACTGGGCCTCATCCACCTTCCAGGACAAAACAACCGACGGAGAGGCGGAGAAGGATAACCCAGAGTCGTCAAGCCCGCCGAAGGAATGAGTCGCCAGGCGTCTTATAACTTTGCCAAAATAATGCTTCACTTATTCAAACTCGGGGAGTCTTGTAATAGAAAAACTTCTTGATGCTGGTCATGCCCTTGTGCATGTTTATGGTGCTTATTACTTCTTTAAGACGCCATCGCTATATTTCTCTGGCTCATGTTAACCATGTATTTCCTTGATGTTTCAACTTGCTTTGCCTTACCCTGCACATAAAACAAGCAAAATTTTCTGGGCGGTTTACTGCGCCAGGGGGTTATAGAGTATTGATAACCCGAATCATGACCAGAAGACATCATATATAGGCCAGTTCATGATTATTCAAAATATAATCACAACAGCATACCTGTGACCCTTTTGATAGTCTTCCCGGCTCATTTAATGCTTTAGCTGGCACCTACGATCCTAGGATGATCAATATTAAACCGGAAGAATTAAGGACTATCTCCTTAAGAAGGTTTCAAAATAGTTAAAGTAATTATATGTATGAGAAATGTTCACAGGCTCCTGATTCGAATACGATCAGAAAACCGTCCCAAAGGGGTTAAGCTAAGATTCGGATACGATCATGTAGCCCCCAGTGGCTTTGGTGATGCCGATCAAGTGGGTATCGACAGCTATGTTCTCTTTGGTTCGAATACGACCTATGTTTGAACAGGAAGCCCCCAAGTGAACATAAGAGTTATTTAATGACGCTGATTCGAATACAATCCATGTCAGACCCAAAGGGGTTAAGTTGTGATTCAAATATGATCAAGAGGCACCCAAGTGGGTTTGGCAGTATGCCGATCAAGTGGGTATCGACAACTATGTTCTCTTTGGTTCGAATACGACCTATGTTTGAACAGGAAGCCCCCAAGTGACCATGGCTAGATTCAGATAGGATCATAAGCTGGACCAAAGGGAAAGCCGGATTCAGATATGATCCGCTCCCTGTTGGTAGTGTCCACCACCTGATAAAGAAGATATAAAAACATTCTTTATGGGAAAAAAGGACAGAGGTCCTGCTTTATTGCTTTATATAATATGTACATCATCAAAAAGTATATACATCTTAAGAGCCGGTGGCTTAAGTATAGTAACGCCGAAGATGGGAAATATTCCACGGCCGGCGGGTCTCCTCCTCTGACTTAAGTGAGTCCTTGTGCTCTCGAACATCGATGAGGTAGTATGATCCGTTGTGCAGATTCTTGCTGACCACAAAGGGACCTTCCGAAGGCAGGGACAGCTTGTGCATATTAGACTGATCCTAGATGAGCCGGAGCACCAAGTCACCTTCTTGAAAGGTTCTCCTCCTAACCCGACGGCTCTGATAGCGACGCGGGTCTTGTTGATAAATCGCCGAGCGGGCTATTGCCAAGTCTCGCTCCTCATCCAGTAAGTCAAGTGCATTCTGACGAGCTTCTTTGTTGTCAGCCTCAACGTAAGCCGCCACGCGGGGCGAATCGTGCCGGATGTCACTTGGCAGGACCGCCTCTGCACCATACACCATAAAGAAAGGCGTGTAGCCTATAGATCTATTAGGCGTAGTGTTGATGCTCCATAACACGAAAGGTAACTCCTCCACCCAACAACCCGGAGTCCGCTGTAAGGGGACTAAGAGCCGGGGCTTGATACCTTTCAGGATCTCTTGATTAGCTCTTTCTGCTTGACCATTGGATTGAGGATGAGCAATAGCCGAAACATCAAGCCGGATATGTTCTCTTTGACAGAATTCTTCCATGGCACCCTTGGAGAGATTAGTGCCATTATCAGTTATGATGCTATGTGGGAAACCAAAATGAAAGATCACCTTTTTCATGAATTGAACCGCCGTGGCTGCATCACACTTGATGACCGGCTCTGCCTCAACCCACTTTGTAAACTTATCTATTGCCACCAGGAGATGTGTCTTTTTATCCTTAGACCTCTTGAAAAGCCCGACCATGTCAAGCCCCCAGACTGCAAACGGCCAAGTGATTGGAATCATCCTCAATTCTTGAGCCGGCACATGAGCTCGTTGTGAGAACTTTTGACAACCGTCACATTTGCTGACCAGATCCTCCGCATCAGCATGAGCCGTCAGCCAATAGAAACCATGACGAAAAGCTTTGGCTACAAGAGATTTTGACCCGACATGATGGCCACAATCCCCTTCATGGATCTCACGAAGTATCTCCTGGCCCTCTGTAGGGGACACACAGCGTTGAAACGCCCCAGTGACACTTAGGTGATGTAACTCGCTGTTAACAATCGTCATAGATTTGGAGCGCCTGACGATTTGTCTTGCCAAAGTCTCATCCTCAGGTAACTCACCCCGGGTCATATAAGCCAAATAGGGCACTGTCCAATCCGGGATAGCATGAAGAGCTCCCACCAGCTGTGCCTCCGGGTCTGGTACTGCTAGCTCTTCCTCGGTACGCACCTTGACAGAAGGGTTATGTAAAACATCAAGAAAGGTGTTAGGCGGCACCGGCTTACGTTGGGATCCCAGCCGGCTTAAAGCATCAGCCGCCTCATTCTTCCTTCGGTCAATGTGCTCCACTTGATAACCCTTGAAGTGACCAGCCATGGCATCTACTTCACGACGATAAGCCGCCATAAGGGGATCCCTAGAATCCCACTTGCCTGACACTTGTTGAGCCACAAGATCTGAGTCGCCTGAGCATCTTACCCGGCTTAAGTTCATCTCCTTAGCCATCCGGAGACCATGGAGTAAGGCCTCGTACTCAGCTGCATTGTTAGTACATGAAAACATAAGCCAGAGTACATAACAAAATTTGTCACCTCGAGGGGAAATTAACACCACTCCAGCCCCCGAGCCTTCTAGCTGCCTGGACCCATCAAAGTGAATCGTCCAATATGTGTTATCCGGCTTCTCCTCAGGGGCCTGTAACTCTGTCCAATCATTGATAAAGTCCACCAAGGACTGAGACTTAATAGCAGTACGTGGCATATACTTCAAATCATGAGGCCCAAGCTCAATGGCCCACTTGGCGACTCGTCCTGTGGCTTCCCTGTTCTGAATGATGTCTCCCAAAGGGGTAGAACTTACCACAGTTATAGGATGACTTTGAAAGTATTGCTTCAATTTCCGGTTGGCCATAAATACCCCGTAAACAAGCTTCTGCCAATGTGGATACCTTTGTTTAGACTCAATGAGTACCTCACTGATATAATAAACCGGCCGTTGAACCGGATGCTCCTTGCCAGCTTCCTTACGCTCCACCATGATGGCAACGTTGACGGCTCGTGAATTGGCAGCCACATATAACAGCAAAGGCTCTTTATCAATTGGAGCCACGAGAACCGGCGGTTCAGACAATTGTCTCTTCAAGTCTCCAAAAGCAGCATCAGCGGCCTCGCTCCAGACAAAAGTGTCAGTTTTCTTCATCATCTGATACAATGGAAGGGCCTTCTCACCTAACCGGCTTATGAACCGGCTTAAGGCGGCAACACGACCCGCCAGTCGCTGAACATCATTGATGCACGCCGGCTTAGCCAGAGAGGTAATCGCCTTAATCTTCTCCGGGTTAGCTTCGATGCCTTTGTTTGACACCAGAAAACCCAAGAGCTTGCCCGCAGGAACGCCAAATACACACTTGGCCGGGTTAAGCATCATCTAGTAAACCCGGAGATTATCAAAGGTCTCTTTCAAGTCAGATATCAAGGTTTCCTTTCCTCTGGACTTCACCATAATGTCATCCACGTAAGCATGAACATTACGCCCAATTTGATCGTGCAAACAGTTCTGCACACACCGCTGATAAGTCGCCTGGGCACTTTTGAGTCCAAATGACATAGATACATAGCAGAAGGCCCCAAATGGAGTGATGAAAGCCGTTTTCTCCTGGTCCTTAACTGCCATTTTGATCTGATGATAACCAGAGTAAGCATCCAAAAAGCTCAGGTGTTCACAACCCGCCGTAGCATCAATGATTTGATCAATGCGGGGGAGAGCAAAGGGATCAGCCGGACAAGCCTTGTTTAAGTCCATGTAATCCACGCACATCCGCCAAGTGCCGTTCTTCTTGAGGACAAGCACCGGGTTAGCCAACCACTCTGGGTGAAAAACTTCAACAATAAACCAGGCCGCTAAGAGCCAGGCCACCTCTTCCCCAATAGCTTTCCGTCTCTCTTCGTTGAACCGTCGGAGAAACTACCTGACTGGCTTATACTTTGGATCAATATTGAGAGTGTGCTCAGCGAGTTCCCTCGGTACACTCGACATGTCAGAAGGTTTCCATGCAAAGATGTCCCGGTTCTCACGGATGAACTCGATGAGCGCGCTTTCCTATTTAGGATCCAAATTGGCACTGATACTGAACTGCTTAGAGGCATCTCCTGGAGTAAAGTCCACAACCTTTGTCTCAGCGGCCGATTTAAACTTCAACGCCGGGTCATGCTCAGTAGTGGGTTTCTTGAGGGAGGTCATATCCGCCGGGTCAACATTGTCTTGATAAAATTTGAGCTCTTCAGCTGCATAGGCCGACTCAGCATAAGCCGCGTCGCCTTCTTCACATTCCAACGCCACCTTCCGACTTCCATGCACGGTGATGGTGCCCTTGTGACCCGGCATCTTGAGCTGCAAATAAACATAACACGGCCGGGCCATGAACTTAGCATAAGCCGGCCGCCCAAACAGAGCATGATATGGGCTCCTCATTTTGACCACCTCAAACGTTAATTTCTCAGCTCTGGAGTCATACTCGTCTCCGAAGGCCACCTCCAGCTCAATCTTGCCAACTGGGTAAGCCAACTTACTAGGGACCACTCCATGGAAAACAGTGTTGGACGTCCTCAGATTTTTGTCAGTTAACCCCATACGCTGGAAAGTTTCGTAGTAGAGGATATTGATGCTGCTACCGCCGTCCATGAGCACCTTAGTGAATTTATATCCACCAACCTGGGGTGCTACCACCAAGGCTAACTGACCCGGATTATCGACCCGTGGAGGATGATCCTCTCTGCTCCATATGATGGGCTGTTCTGACCACCTCAAATAACGAGGAATCGCCGGCTCAACAGAATTGACAGCCCTCTTATAAACCTTCTGGTCACGTTTACATAAACTAGTGGTAAACACGTGGTACTGCCCACCACTCAACTGCCTCGGATGGTTTTGATAACCTGACTGCTGCTGTTGTTGCCCTCCTTGACCAGACTGCTGCTGACTATTACCGCCTGGATGCCCCTGAAAGCCGAAATTTGAGCCACCGCCCGGGCCATGGAAACCGCCAGCCCCTGAGCCGCCGCCAAATCCATGACCGCCATCGAAGGTGTTGGAATTTTTAAACGTCTTCATGATCGTGCAATCCTTCCATAGGTGTGTGGCGGGGCGCTCCCGGGTGCCGTGTCTCGGGCAGGGCTCATTGAGCAGCTTCTCAAGAGATGGGCCTGACCCGCCAGATCGAGGTGGCTAACCTTTTCGTCTCTGATTGTTACCTTGCGCATTGGCATTGGCCACAAACTCCAGGTTACCGTCCGCCTTACGCTTATTGCCATTTTGATTCCCCGGGTTATGTTGTTGACCCTTTCCATTGCCGTTCCTTTTTCCCTTCCATGTCTTCTCATTGTCAGATGCGGGATCCTTGGTACTATCAGAATTGGCATATTTAACTAAAGCCGCCATCAGCGTACCCATATCCTTGCAGTCACGTTTAAGGCGCCTCAGTTTTTGCCTCGGCGGCTCAAAGCTGCAATTTTTCTCCAGCATAAGGACTGCAGAGTCGGCATCCATCTTATCAGATGAATGAATTATCTCCTTGACCCGGCGTACCCAATGGGTGGTGGATTCACCTTCCCCTTGCTTACAATTCTTCAAGTCCACAATCGACATAGATTGCTTACAGGTGTCCTTGAAGTTCTGGATGAACCGGGCTTTTAGCTCTTCCCATGAACCAATGGAATTGGGTGGCAAACCCTTTAACCAAGACCGGGCCGTTCCATCTAACATCATGGTGAAATATTTAGCCATTGCTGCGTCACTGACTTCCAACGGCTCCATGGCCATCTCATAGCTCTCGATCCATGTTCCGAGCTGTAAGTCGGCCGTGTAATTCGGCACCTTTCGAGGTCCCTTGAAGTCTTTGGGCAGGCGCACGTTGCGCAAAGCTGGTACCAAACAAGGGACACCACCGGTTCTAGTGGCTACTCCCGCCTCAATAGAAGACGTTGGATACTCTGGGATATCCTGATGAGTCGCCTGCTGAGCCGCCAGCTGAGCCGCCCGCTCGTTCTCCTGACGGATCCGGTCTTGCACCGGGTTATAGCCACCGAGCTGGTTATGGCGTTGGGCGTTGCTTGACAAAGCTTCGGACTCCATGTGCCTGCTGTAACTCGGGCTCCGGTTCTGACGAGGCGGCGCTAACCAGGGCGGGGGAGTTAAATGAATTCTGTCCCGGCTGTAAGAATAGGTCTCTTGCTGAGCTAAGGCCGTCTGGAGAAGCTCTCTGACCCTCCAGGTCTCCACTGCCGCCGGGTCATCACCATCCATGGGAAGAGCCGCCAAACGTGTTGAAGCTGCAATTAGGTTCTCCATGGGGTTGGAAAAGTGACCCGGTGGAATCGGCACATAACGCGGCGGTGGCATGCTCACGTGAGGTGGTGCCATATCCCGAGGCTGAGCCGGTCCTCCTGTCCAGCTGTCATAAGCGGATTGGCCTCTGGCGGGTTACTTGGGCCGGCTCCGGGTGTAGCAAAGAGAACCCGGGGGTCATAATTCGGAGGTAAACATGACTGGGTTTTCTGATGTCTCCTCCTCATTACCTCATTAGATGGGTTTAAGCTCATCGTGAGCTGGTAAGCTTCTGACTGCAAGCGCTGTGCCCGGGCGTCGAGAGCCGCCCGCTCTGTAGCTAGTCTAGTATCTTTAGCTGCCAAGGCCTCCTTGGCCTAAGCTATCTCCTCACGCACCTGTGCTACAGCCGCGTCATGCTCATCTTTGTCTGCGGGAATAAACATGGCGGTTAACAGGGCCGTAAGCTTATCCATGAGGTCTATCAGCACCTGAGCCGGCGGGCGCACAGGGCCTCCTTCCCCGGCTGTCCCTATTCCGGATGTTATTGCTGCAGCAGCCGTAGAGTTAGATCCGGGATGAGTTCCAGCCATGAAGATCCCTGCCCATCTCGGCGGCTCATAGGGGTCCGGAATACTGATGCCATCGGAACAGCCCCCGAGCGCGCCGTCTTGCACCTGATACAACGAATCTGTTGAGCCGGCGGACGAATCGCTGTCTGAGAGGACGGCTGTCTCACCCCCATATTGAGATCCTTCAGAAAGTTCTTCTCCATGGACACAGCCCACGAAGGCACGCTTCATGACAGGTTGAGTCCGGGTCTTCCTCACACGCTGAGCCGTCTCGACGAGGTCGGTGCCGTTGTCTGGCTCAGGGCCTGGCTCACCGATCCGGCCGATGAAGACGTGAATTCCGCCGAAGGGGACCCGGTACCCGTACTCAATTGAGCCGGTGTCGGGGCCCCAGCCTTCATCGTCGATGTAGATCTTGCTGCGACGACTCTTGGTCATCTGGCCCGTCACGTATCCCTTGAGCCCTTCGAAGTTGCCCTTCAAGAACTCAAATCCATCGTGCGCTGGCCCCATGGTGGGCGCCAACTGTCATAGAATTGTCACGTCAGATGTCCACGTGAAAGGACTTAGTTTTGGAGCCATCGCAACTAGGAAGCTTGAAGGGGTTAAATCGGGACAAAGGACACGAGAGAGTTTATACTAGTTCGGCCCCTTACGGTGAAGGTAAGGCCTACGTCTAGTTGGGTTGGTATTGATGTTTCGATAACCAGGGAGCGAGATACGCTATGCCCGGCTCTCGATGAGTTGTTTCTTGCCCTAAGCCGCTAGCAGGTCGTCCCCTTATATACACGGGTTGACGCCCTGTGGCTTGCAGAGTCCCGGCCGGCTTATAAACAGTGTCCGGCTCGGTGACTAGTTAAATCTACCTTATGTTACAAGTCATGCTATCATGGCGGTTTACTACAACGGGCCTTAAGTCGCCTGTGGGCCTTAAGCCCTTTATTGAATCGCCATCTTCATGCTTGGCCTTGGGCTTCTCTCTGATGAGTCTTCTTTGTGTAACCCGGCCCCTCCTAGGCGGCTTACACAAATCGTTATATCCCCAACACCTATACTTGTGGGTTATCAATAACCTTGATTCTCTAATGAGGGAAATACTATCTACTACTATATTGTTTCAGCCTTCCTCTTCAGGGAAAATCCTAACGCAGCTCACAAGTAGCAAATGCTAACAGAATATTGGAGAAGAGGACCCTATTATCTAATGGTAAAGGAAGTAATGCAGATAAGGTTCAAGATAGTGAGACAACCTTGTTGGTCTCCAACAAAGCTGATAAAGGACCCTGTTATCTAATGGTAAAGGAAGTAATGCAGATAAGGTTCAAGATAGTGAGACAACCTTGTTGGTCTCCAACAAAGCTATAAAAACTATCTTGAAGATAGTAAGAGAACCCCAAAGTCCTGTTTTGATGTAGTGTTCGAGTTACTGGCCACTATCGCTGGCACAAGCTCTTCGAACTCGCTCCTTGAATCAGTTCAACATCTTGAGTCTCAACTACAAGATGAAAGATATTGATCAGTTGTGCTACGACAAGAAGTTGAACGACTACGGAAGTCCCTGCATAATTCAAATGCATACTTTCTAGTGCAACAGCAAGTGTTGGAGGATTTTACCGCCAAACAAGAGAAAGCTAATAAGCTTGCTAAGCTTCTTGCCAGCATTGTGGGTACCCAGGATAACGTTTCTTGAGCTCTTCTGAAGTGATTTCAGTCCAGGACTTATTTTGCTGCCGCATTTATTTGCACAGGTGGCCAACTTAGACGTCAAGTGTATGTAATATGCTGCTTTGTTGTTCCCTATATTTGCACTAGTGACAAACTTTGATGCCCAGTAGATGTAATCCGTGTAATCGCTGTAGTAGCCTAGCATTAGTTGCTTGCTTTTATTTCCTTATTGTCTTGTTTATTTATTTGCTTGTAGTCACTGTAGCTCTGTTTCCTCGGTTCGCTTTTTTGAGCGAATTTTCCTTCATTTCTAGTGGCCGCAATAACCATGGGCTACATAGGGACAGTGGTAACCATGGGCCTCCTACGTGCTGTAGTGACCATGGGCCTTCTATGAGCCGTAGGATCTATGGGCCTCACATGGGCCGTATTATTCGTGGGACACTCACGGGTCGCAATATGGGTTGTAGATAGGCTAAAAGCGGAACAAATTGTTCACGGACCCAAAACATAATGGGCCATTAATAGGTTGGAAGATATCATTGGCTTAATATTGTCGATAGGCATAATGGGTTGTTAATGGGCCAGAATACATGACGGGATCAAATGGCCCAATGGATTGACCACAAATGTGTTGAATGAAACCACATGCTGAATTTGGACCAGTAGCAGAACATGGAGGTAACAGACCATAAGTAATGGAGGGCCAAAATTGAGCCCAGGAATGTATGGGCCCTTAAAAGGCCAAAATATAACACGGGCTGGAAAAGGCCCAACTGAATGGGCCGCTAATGGGTCCAAAGCCATTTACTGTTCTTTATAGGCCAGAATCAACACGGTCCGTTAAAGGGCCAAGAGATATGAAAGGCTTCATATGGACCAAAACACATCACGGGCCACACATGCATGGGCTGAATGTGTCAACAGACTGGAATCACATTGGACGGCCCACATGACCCTAATGGACTGAATTCAAAAAGGTCATAATGGGTCATGCATACCTGGGCTATAAATGGGCTATATGCAAATAGGCCATTAACAGTCTTTAAATGGGCCAACCCGCTAACTTTTGACCAAGTCAAGTGGGCTGGCCTTTTTTAACTAAATGGGCCACTATTGGGCCATGCCATGTGTCGATGTTTCATAGGCGCGTGTCATCCATTGGATGGATGACACATGTCGCAATGTAGAGCTGATGCGTGGTTCCGTTGGAAAGTGAGAATTTGACACATGGAAAATCGTCATTGGTCGGGGCTGTTAACAGGTATCGGATACAAAACTAGCACCCGATAGCTAAACGGCAACCCGTTACAGTCGCTGCCATGTGTCGGTTACCCTGGACGAAGTCACTTCCACGACGCGTGATTTGAAGTGGACACTTCCATGACAATAAATGGAGTATTGTCATGAACACTTCTATGACAGCATAGGTATGACTATCCTGATTCCGTCATAAAATCGTCGCGAATTTACATGCATGACAGAAAATGTGACCTACTGTGACAAACATGTATTATCATGGAAGTGCTTTTTTGTAGTGCATATGCTACATGGGTTTTGCACCATCCAAAACCCTCTGATCCCCATAATTCCCCTTCTATCCACGCGGAATTGGACCCTCGAGGGCCTACTCAAGGAATGACACAATGAGACAACATGGAGATAGGGTGAGATGAGGCTCCCGTTGACACGCCGCCACTTGCAGTCTCCTCCCCGCCAGCTAGGCATTAAAAGGATAGTGTTTCCATGCTTCCGCTCCTTCGCGGCTTCCACCTTCTATGTGAGATATTGTATCCCTAGCACCTCCAATTCTTGCTCAACCCTCCGTGCCTCCACCTCTGGAAACCATTCCCAACAACTTGCCTGCCCCTGTATTGCATCAAACTGGCGTAATTTTTCCTTTTTGTTGTTGTTAATTTGCGCGTAGCTTTGAAGCCAAGATGCACTCCATGGGTAGTCATTCGAGCTTCAGTGATAACTCCCATTTCATTGACATGTACAATACAAATATTCATGGTTGTGGTGGAGTTCAAGAATGGATGTGTAATAGTCACGAATCATGTTGCTCTTCATGAGAAGCTCTTATGCATCGAATGGAAGGACTAGAGGTCTATGTTGATTTTCAACCAAAGAGACAATTCCTAGTAGAAGGTTCCAGTGTTGCTTACTAGCGGTTCTAGCAGGTGTTTCTCTCTCGAGATAAATGATAGGAAGCTGCTTCTCTTCTCACTGGAGGAAGAACCTGGATATCATACACTACCCAACATCAGGATGGATGCTTCCCTGATTTTCAGTATAATTTGGCCATGAAATTTGGTTCACGTACTATCTTCGAAATTGGCAATTATAACCTAGTGGCATTCCTATGTTGTAAGAGATTCACATGATCTACAAATTTAGCCCACAATATTTTGATTTGCATCTTGATTCTATTACCTGACAATGTACATGTTTATATGTTTTGACTTGTTCTGAACTACAAGAATTGGAGTTCAAGACGCTATTAATATAAACAACTTTTCTCATATTCTTATTATCATGCAAGTCCTTTTTATGCATATTCTAATCTAGTTGTACCTTTGTTGCAAGTACATTTCTTCTAGTATGAGCTTGAAGTTGTAAAAATTACATTTTTAATCACAGTACAGTTAGTTTGCAAATCCCCTATACCAATCGTTGTCTACCACATAGTAGAGGATGCGAGGGGTTTGGAGATTGGTGGGAATCTGAGAGGATTGGGTGAAGGGGGGCATTCGCCAAATCTCCTCCAATCCCCAACCCCTTGGGGGCTTGAAAATACCTCATGCCAAACAAAGCCTCAAGGGTTCTCCACGAGTGACCATTCTATGCTTAACTCTTGGATGGTGAGAAAATCCTAACCGGTTAAGAGTCACTTGTGATCCTATCGAGTTCCACACACGAAGGATACAAGAGTTTGTACAAGCATGGAGATCGCCTACTTTGTGAAGATCTATCCCTTGGTGGGGTTTCTAAGTGCAAGTCATGATGGAATTGGTTGATTTTGCTTTGTGGGCTGCTTGGTGGGCAACACAACTGATATCCATGGATCGTAGAACCGCTTGGTTTGAAGCCTCCATTACATGGACGTAAGATAGTTTCAACTATTCAAACCACGGGAAAAAGCTTCACATCAAGAGTGTTTGCATTCTCTAAACCTTACCTCCTTACTTGCAAGATTTTTATTTTTCCGCTACTTACTACTCTTGATATAATGCATGCTAATTTCATTGCTTGATTAGTCGGTTAGTCCTTATTGCTTAAGTTAAAATATGCCAACCATAAAAGTTTGAATGCATAAAAAAGGGAAACTCTCGGCCGGCTAGACCATCCGGGCTAATTCTGGCTGGACTTTCCGGGTCTGGTCATTTGTTCCTGTCTTTGGGGTGATTCCCTGCTCGGACATACTTTCTGAGACAAGCGCCGGCTATGCGGCTAGTTCTCCAACAACTCTCAGTTTTGGCCGGACACATGCCAGACTGTCTAGGACTTGTTTGATAGCTCTAGGCCTGGGGTTCCTAGTCGGACTGTCAGAGACTTGTCTAGCAACTCTCGGCCTCGAGGTGATTTCTAGTCCAGACTTCTCTGGACTTTTTCGACAGCTCTTGGCCTCGGGGTGATTCCCATGCTGGACTACATGGGCAGGTTCAGGCCGAGACTATCTGACCCTTCAGTTTGTTCACTTAGTTTTCCCTGCTTTCTGTTGGTGACTAGGATTGCTAGGGTAGGCCGGACTATTTGGGCCCTTTTGGGATGGACCTTTAGACAATATTTTTTTTCAACGCGAAAATGGCTAGTTTCCCTCCACATATATAAGCTACTCCATGTATTTGGGATAGGGTTGAGCACTCACTCCAAACATTTCATATCTGAGCAAGAACACTCCCGACACACTCCAACACTAATCCTTTGATTCTTGAGAGCTTTGTGAGAGTCTGAGAGAGGAGCTAGCCCTGTCCAAGATCCTTTCTCCCTCTCTCTTTTGACCAACCATTTTCATGGTTCAAGCAAGTTTCAAGCTTTTCCATTTGATCATGTTACTCATGGAGGTTGGAGACTCCTAGGCGATAGGAATCACCCATGAGGATCCAATTTTGTGGATTTCCTCGTCATTTTGTAAAGGTTTGAAGGCCATATCAAGGTTTACCACGAGTAGTTGGGCTTTGCCTTCATGGTGAAGGCTCAAGGAGAAGAAGGTGAGCCTTGGTGGTGCCAAGAGACCTTGCCGTTCTCGCATCTCTCCACACGCCGGTTAGCTTTCCAAGAAATGCACATCGGGATACATCCTCATCTCTGGGTGCTTTCAGTTCTTCCTGATCCAAACTAGATTACTTATGTTTTACTCTGGTTCCTTGACCTTGCAAACATTGTTTAGGTTGTACTCATCGTAGTTACATTTAGGCAAAACTTTATTCCGCAAAACATAAACTTGTAAGAGAGGAAGCTAGATTTTGTAGATTTATTCACCTATGTAGGTCCATCTCAATCCTACCACATGTATAGAAACTTTAGTCCTACAATGCTATTGAAGGTACAAGGACACCAACATATGATTGAGATGTGTGATACTCACACCTCCTTGTTGTACGACCAGGTTGAAGAACAATGTGCATGTGCAAACTCGTGCTTAGGCCAACTGCACCAGTCGGGCTCTTGGCTATGTGACTCGTTGTTATTTCACACAAACCATAAGAAAAGTCATGATTCATCGACAACAGGTAAGATATCTGCTATGAGTAATAATGGAGGAATGCTATGTCGATAAGTCCAAAATTAATGGAGGAGCGTTATGTCGATCATATCCGAAATATTCATCGATAACACGTAAGATATATGTTATGAGTAATAATGGAGGAACATTACATCGATAAATCCAAAATTAATGGAGGAGCGTTATGTTGATATAAATCCAAAATTAACGGAGCAACTTCCATAATCGTGATTTGTATGTGTGCAAAGTAAAAGCAAGAGCGCAGGTGCTAAGTTTTACCGGGTGCTTGCATTGGCATTGTTGCAGGTAAAATTGGAATAGGAGGGTGTTCCATTATTGCTGGAGTGGTCATTTCAAAGCGATGGCTCTGGGCTGGTGGGTGGCATGAGCCTACCTTGCCACAGCATCATGCATTGAGGCAAACAGGCAGTGACGTGCTACTGTGGCTCTTTTCCTCAATGTGAAGGGCTACTCCGCTGACCGCCGGGACCCCACGCGGCGCCCATCACCCGAACCCTTTCACGTTTCCACCTCTCCCCCTCGCGCGCCCAATTTTAGCCAGCCAGCAGACCCACACCTCACACTCACACGGCTACACTAGCTGGGACAAAAACCCTCGTCCTCTCCCCTGCCGTTTCCACCGCCGCGACGAGATGCCGACCACGCCGTCGCCCGGCGACCTCCCCGGCCGCAGGCCCCGCCGCCTGATCATCGACGACGTCGACGACGACGACGGCCACCTTGCGCCGGAGGTCGCCGCGGCCGGGAGCCAGCGCGTCGAGGCGGAAAGCGCCCAGGATTTGGTGCCAAACCCGCTCGCGCCCTCGTCCCCTTCGCAGCCGGCGGGTGCACCGGCCACGGGCGCCCAGCCCGCCGAGATCATCGAGATCGACGACGACGACGACGACGACCGCGTGCCGGAGGTCGCCACGGTCGGAAACCAGCGCGTCGAGGCGGAAAGCGCCGGGGATTTGTTGCAAAACCCGCTCGCGCCCTCGCCCTCTTCGCAGCGGGCGGATGCACTGGGCACCGGCAGCCAGCCCGCCAAGATCATCGAGATCTCCGACGACGACGAAGAAGAAGAAGATGTGGGCAAGACCGGGGGGCCTGTCAAGGAGGAGCCTGTCGATGACATCGACTGGCCCTCTCTCCTCTTGTCAAGCGAGGAGGAGGAGGAGGCCCGAAGGTCTGACGAGAGTACGAGCAGCGGAGGCCCCGATGGAACGAGCAATGGAATTGAGACGAGTCGGCGAGAGGGTGCCTCTGACGATGGCGAGGAGGAGGGGGAGGAGGAAGTGGGGATGCCGGATCCAGAGGATAAGGACGGTGCAGAGGACGGGCATGAGGAAGAAGATAAAGAGGAGGAAGAGGAAGATAAAGAGGAAGATGAATGGGAGCAGGAAGAAGAGGAGGAATCGGAGGAATCGGAAGAAGATTCCGATGAACCTGAGGCAGAGGAAGAACCGGGCCGTCGCGTGCTTAGCGATGCCAGGGTCGCCGGTCGGTACACGGGGCCGCGGCCGGGCGGCGACGGCAGCGGCGCAGAGATCTTCCTCAAGCGGAAGTTTGAAGGGTGGTACATCACCAAGATGGCAGACACCGCCTCTCCCGGCGGCACTGTCGCGTCGCGGCTGCGGTCAAAGCGGAGATGCCCCGACGCGAAGCTGCTCCGGCAAGCCACCCGCAGAAAGCCGTACTGCGTCGACACGCCCTCGCAGTCCAGCTCGGAGGCAGAGGAGGACGACAAAGACAAACCACCGCCTCATCCAACGCGGTCGTCCAGTGACGAGGGCGGGCGCGGGCATGGCAGGACGGGGATAAGGCGCCCACGGCGCCGAGGACAAAACGCCGATGATGACTCTGATGAAGACGGCAGAACGGCGGCGAGGCGGCGCCGAGGACAAAACGCTGCCCACATCGATGAAGACTTTGAGGAACCCGGTGGAATGGCCGCCGCAAGGAGAAGGGAGAAGCAGCGCATGGAAGAAGATGATGCTGCTGCTGACGGCGGCGATGAGGCTGATGAGCAGGGAGCTTCCCGGAGGGCAAAGAAAGAAGGAGCGGCGTCCTGCCGGCAGGCGGCCGGCCGCAAGAGCAAGGACTTCCCCGCAGAGGGATGGGAGCAGCTGGGTGATGTCACCTTCAAGAAGAGCTCCCTGGTTCCTCCGAGGCGGCAGGACGGGCGAGACCAAGAGACTTACGACGATCTGCTCTACTCCATTTTCGAGGGAATCGAGACCACTCTTCAGAACGCCTCTGCTCCTCTGGACGCCCCTGTTCCTGCTCAAGAACAGGGAAGCGATCCGTTTCCTCTGGTGTTCTCCTTCGGGGTTGTAGATGAGGTGGTGCCGGAGAAGACTGCTCTGGACGACCTGTGGGCACAACGTGACTTGGCCTTGGACTTGGAGGCCGAATCCAACAAGGTTTTTTCTCACACCTGCCACAAGGTAACTAAACAATCTGTTCCTCCTGTGAATTAATTGTCCAATTGTGCCACAATTTTTGGTTTGGATCAGTTACGTTTATTTTTTCTTAGCAATTTGTGGCCTTGTTTTAGGCTCCTACAAATGTGAAGAAGATGAAAATTGTTGGATTTCTTTTCCCTGGATACTGTATAGAACAACACTTTTGTTTCAGTTCTGCAAACAAGCTAGTGATCCCTTTGCCTTTTCATTCAGGACGCAGAGAGCGATGAGCATGAAATTCCTGCACATGGAGGGACTTTTTGCAAGCGAGGGAAGCATGATCTCTTTCATGATGATCAAATCGGCGTTCGATGTCGAAAATGCGATTACATCGAAATCGAAATTAGACACGTATTTCCATCCATGGTAAGCAAAATCTGGCTTCAGCATGTGTACGCCAGTACGTGTTTCCATTGACTTCTCTAGAAATAGAGAGCATCAATACTTCAATAGGCACCTTTGTTTCTCTTTTCCCTGACCTCTTCGATTCAACAGGCCAAGGAATCAACGGATAGGGAGCCAGCAGCGGAGCATGATAGGCTTGACATGTTCGTTGATGACATCCTGAAATCAGTTGGATACGAAGGGGCAAGCAACGTGGGACTGGGAAGTGACAAAACTGGCGTCGTCTGGGATCTCATTCCTGGGGTACGGGAAGACATGTTCCCACACCAGCGGGAAGGGTTTGAGTTCATGTGGAGAAAACTTGCAGGAGGGATCGACATTGAGCAGCTGAGGCACACCATGAACACTGACACCACAAGTGGCTGTGTGATCTCTCATGCCCCGGGGACCGGCAAGACCAGGCTAGCAATCACATTCGTGCAGTCTTACCTGGAGGTCTTCCCGCACTGCAGGCCAGTTATCATTGCCCCCAGGGGTATGCTGGCTACATGGGAGCAGGAGTTCAGTAAATGGAATGTCAAGCTCCCATTCCATGTCCTCAGTTCCAGTGAGATCCAGTGGGATCAAGACAAGACCATCCAGAAACTGGTCTCCAAGGATCATGGTCTGGGCCAGAAGCTGGCCATGAAGAAACTGAGCCAGAAATCCAAGATGATGCTGAAGCTGGCATCATGGTATGAAGGGAGCAGCATCATCGGTCTAAGCTATTCGCTCTACAGGAATCTTGCCAAAGGCGAAGGCAAGGATGGAGAAATGCAGAGGAACCTGCTTCTTGAGAAGCCCGGCTTGCTGGTCCTCGACGAGGGGCACACACCAAGGAACAAGAAGAGCCTCATTTGGAAAGTTCTCGCAGAGGTCAGCACCGAAAAGCGGATAATCCTGTCAGGGACTCCATTCCAGAACAACTTCCTAGAGCTATACAACATCTTGTGCTTGGTTAAGCCCAAGTTTGCCAAAGATTTTGCTTGTACAAGACTCAGCAAGAAAGGAGTTGCTTCCACCAGCCAATCAAGAGCAGCGCCTTATGTGGAGGAGGATGAAGGCAAAGAATTCTGGAGTTCATTAAGGATAAGTAACATCACGGATGAACACATCACTGAAATCCGGGAAAAGCTGGGCCCTTTTGTGCACATCCATAATGGTGACATTCTTCAGAAGTCTCTTCCAGGATTGAGAGAATCTGTTGTGATCCTGAACCCTCTTCCTCGTCAGAAGGAAATCATCGCAATGATGGAGGAAAGTGCAGGGAAGGGTTTTCTTGACGCAGAATACAAGATATCTCTTGCGTCCATACACCCATTCCTCGTCACAAGCACAAAACTGTCAGACACAGAAGCCTCTGTTGTGGACAAGATGAAGAGCGTGCGGCTGAACCCATGAGAAGGAGTGAAGACATGGTTCGTTTTCGAGATCATCCGTCTTTGCGAAGCACTGAAAGAAAGAGTGCTGGTGTTCAGTCAGTACCTTGAACCACTGGCCCTGATCATGGACCAGCTTACCACAGAGCTAGACTGGACAGAAGGCAAGGAGATCCTACTCATGAGTGGAAATGTGCGTGTTAAACAGCGCGAAGCCTTGATGGAATCCTTCAACGACATGAACAGTGAGGCTAAGGTGATGCTTGCATCAACCAAGGCCTGCTGTGAAGGAATAACACTGGTCGGTGCATCGCGTGTGGTTCTCCTTGATGTCGTCTGGAATCCTTCTGTTGGACGGCAGGCGATTGGCCGAGCCTATAGAATCGGCCAGGAGAAGATTGTGTACACATACAACCTGATTGCAGAAGGAACAAAGGAGAAGGTCAAATATGACAGACAAGCTACCAAGGATCACATGTCCAAATTACTGTTTTCAAATGAACCGCAACCTACCGGGAGCAATCTGTCGCCAGAACTGATATCCAATGATAGGATTCTGGAAAAAATGGCTGCACGTGAAGAACTCAAAGACATGTTTGTGCAGATTCTCCCTTCCCATTGACTGCAGAAATTATAGCTCTCAATCTTGTAAGTGGAAGCTTCTGAGATTAGAATGTGCTAATTGACATTTTATGCAATGGTGCTAACCTATTTTTTAATGTTGTGTGTGGACAGGGAGGCTGATGATTCTACATTCCATCGATATCGGAATCTTCAGAGTCTCCAAATAACAACTGGCATCTTGCTGCCCCTGTGGAATAGCTGCTCCTAGAACTCTTGTGGTGTTGTGTGTTGTAGGGTACTAGTGGGTTTTCGTCCCGTAGTTTGTCTCTTAATTGACGAGGAACAGCGGGTTTCCCATTAGTTTGTCGAACTCGTTTCTTTCCCTTTCTCTCCTTTCTTGCTTTCTGTAAGACTTGGTGTTTCTGATATTATTTGCCTGGTAGTGAACTACATAAGTTTATTTGTATTAGTTACTGTCCCACATTGCTTGCTTTGGTCCCAAGGTAGTTCTACCTTTTTAGATACTACTATGACATAGCTTAAGAGACCTACCATGCAGAACTACTAAACATGCCAGGTGACTTTTCCATTCAACTATGTTATCAGGTTAGCACCATAAGTCAAGAGAATCCTATCCTGAAAGCAAGAAACATATGCATGATTTAAATTGACTTGAGTTTATTTTGAATTTGTACGATATACTTCAACTGCTGGAATGTTAGTTTGTCGTGGTCCGTCTTCAGATTTGAACTGTAATTGTATTGGAGTTATTTCGATTTTTTATGATATACTTCGACTGCTGGAATGCAAGTTTGCAGTGGTCACCTGTCTTCAGGTTTGAACTGCAATTTCATGGGATCTCAACTACGTAATTGACATGATAACTATTGAGTAACATGCAACAATCAGTTGGAAAAGTAAAAGCTTTATACGAATTACTTAAACTAGTACTTCCTCCGTCCGAAAATACTTGTCATCAAAATGGACAAAAACAGGTGTATCTAGAACTAAAATACGTCTAGATGCATCCCCTTTTATCAATTTTGATGACAAGTATTTTCGGACGGAGGAAGTACAAAATAATTTAATGTTTTTTTGTTATCTCTATATTATGGAAGATTGTTTAATTCTGTGTTTAATTTTCTGTATTTCTGTTCATTATTTTCTGTAAAGGAAGATTTTAGTGTCAATTTCCTCTCTCCAGAATGTCAATTCAGTCATGAAAGCTGTGATAGTGTTGCCTTTTTGTTGCATAAGATTTAGTAGATTAACTCAATCTTAAGACTACAATTATTTCTATCAGTGTACATTTTCAGGTTGTTTTCTGTTTGCTCTGGGTTACTCTGCCGGCTAGCTACCTGGTCTATATACTTCTTATTCCAGCTTTAAATCAGGACAATTGACAAGCTGCACTGCTGCCTTTTGATTAAAAATGAGGAAGAAGTAACAACTTTGTAATTTGGCGTGTAGAAAGGCACCAGACTGTGCCAGAGTTAGGGCAGCAGAAAGTAATAAGTATCTTGAATGAAGATTTCTACCTATATTTGTTTTGTTACTATATACTCCCTCCGTCCGGAAATACTCGTCAAAGAAATGCATGTATCTAGACATATTTTAGTTCTAGGCACACTCATCTTTATCCATTTCTCTGACAAGTATATTCGGACGGAGGGAGTACTCCAGTTCCAACAGTTGCCATTCTGCATCGTCAAACATTCTAAAAACTGAACATGTCATCTGGCAGGATAATGATATCAACAGATTAGCCTTGAAAACTTTCATATCAATATATTTTTATAAACGAGTATGTCAATACTTCAGTGAAGAAGGTAAAGGTGAATACCTGCATTGTGAATAGTGACAGATAGCTGGGCAGATGAGCCGTGAGTCCATCTCATATGACGCATAACACATTGGTGTCGTCTGATTAATTTGGTTGGACAGGACCATCTTGAATCTGTTGCAATTTTTCTCCAGCACCATCTGATCTAGGATTTTTTTTTTTTTGAAGGAAAGGGGTTGCCCCCCCTGCCCCATTTTATAGAATGAAGCAGACAGCACCAGACATCAGTTTTACAAAGCATCATCCGACTACTACAGAGCAGCTAAATCAACGATAAAAGCCTAAAGCCAATATAAAGTTTAGAGGCTAGAAGCATAAACGGAGTCTTTTACTTATTACAGAGCACCAACAGAAATGAGAAACGAAGGAGAACGACAGGAAAGATCTTCAGGAGTGATCCATCATCTCCAACGCCCAGACATCTAGGATTCTCCATGCAATCCTCCCCTCAGAGAAATATTTTATCTTACTCAACTGACCAGTGTGAAACATATAGGTAGCCTAAAACATTCTGGATTATTTGTGTTTGTGAATGCGACGCACAAAAGAATTGGATTTGAGTTTTCATATGTTAAAACCTATGAATCATCAATCAACATATAGGCAATGAGATCAGAAATAGGAAACTCCTGCTAAACTACTGACTTCCATCAAAGTATGGCTCCAAATTAAAATAATTTGGTAAGCATATGAAATCATGAATGGAATTGCCCCACCATAAATGAATTTTATTCTGGCTGACAGCTTACAATTGTTCCACATTGAAAAGAAATCAACACATAGCAGAGATACTAGTGTGGTTTATACCTGCACAAAGCACCAGAATGTGACCTAAATGAAAACATTGCACACACCAATGTGAAGAAAAGTACAGTGAAAAGGTGTTACAGGTATGAGAACATGTACTCGGCCATGGCCAAGAAGCACCATCCAGCTAAGCGTACTTGGCAAGCTCGTCAGCGAACACAGCGGCGTGTGGCTCCTCCACGCAGCGGAGCATGAGCCGGATCCCGCGCTTGGGCGCCGGGGGCTTGAGGTAGATCACCGACGCAACGATGTTGACGTCGTCGTTGAGCGTGAACACGTATCCGGGCTCGCCGAAGCCATAGTCCACCTCGTTGAAGCCGACGCGGCTCCAGTCCGACACCGTCACGGTGCCGTAATCCAGCGGCACATTGTAGTGGTCGTCCTTGGCGCCGCCGTGCATCCAGTCCGTGAACCTCACCTTAAGCGCCTCCTTGGCCTCTCGCATCACGCCGACCACTTCGGGCAGCGCCGCCTCCCGGATGGTCTTGCTGCTCCGGGTGATCCCCACCGGGTACACGCAGTTGCCATAGTAGCCATCCACTGACGGCAGGACGCCCTGAAGGAGGTGACGCGTGCTGGCGGCGAAGCCAAGGCGGACTTCAGCGGCGTCGGGGAGGTCCACCGCCAGCGCACGGCACTTGAAGACCACGGCCGTCACCGCGTCGAAGGTGGAGCAGGTCTCCCCCGTGGCGGCCTTGAACTCGTCCTTGATTCGCAGGATGCTCTCCGGGGAGATCTCGACCACCTGTGTCACGAAGCTGAACGCCGTGAAGGACGGCGGTGGACCGCGCGGCAGCTTAGGCGGGTCCGGGATCGTTTCGCGGTCCCACACGGGAGCCACTGATGGGGCCGGGAACCCCCGGGCCAGCTCGCCCGCCGCTTGTAGGAACTGCGCGGCGCCCTGCCCGTCGAACACCAGGTGGCTGAAGCAGATCCCCACGGCGAATCCACCGCAGGTGAATTTCGTGACCTACAGCAGCGTACAATACGGCAGCGCCCGAGTTAGGAATCTACTAGATTCGTCACTCGTCCGGGTGTTGTTTCTCTTTTGTTGGATTGGATCGTTGGCAGTGGACCACGAGATGAGGTGTATGTAAGTAATCGCGTGCGAACCTGCGCCATGAGGATGAGGTCCTCGAGCTTCTCCTCGGGGGGAGGGCGGGGGATAAGCTCCGCCTTGGGGATGAGCAGCGGGCGCTCGAGGCCGTTGACGTCGGCGAGCGAGCAGCTCGCCGTGGCCTGCACGAACCAGACGCCCTCGCCGGTACAGTCCACCACGAGGTCGCCCGGGGAGGGCTCCGCGATGCGACCGGCCACCGGATAGTAGGGCACCAGCGCCCTCGCGAACCCCTGGCGCATCGTGGCCACCTGGTCATCGCCGCCCCGGTCGGAGGACGGGGGGAAGACCTGGATGAAGTCGACCGAGACGCGGACGGCGGCAGTCTTGTCGATGGAGGACAGCGGGAGCACGCCGCCCGGGGTGGGCCCCGCCGGAGGGACGAGCGCCGGCGGCGACTTGCCGACGGTGGGCGCGGCCATGGTCTCGTGGGTTGGTGGGGGAAATCAAAATGGGAGCGCGCTGGTTGCTTGCTTTGGCGCTTCCCCACTAGGAATGATGAATGGAGGAGGTTGAGGTTGTTGCCGTCGGTGTTTGCCTCGGTGGCTGGCACGACCCCACTTCTGGTTTGAAAGTGGTTGACTCTTTTGATTTGAGTGCGAGTGGTCTGGTACTGCTTTGGCTTCTTTTTCTTTTTTGATGAGGGAATTTAGTGGAGTTCACATGACCTCGGGGCAACTTTAGCAAGGTAATCGTCATTTATATCTACAACCTCCCAAACGATTTTGAATGATGCTTATTTTTTCTTAACGCTGCGGAGCCTGTGGGCAAACATGAAGTCGCTATATCTCATGATGTTTTTTCAGTTTCCTTCTATCTATCCTGCTAGTCTAATTTGGTATGGACGGAGACAACTACTCCCTCCGTCCGAAAATACTTGTCATTAAAATGGACAAAAAGGGATGTATCTAGAACTAAAATACATCTAGATACATCCCCTTTATTCATTTTGGTGACAAGTATTTCCAGAGGGAGTATAAACTAACAATTCATCCGAATACAACAAATCATCCAAATGAAACAAATTATTCAAGTAGAAAATAATGAATTAAAGAAATATAACACATTGCCGCCCAACTAGCTGCCGTTGATGCTCAGTGAGATCTTCATGCCACTGATCACGGGATGTTCGGTCTTCAACAGAGTACTCACTCAGTGATGTTTATCAATTACATGTCATCCCAGTCTTGGTATCCTTGTGGATCTTGAAGCCTCTTTCTTGATTGAAGTTCTCTTGTGCTATCTAACCTTG
Source organism: Triticum dicoccoides (assembly GCF_002162155.2). Taxonomy (NCBI): domain Eukaryota; kingdom Viridiplantae; phylum Streptophyta; class Magnoliopsida; order Poales; family Poaceae; genus Triticum; species Triticum dicoccoides. Next base: position 415,531,377 of record NC_041385.1, read on the forward strand.
TTTGCTCAAGCTTATTTCTTCAAGAACCAGCTCAAGGACCATAAGGTTAGTATATGCATCTCAATCATGTGCATGATGATCTCTTGCTTTTGCACATATTTTTTGTAAGAGGGAATCATAAACATGAAGGTACATTTTTCGTCTTTGATTTGCTCTGCTGCATATAACCAAGATACATGTAACTCATTACTCATTCTGCCATATTGTGCATTCACATATCTTCAAATACTATCATATACATGACTGCACACATGTAGGGGGAGCTTATGCTGGTTACATGTTTCCTCGAAGCTTTAACATTCTCTTCATCATATCATTACTTGAAGCTTTGATGTATGTTGTCAGCAATTATCAAAAAGGGGGAGATTGAAAGCACAAGTGCTCCCTTGGTGGTTTTGATAATTAATGTCAACATATCTTTCGTTGGACTAATAGTTCTACCTACTATATTTCAGACAAGTTCAACTCTGGCATGGCAAGGACAAGAGGATGTGGACCCTCCTTCAAAATGCTAATGACATGGCTTGGCAAAAGTTCAAGATTCTACATTTTTGGTTAAGTGATCCAAGATCACATTGAGTCCATAGGAAAGCCAATACTATTAAAAGGGGATGAGGTGTTGTTTAATGATCTATTTGCTCAAGTGCTTAGTGATATTGCTCCAAAACCTTCAACCACTTTCTCTATCCAAATCTGCCTAAAACCTTACACTCCAACTCGGACTACCGAAACTTCCCTATCCAGACCCACCGAGTTCATCTGGACACTCCCGCAGCCAAACCCTAACAAATCAAATCCACCGATATGGTTCTCGGTCCCATCGGGATGGCTTGCCCAACTCTCTGTAACTTGTTGCAATTATTTCGGTATTACCAAGTTTTGCAATCGGTCCCGCTGAGATGGCCTGCCAAACATTCTATAACCAGTTGCAATTATTTCGATCTCACCGAGTTTTGCGATCGGTCCCACCGAAATGGCTTGCCAACCTTTATGTTGCCTTATTGCTTCACTTTGGTCCTACCGAGTTGACGCAATCGGTGCCACCGAAACGAGGGTTGCCTTTTCCATTGCACATCGATCCCTCGGAGATGTTTCCGCCGGTCCCATCGAGACTCCTAACGTTCATATCTTTTACACAGGTCGGTGCCATTGAGATTTCTGATCGGTGCCACCGAGTTGAGTCAAAAGTGTGTAATTGTTGGATTTTGTGTGGAGGCTATATATACCCCTCCCCCCTCTTACTTAGTAAGAGAGCCATCAGAACGTGCCTACACTTTCACTACTCATTTTCTGAGAGAGAACCACCTACTCATGTGTTGAGATCAAGAGATTCCATTCCTACCACTTGAACCTTGATCTCTAGCCTTTCCCAAGTTGCTTTCCACTCAAATCCTTCTTTCACCATAGCCAAATCTGTGAGAGAGAGTTGAGTGTTGGGGAGACTATCATTTGAAGCACAAGAGCAAGGAGTTCATCATCAGCACACCATCTATTACCTTTTGGAGAGTGGTGTCTCCTAGATTGGTTAGGTGTCGCTTGGGAGCCTCCGACATGATGTGGAGTTGAACCAAGAAGTTTGTAAGGGCAAGGAGATCGCCTACTTTGTGAAGATCTACCCGAGTGAGGCAAGTCCTTCGTGGGCGATGGCCATGGTGGGATAGACAAGATTGCATCTTCATGGACCCTTCGTGGTTGGAGCCCTTCGTGGACTCGTGCAGCCGTTATCCTTCGTGGGTTGAAGTCTCCATCAACGTGGATGTACGATAGCACCACCTATCAGAACCACGCCAAAAATCTACGCGTCTTCATTGCGTTTGACACTCCTGTGACGCCCCCGATTCAATCGTACACTAATCATACATGCAAACATGTACGATCAAGATCAGGGACTCACGGGAAGATATCACAACACAACTCTAAACACAAATTAAGTCATACAAGCTTCATATTACAAGCCAGGGGCCTCGAGGGCTCGAATACATAAGCTCGATACAAATGAGTCAGCAGAAGCAACAATATCTGAGTACAGACATAAGTTAAACAAGGTGCCATAAGATGGCTAGCACAAACATGGGTACTGATCAAAGAGGCGCATGCCTCCTGCCTATGATCCTCCTAAACCACTCCTGGTCGTCGGCGGCCTGAACGTAGTAGCCGGCTCCGTTGATGTAGTAGAAGTCATCGTCAATGGTGTCTGGCTACTGGGCTCCACCATCTGGTTGCGGCATCGGAGAAGAATGGGAAAGGGTGAAAAGAGGGAGCAAAGCAACCGTGAGTACTCATCCAAAGTACTCGCAAGCAAGGATCTACACTACATATGCATCGGTATCGATGAAATGGGTAGTATCTGTGGAGTAAACTGCAGAATGCCAGAAAAAGAGGGGGAGAATCTAGTCCTATCAAAGACTATGCTTCTGGCAGCCTCCATCTTGAAGCATATAGAAGAGAGTAGTTGTTATGTATCAAGTATCATCGTATAGCATAAATCCTACCCGGTGATCCTCTCTTCGTCACCCTATTAGAGAGCGATCACCAGGTTGTGTCTGGCACTTATCTGGGTGTGTTTTATTAAGTATTTGATGGTCAGAATACAACTCCATGTCGTCCTGTTACCGTGGACACGGCTATTCGAACAGATCAATCTTCCTTGCAGGGGTGCACCATATTGCCCAACACGCTCAATCCCTTTGTTCGGGCACACTTTCCTGGGTCATACCCGGCCTCGGAAGATCAACACGTCGCAGCCCTACCTAGGCTCAGCAGAGAGGCCAGCACACCGATCTACATCCTAAGCATGCAGGGGTCTTGGGCCCATCACCCGTTGCACTCCTACACGTTGCGAGGGCGGCCGGGATCAGTCCTGGCAACTTACACTACAAGGCAGTTGCTTTACATGGACCACCCGGGCGTTTGCTACTTCTTGAGGTTGCGTTGTTATTTCCCTTGAAGAGGAAAGGGTGATGCATCAAAGTAGAGATAAGTATTTCCCTCAGTTAAGAACCAAGGTATCAATCCAGTAGGAGGTACAAGCAAGTCCCCAATAGATGCACCTGCACAAACTAACAAACACTTGCACACAACGCGAAAAAGGGGTTGTCAATCCCTTCACAGTCACTTGCAAGAGTGAGATCTAATAGAGATAGATATAAAGGATAAACAAAAGGCAAAATAAAGTAAATATAAATAAATTGCATCAAGGTATTTTTGGATTTTTGGTTTTATAGATCTGAAAATATATGATGGAAAATAGACTCGGGGGCCATAGGTTTCACTATAGGCTTCTCTCTCGAAACAAAACATACGATGGTAAACAAATTACTGTTGAGCAACTGATAGAAAAGCACATAACTATGATGATATCCAAGGCAATGATCATGAATATAGGCATCACGTCCGTGACAAGTACACTGAAACAATTCTACATCTACTACTATTACCCCACAAATCGACCGACTCCTGTCTGCATCTAGAGTATTAAGTTCAAAAGAACATAGTAACACTTTAAGCAAGATGAACCCATCTTTTTATCCTTAATGGCAACAATACAATACGTGCCTTGCTACCCCTGCTGTCACTGGGTGACGACACCGCAATTGAACCCATCACAAAGCACCTCTCCCATGGCAAGATAGATCAATATAGTTGGACAAACTAAATCAATAAATCGGAGAGAAATATAAAGCTATCTTAATCATGCATAAAAGAGTTCAGAGAACACTCAAATAATATTCATAGATAATCTAATCATAAACCCACAATTCATCGGATCTCAACAAACGCACCGCAAAAAAAATTACATCGAATAGAACTCCAAGAGCATCGAGGAGAACATTGTATTGAAGATCAAAGAGAGAGAAGAAACCATCTAGCTACTAGCTATGGACCCATAGGTGTGTGGTAAACTACTCACACATCATCGAAAGGGCAGCAAGGTTGTTGTAGAGGCCCTCCATGATCGAATCCCCCTCCGGTGGAGTGCCAGAAAAGGCCCCAAGATGGGATCTCACGAGAACAGAAGCTTGTTGTGGCGGTAAAGTATTTTTGTGGACGCTTATGATGTAGAGGAAATATTTGGGTATTTATGGACAAGAATTAGGGTTAGACGGTCTACGAGGGGCCCGCAAGCCTGGGGGACCC